>NC_000071.6:124709758-125009758 GCF_000001635.26 Mus musculus | reverse complement strand
TTTAAGGGCATCTTCAGGAACATAGAGTTCAGGGCCATCTTTGGATACATGAGAACCTCAAGACAGACCGAGAGGTAAAAAATTGGAACCCAGCACCTCTTGGGGCCGTGTCCCGAGCCTTGACCAACCTGCAGCAGCAGCCCCAATCCAGCCGGAGGTTGTGCAGGACTCTGCCAGACAGACAGACAGACAGTGCAATTCAAGTGGAAGGAGCCAGCTCTCCAAAGGTTACCACTGGAAAAACAGCACAGCCACCCACAGGGAGGCTGCAGGCCTCATGAGATAGGACAGAGCCCAGGTGTCCACTGGGTTAAGGAATGGGGCAGGGAGGCTGGACATGTCCCGTTGGATTCCAGGGACAGATACCAAGGGAAGTGGGTGGCAGCCACTAGCTACTCCCTGTAGGAGATTTCTGCAGTCCAAACCCTGGCGAAGAGTTATTTTGAGAATGTCTCACCCTACAGGCTACAGAACTGGCTATCTCACAGAGCCCACAGGAAGAGCTCAACTGCATTGGGCAAGAAACAGTGCTCCCACCCAGAGGTTGGGTATCGTTCCATAGTGACATGGTGGTAGGGCACTATCACCCAGGCCACATGCAGTGTGGGCCACCATAGCTCCAGGCTCTGTCAACACTGGAGTCTTCACATCACCGTATCTGCCTCACTGTGCCTCACTAGGGCACAGAAAATCCCAGGCAGGTGGCCACCCAGGGTTCAGGAGCCCTGTTTTAAGTCCAAAGAGATTCTCCAAGGGGCTGCAGGATGGTTCAGTGGTTAAGGACACGTACTGCTTTTGCAGAAGACCTGGGTTCAGTTCCCAGCATCCATGTGGTAACTCAAACACCTAACTCAAGTTCCAGGGGATGGATGCACCCTGCTGGTCTCTGTGGGTACCAGACATGGTACACATACACATAAGGTGACTGAGACCTCCAGCTGCGGCTGGCAGGGCCTCGGTGTGCATCCGTGACCGCAAGTGTGCCAACTGTGATGCCATCCACACTGGGGACTGAAGGATGTCCAGTTCCCGGGGATTTCATTGTCCCCCTTGCAGCTCTGGGACATCAAGATAGAGGGGGAGAAAGGTCTGGGGGCACCTACCAATCCTAGCGGACTCCCCCTTCCCCAGCTGGCACCTACCAATCCTAGCGGACTCCCCCTTCCCCAGCTGGCCCTGACCCCAGCCTTGTCCTTTCCTGAGTGCAGAGAGCCATGGGCAGCCAGGGCAGCTGACTGGTCAGACAGGGGTGAGGTGGAGACCAGAGCTGGTCTCAGCAGGTCAAAGGGCCGAGGTTCCTTTGAACATAATGAACCACTCACTGCCCAGCCCAATGATGGTAAACACCGCTCACTGGCTGACTGGAGCCATGGGGTTTGGCACCCTGGGAAAAACCAAAGCCACAGGGAGCGATAACACAGTATGGCAGAGAGCGAGGTGCCACCCAGAGACTGCCCCCACCTGGGGGCAGTCTGGCCCAGCTGAACCAAGACACACAGAGGGGGTACAGCCACAAGGCCAAAACAGTGTCCCATGTAGCCCATGTAAATCATTAGACCAATAAGCACCTTGGTGATGGAGGGGCATGGCCCCACTGGCTGCTGCTGGAGGGACCCCTCCCACTCCCACTCCCACCCTCACCCACAATGCTACATGGAGACTTTGCAAGGGAGTCAAAGACACCCTTGGCAACTTCTGGTTTGTTTTAACTGAAGTCTCATCCTATAGACCAGGCTGGCCTGGAACTTCCAGCTGTACTCCTGCCTCACCCTCCCAAGTGCTGGAATTAAACCCTGGTTGGTTTTAGCTGCATTTTGAATATGTGTGGGACAGGCTTGGTTGATAAGTCTACCTCGGCCCAGGAGGAAATGAAGCAAGGAGGGACCGTAACAGCCCAAATCCCTGTCCTCCCTGCAGATGGCAGGGGCTGTTAATGGTGGCAGCTGGGGACCACAGAAATAGCCACAGAGCTGTGCAATTGGAGGGAGAGGCTACCACGATGGGTCCCCACAGCAAGCCAGAAAGACTTGTGATATTGATGGTCCCCACAAGGACAGTTGAGTCCCGAACCCCATGCTGTGGCTAGAACAGCCATGGGGATCTCTACAGGTGTGAGGTAGCCACTGACTGACTAGTGTCCTTAGACAGGGACATCAGAACAGAGTCAGATGAAGATGGCGGCAGATATTGCCACTGTATCTCAGCACGCCACAGAGTACCCCAATGCCATAGCCAAGGGCTCCCACCAAAAGCCACACCTTGCCACAAGGAACCACAGATGTGTCACTGGACATACAGATTACCACCAGAAGCCAGGGATGGTCTTCGCTAGTCCAGAGGGATCCTAACTCGGGCCTTGATTCTGGTAGTATGGCCTCCAGATCCACGAGAGAGCGGCCTCTGCTCTAAGCCACTCTGGCACCTTAGAGGCAGCCATCCCAACTGGCCCTATCTGTAGTGCTTTCCCCAGAAGATGGCTGCTTGTGGGGTCCCCAGACTGAAGTTCCACGTGAGGCTCTTCCTAGCAGGTGCCCTAACCATGGGGCCATGGGGCCGGGGTTGTGAGGACCAGCTGGCAATCCACCGAAGACCAAGCCACCACTGAGGTTAAACAGGCCTGGCTGGAAGGAGGCCCTGGCAGATCTGCCTGCCTCCCCAACTCCCTCTGCAAACAGACTCCTCCACCCACCCCACACACTGGCTCCCTTCCACAGGAGTCCATACAGACACCTCGCCCTGGCCACGGGTCTACTGAGCCTTGTCCTCCAGGCCCCTCCACTGTCCATCCATCCATCTGCCTGCTTGTTTTTCCTTCAATCTGTCCATCTATCCACTGTCTATCCATCCATCCTTCCTGACTCTGGGCACCAGCCCTCGTAGAAAGTTACCTGGCAACAGCCAGCTATTGCCCGGCTTACTATCGAAGGGGCTTGTTGGGTCCCTTTTACCCTCTGCCCCTTCTCTCTCCATTCCCCATCCCCTCCCTCTCCACATGTTCCTGGCCAGCCTCCCCCCACCTCTCTCCTCCCTTCTCAACTCCCACGCCCTAAATAAACTCTATTCTACACTATACCCATTGTGGCTGGTCCCTCAGTGGGAAGGGATGCCTCAGCATGGGCTCGCAGAGGCACTCTTCCCACCTCAACATACTTCTTTGCTCCACCAAACATACCCTTGGCTCTTTTTTCATTTTTATAAAACACATCAGAAGGCCCCCAAAGTAGTCATATCTACCATGCCCCTCCCTCTCCGCTTGGACCAGGGCCCACTCGGGGGGAGGTGGGAGGGAACAGCCCTTCCTGATAGTCCAGCCTGTCATCAGCAGCTCTCTATCCTGTCCTGAAGCCAGGTTTTCTTATGAATCAACCAGGAGACCCTGGGGAGGCAGAGTCTAACCCACTCTGCTTCTTGTCACCCCCTGTCATTCAACAGTGAGCCCCGCCCCCACCCCACCCCACACACATATAGAAGGGGCTGTGGTCTAAGCAAATACCTAGAGAGCTGCCCTGGTCAGATCCCAAAAGTCACCCATAGTCCCCTGTGGGCCATAAAACTAGATGAGGAGGGGTGCCCGGGGGCAGGGGAGGGGGCAGTGCCCAAACTGCTTGTCTAGTGTTTGGAGCCTGTTTCTGACACAGACCTGTTCTCAGCCAGCAGGACCTGGCTTCCCGCCATGTCTGCCCCACACACCACAGCTCTGTGATGGAAGTATTGGGGGCGGGGGCACCTGGTGTTTATCATCTGGCACAGAAATCCAACTTGGGAGACCAGGGTGGCAGAGCCAGGGTCAGTTTGCTTTCGTCTCAGTCCTGCCTGGACGGCTGAGCATTCTTGGGGTGAAGGTGGCAGGCAAACAGCCCCCATTCCAGCCAATACATCTTGCTCTCCTGGGGCCACGTGGGAGGGCAACACAGGCACACACACACACACACACACACACACACACGGCTACTTTCCAGTTACATCTCTGAAAGAGGCTTCTAATTTGGGGGTCCTGGGCGCTCATGGTACTGTTTTTTTAAAAAACAAAACAAAACAAAAACAAAGCATTAGCTTTCAGCCTCAGCCTAGCAGAGCCTGGCCCAGATTCTCCTCCTCTTCTCTAAAGCTCTACCACAGGACATTGGCATGTGCCGTCCTCTTAGACTGAGACAAGTTTGTCGCCCCATCTGCCTAAAATCCACTCCCTGATTTACCCTTGGCTTCTGCAGCGTCATTCCCTGACTGTCTGTAGCAGTCAATCTTACATACATGGTAGCCATTCACTCCTGGCTCCGTGTCACACAGTGAAGGTGACCGTAGCTCCCCACTAGTACGATGGTGCTATGTAAGGACACCAGGGGACACCTGACCACCTTCCAATAGCTTCTTCCAGTTGAAACTGGCTCCCCAAGATGTGGGCATCCTTCTTTTATCCCACACAGTAGACCAACCAGTTGATTGGCAACTGTCAGCCTGCCTATACCTAGGCCTCAGAGTTAGGGCCTCAGAGGGGACCAGGATGCTGGCACTTAGATGATACAGTAGGGAAGGAATGGAACTCAAGAAGGTGGGGACCCTTGTGGGTAGGAACTGGTAGATAGGCAAGTGGGCGGGGCCACAACTGGACCCCCAAACCTGAGGAGGGGTTGCCATGGCTACTACCTCCTCTCTTGATGACCTGGACCCTATGGCTACACATTTAATTTCTCTGCTTAAATAGTCAAGAAGCCGTTAACGCACTACACAGTGAAAACCAGGGCAGATTTAAATGTGCACTGGAGCCAGGTTCCTGGGGTCAATTCTGCTGGGCAACTTTGGGTAACTTCCTAACCATCTCTGCGCCTCGACTGACTCCAGAACATGAGGAACAAAGGCAAGCAAGCAAGCAAGCATTCACAGACTGTGAGGACTAAACAGAAGTGGGGAGACCCATCCCTGGCTTGAGGGAAATGTCATCTACCAGGTGTCGTTGAGTAATAGCCCCCAGGCTTCCCTGCCCAGACAAAGTCACAGACCAGGGCAGTATAGCTCCATAGCTGGCGCCTACTTAGCCAGGAAAGGCAGCAGTAACAGCAGCAGAGCTATTCTCACTACTGCCTCTGGCTGACCCAGAAGGCATGGGAAGTATCCTGAATGCCCTGCAGAAGGAGGCTTCGGGGTCACAGGGAATCGAAGCGACCTCTTCCTGGTGCCTTCTTTCCATCCCCAAAAATGTTCCCTGGAATTTCTTCCCCCATCACATCCATATTGAGGTTCCTAGTTTTTTCCCCCCTCCCTAAGAACAGCATTGCTCGATTATATTAACTTCTAAAGTCCTTGATTGCTCCACCCACCCTCCCAAAAGAGACACAGAAGTTCAATTCAAGACAGGCTTCAAACTTCCTTGCATGTTTGAGTCACCTGGGGAGATTTAAAGAAAAGTTCCGACAACCACATTGTGCCCTGGATCGGGTCAAATGTCTGGAGGAGGATGCTGGACGTGGCTTGGAGCCTCAAATGCTTCCAGCGCCGCCCTGCACGCACACCTTGGCGGGAGAGTCCTTAACACACCCGGCCGAGGCCATCAAGCCACAGGGCCATGTTCAACCTCTGCTCTGTTCCACCACTCCTTTCTTCAAGTTGCTCCCTCTGCCCCGTCGCCAGAGCAACCTGGGCAGAGTGTCCAACCCCTAGAGTCCCAGCTCCGGGGACAGTTCCACTTCTACACCTATAAGACGAAACCTACGGAGGCTCTCGACCCGAGCTGGGTTTGCAAAAAATGCCTCCATTGAGAAGCCCTGGGAGGTCAATAAGGTAGGAGGCGGTGGCAGCAGCGACGGGACCCACGGACAGATAGCCACAACAGGCCCCCCTTGTAAGTCTGTAGAGTTTGGGGCATCGGGATACTACTCTGTATTCCTGCCTGACAGCAATCACCCCGAAACTTCCAGCCTACAGGTCCTGGTGAGTCGGGTGCCACTCCACGTCTGCCTCAGAAGAGGGATGAGACCATGCTGGCTTCTGAACGGCCCTCCCACTGCCCAATTCCCAGGTCTTACCGCTGGAGCTTCAGTGGTGGTCCGGGTGTCCAGGGTGCCTGGCGACAGGGCGTAGAAGGGCGGGCTAGGACTGGGACTGGGGGGCAGTCCTGAATCGGGACTGTCCAGCAAGCCGTCGCGGCTCTGCTCCCGCGTGTCCCCCATGGCCTGCAGATGCAGGTGACCCACCATGACTGGCGGGCGCGGGGCGTGGGCCCCAGCAGCTCGGGTCCCCGCCACCACTGAGCCAGAGGAGCAACAAGGAGGCTCCGGCCTGTGGCTCCAGCTGAGACCCGCTCCTGATGCAAATGCCTCCAGCCGCCAGCTGAGCCTCCTTTCCCAGGCACCGCCCCCTCCCCGCCCTCCTCCGCCCGCGCCTCTCGCTCCCGCCCCCCTGGCCACCCACTGGGCCAGGGCAGGGTGAGGACTGCAAAGTCTCCAGCCTGCAAAAGTCACTGCCCCCACCCACCCACCCACCCTCCGTGGTGCTGACTTGGGTCCACAGCCACCTCAGCAAGGACGCTCAGCCATCAGCCGGGCCATTGCAGGTTGCAGCGTCCCTCACCTGGCTTGAGTCTCCAAGAAAAGCACCTTCAGCTACCTGTGGGTTGGGGATGGGGGTGGGGCGGTGTATTTACAGTGAGGGACCGAATGATCTAAGAACCCAGGGTCAAGATCTGCCCTAGGGGCCACCAAAGTGCTCATCTCCATTTGCTTCGGTGAATTCGTCTGGACAGGGAAGCCTGGGGCCACTTGGGCGCGGGGAATGAAGGACACCTGATGTGTAGCTGGCATTCCCTTGGCCAGCCCTCCTGTCTCTGTTTAATCCTCCCAGTCGGCCTGTGAGTGCCTGCTTGCAGACGCTCTCCATTTTCTGGAGGAAACTGAACTACAGAGATGGTTAGGAAGTTGCCCAAAAGTGGGGAGGGGGGAGGGGAGCGGGGACACTTCCAGATGCCCCCAACACCTACTTTTGTCAGGGGTTTCCCTTGTGGTGACTCCCAAACATGAAATGATTTTTGTCGCTACTTCCGAAGCGTAATTTTGCTACAGTTATGAACCATAATATAAACACCTGTTTTCCGATGGTCTTAGGGGCGTTCCACCTTCCTGCAAGGGAGGTGGGTCTCGACCCACAGTTTGAGAACCACTGCTCTAAAAGGTCTCACTTGGGGACAAAGTTATGCCTCCACCCCGTCTCACTTGACCACCAGAGCTGAACACATGGTTCCCATTCTGCCTGCTTTGCTGGCAGGGACTGAAGAGCATCCCACCCACCACCTGCCTCCAGCCTTGCATCTGGACACAGAGGCCCAGACACCTGCAGATTATTTATGAAGATGTCAGGATGGCATATAGCAAAGGAGACAAGTGATCCCCTGCTAGGCCATCTACCCCATGTCTGCTGAAGAGAGGGAGGGACCCCAGCTTCAGAGTGGCCCCTAGAGGTGTGTCCTCCTCTGTAGGTTGGCCAAGTCCTCAGGGGGAAAGAAATCAGAGGCAGTTGTGCCGGTCAATCAGGGAGGGCCTCTCAGAGGAAGCAGCACTTGAACAGAATTGCAGGTCAAGGGAATAGCAGGGTACAAGGCCCCATGGCAGAAGAGAGCAAGCTGGCCCCAGAGGCTGTCACAGTGGAGCGGCAGGCTGAGCCCCGTTATTAGAAAAGCATACGGCCCAGATCTGTCATGTAGGAATGATCTTGGGGTTTTGGCTGCCCAAATGGAACCCACAAGAAACCTCACCCAGGGCCCTTTAGCTAGAAATGGTTGCTGTCTTTCACAGAATAAAATTGGTGGCAGTCCTCTCTGGAATGTAAAGGACAATATGGCCTTCCCCAGTGCTGGGTGCTAGAGCCTACTAGATACCACTTACTCTCTAGAAAAAGCCCTAACCCCTTAAACTCTCAACATCCCCCAGAGAACCTTCTGGGAGCCACCGAAGGTGACCTGAGGACAAGTTAAGGACCAGTACTTTGAAAGTGCAGGGTGAGCCAGGCAGGGATGACACATGCCTTTAATCCCAGCACTCGGGAGGCAGAGACAGGCAGATCTCTGAGTTCCAGGACAGCCTGGGCTACACAGAGGAACCTTGTCTCGAAAGAGCAAAACCAGCAACAGTGCAGGCTGCCTTGGCTCTGCTTCAAACTTTGATGTCAGGCGTCTGAGCTGTTAAAAGCGTGTACTACTCTTTCAAGAGGATCCGGGTTCAAATCCTACCACCCCTAATGACTTGCTCACAATCACCTGTAACTCCAGTTCGAGACTGATGCCCTCTTCTGGCCTCTACAGGTACCGGCACTCAATGCGCATACACCTAGACATAGATACACGCAGGTACAACACAATTCAAAATAAAACCTTATTTTAAAAAAAGTTTTTGATGTCCTGACTTTTAAGCATGACAAGAAAATCCGTCTTGATTTCTTTGATGCAGGCCCGGGCCCTCTCCCCTCCTACAGTCCTGACCAGAGCTCCATTCACTCTGAACAGAGACACTTCTATATCAGCGGCTCCTTTAGGTCGATGCTGGCTGACTTCTGGAAATTTCCCTACACCAGTGCATGGCTTCCCCTGGAAGGAACTAGACTGGACTGGGTAACATAGAAGGCACATGGACGCCAATGGACAGGGAAAAAAAAAAACAGCCTTATTTCAAATGTCAAATACCAAGCAAACGCCCACATAGGTGACCGCAGCCATGACTTCTGACCTATAGGGATCCACAGCCACAGACCCAGGACTGCTGTCCACTGAAAGGCAGTACTGTCCCGCTTGTCTCCTCCCAAGGCCAGATGGCCTAGAGACAGAGGTCAGAGATCAGAAAAGGGCATAAAGCCTCCATAGACGTGAGCCGGGCTGGCTGCAGGCAGCTGCCAGAGATCTTAAGAGGGAGGCGCTGGGAATGCGGTCTGTTAGGATCTGAGCACCCCATCTAACCAGTGCTACAGGAAGGGCTGCACCAGGCCAATGCTGGCTACTCTCCGGAGTTCTAGACCTCAAGGTTCTGAGGCATGGGGATTTGGAGGCAAGAAAATGACAGGGGACACAAATATGTCACAGGAAGGGTAAGTGGAGTGGTCCTGACATGCACTTGTCTCAGGCTTGGGAGAAGGAGCCATTTGTGACGTGTGTGTGTGTGTGTGTGTGTGTGTGTGTGTGTGTGAGAGAGAGAGAGAGAGAGAGAGAGAGAGAGAGAGAGAAGTGTGTGGAGTGTTTCCCTGGATGTTTTGCAGGGAGAATGCATCACTGCTAGAGGAAAAGGCCAAGCGGGTAGGGCATGAACACTAATGGCCTTTCCTGGAGAGCCAGCAGCCACTTAGTCCAAGCTCCAGGGAACCAACCTTCCCTAGAGCAGGGCTGAAGGCACACACCACAAGACTGAACTTAAAGCCTGCAAACTAGCCTGACACTCAAGGCGAGCATTTCTTTTCCCCTCCACTGTTAAATAAAGTAGATGGAGCCATGGGGGCTCAGAGAGGTCACCTGACTTGCCTGAGGTCACACAGCTATGGAAGCCTGCTCTGATGGATGTGGGGGGTAGGCTGTCACTGGATCCCAGAGGGTCATGAAACACGTAAGGCTTGGCATCCCGTGGCCTTCAGAGAAAGCTCTGAAGCTAACAGGCTTGTGAAGAGGGCAGCGCCAAAGAGGCCGAGCTGCAGTGTAAGCTAAGAGCAAGGACCTCTGAGGGTCTCAGGGCTGGGCACCCTGTTCCCAGTGAGCTGCACACACACTGATCCACACATCCGTGTCCTGTTTTGACTCCACATACCAGGAGGATCCTGGTGCACCCCTCCCCACCTCCGATGCACAGTCCCTGGGTGCTCTCTCTCTCAAAGATGTTTCTGCTCAGCTCTTCCCGGTGACCCACCCACCCAATCTGAAAAGATCGGCCAAGGTGGAGTTGCGTCTCTGCGGGAGAAAAGATGCTGAACACTCAGAGGGAGGCTGCTGGGCCTCAATTCACACACAGCGTGACCAAGGGGCCGTTCCTGGAGCAGGGCTACTGCTGGGGCCTCCCTGGGGCCACAGGGAGCCGCGCACAGAGAAGTGATATCATTCCTAGGGTGGGCAGGAAGATGTGGCTCAAGCTTTAGGAGGTATATGCCTTTCTTTTATCAAATTCCAAAAAGGGGGCTGTCTCAGTTTGGCTTACTGTTGCTGCAAAGAAACATGACGACCGAAAGCAAAGGGGAGGGGAAAGGCTTCCCTGGTGGCTCAGCCTGCTCTCTTGTAGAACCCAGGACCACCAGCCCAGCGATGCCGCAACCACAATGGGCTGGGCCCTCCCCCACCAGTCACTAAGTAAGAAAATGCATTACAGCTGGACCCCACGGAGGCGATTTCTCAACTGAGTCTCCCCACTCCTTTCAGGTAACTCTAGCGTGTGCCAGGTTGACATAAAACGAGCCTTTGCAGACAGCAGAGAAGTGTGTCCCTGGGTGGGTTGGTGAGGCCCAAGGGATACAGGCCCTCCTTCCCACCAGAACCTCACCCCACCCTCCTAAGTTGTATGTGAGTCCTTAGAAAGGGTCTCCTTACACATACATATACAAACAAACCCTCTCACAGATATGTACACACAAGCATACTGTATCAGTACACATGAGCCCACACACATGCACACACTCACTCACACAGCCATGTACACCGTTCTAGTTTGGGCTCCTGTTGTTGTGATAAAATGCTAACTTTTTAAAAAGCAACCGGGAAAGGGTTTATTCAGCTCACAGCTTCTAGTCTACAGTTCAGAGAAACCAGGGCAGGAACCTGGAGGCAGGAACTGAAGCTGAGGCCATGGAGGGATGGGGCTTACTGACTTGGTATCCCTGGCTTGCTCAGTCTGCTTCCTTATAGTACCCAGGACCACCTGCACAGGGGTGGCACCATCCACAGAGGGCTGGGTCCTCCCACATCAATCACTAATCAAGAAAATGTCTCACAGACATGCCCGAAGGCCAATCTAATGGTGTCAGTTCCTCATTGAGGCTCCCTCTTTCCAGGTGACTCTAGGTTGTCAAGTTATGTGTATATATATATATAATATACATATATACACATATATGTGTGTGTATGTATATATATGTGTATATGTACACAATATACATATGTAATGTGTATGTATATACATATATATATGTATACAAATGTATATACACACATATAACCCATATATATGTGTGTGTATAAACACACTCACTGCATAAGTAGAAAGAAAAGGACAGAGGAAGGACCAAGAGTGGCCTTTTTTCCAAGTAGCCAATGCTGTCTTGTCTGTCCCAGGAAATGTCACTGAAGCCGGCCATCTCAACTGTGGCATTCCAGTCTCAGCAGGCCCTCAACCCGGACCAGAGCCCTGAGGCCCTCTAGCCTCAGGGATCAAGGTCTTCTCTGGAATCTAGCCTTGCTTGGGAGACTCTCCCTCAGCGGCTGCCTTAGGGTCCAGTTTGAGCCACCGATGTCCCTGCCTGGCCATTGATGCTATCCTGTGGGCCTCTGTCAGAGCGCCTGCTCTGCTCTCACTCCCAGCCCAATGGGAGAGGCAACAAGAGTGTGGTGACCAGGCAGCCTGGGGCACCAGGGCTTCATGCAAAACTATAAGACAGCCTCATGGGCCTGGCTGAGCCTGGGATTGGCCTGGGCCTCACTTCCCATTCTGGGAGGCTCCTCCTGGCCAGGGGGGGCTCCAGGCTTCACACCTCAGGCTTCAAGGGGCTGCCGGTGAAAAGGTCCTTTCTCCACTGTCCCCCCCACCCCACCAGTTCCCATAAACAGAAACCTATTTATGTTCTGGGTGCAATTTAAGAAGCCTGGCAGGATACAGTCAACAGCGAGGGTCATTAAAACACAGAACACCCTGCAAGCCAGGTGTGGCCACCAGCCAGCCTAGGGTTCCTCAAGTAGCCAGAGGCCCTGGGTTTGTTGTTGTTGTTGTTTTGGAAAGTAGAAAAAGTCCTGTATTGAAAACCCAAACCTGAAGCCCTTCCCTGCCCCAGCCCTCAGATTTGAGTGCATGTATCCAGTGGGCACATCTCACATCCAGTGTTCATCTCACTGTCCACTCAGGGCAGGCCCTTCCAGGGACAAAGATGGTCTGTCCCACTCCAGAGCCCAGGAGGAGAGGTGTCCGTGTAGGGGGTAAGGTTGCATAATTTCTATTCCTATCAGTTCACCCCTGGTTCCCCAGTAATTCTGTTCAAAGCCACTTTTCTTACCCAAAGCTCAAAGGACACAGAAATGTCCCCATTGGTGACAGCTCACCACGGGTCTTGTGTGTCTCCGCAGTTTGTTCTGAGGCCCAGCAGCCCTTTGGCTCCTCCTGGCATGGCGGCACACTTATCTTCAAGAGCAGCTTTGAGAGGCAGAGACCATAGCGTGGCATCTGAGGGCGCGCTGACTCTGTGTGCTAGGGCAAGCAAGTCTTGTGTGGAAAAGACAGCAGACTGTAAAAGCGCTGGAGCTAGACACGGTGGCACACGCTGTCACTGAGATGTGGGAACAGGAGGATTAGAAGTTCGAGGTCATCCTTGGCTACACAGGGAGGTCAGGAAAGCCTGGACCACCTGACCTTGGAGAAGACTGGGGGTTTTCGGGGGCGGGGGGGGGAGCAGTAATCTGCCACCCCAGACACCAAGAAGAGTTCCCCAGGCTACCGTCCTCTCAGATGGTGGTGTGTGTGCCTGACAGTCCAGGCTATGCAACTTCCCACTTGAAAGGACAGATGGTTATGTGTAGGAAGCTGCCTGGCGCCATGCCTAGGCAACAGGAAAGGCAGAGGTGGGACGCCTGGTACTCTGTGGGGCTAGGCAGGGCTCTGAGGAGCTGAGGCAGAGCAGAGGGCCTCCCTCCTGGGGCAGTTGTTGTCTGACATCGCTTCTATCAACAAGTATTGATTGCTTAAGTACCTGCTGGAGGCCAGGCCAGAGCTGGTCTCTAGTCCTGGGGTTTGTGTGGACAAGGAGAAAAGAATATTTTAAAAGATAGTCCCAGCATTTGGGAAGCAGAGGCAGGCGGATTTCTGAGTTCGAGGCCAGCCTGGTCTACAGAGTGAGTTCCAGGACAGCCAGGGCTATACAGAGAAACCCTGTCTCAAAAACAAAAACAAAAACAAAAACAAAAAAAACAAAAAAAGATAATTTCATAGTTACAAACACCTCAAATAACATTGAGTGGGCAGGGAGTGGGGTGGGGGAGGGGGTGACCAAGATGGGGTGGGGCACTCAAGGGAGTTCCTTCAGCAGGGAAAAAGACCCCAAGGCACACACTGTGTTTTTGTTTGCTTGCTTTTGGGTTTTGTTGTTGTTGCTGTTGTTTGTCCATTTTGAGATAAGTTCTCTCAAAGAAGCCTTGGCTGTCCTAGAACTTGATATATAGACCAGGCTGGCCTTGAGCTCTTCCTGCTTCTGCCTCTCTGCTGGGATTAAGGCACACACCACCATGCTTGGCTCTTTTTCTTTTTTAGAGTTCATCTGTTTGTTTGCTTGCTTGCTTGTTGATTGACATCTCACCACGTAGCCCAGGCTAGCCTCATACTTGTCACCTCCCTGTGTCAGTCTTCCAGGCACCAGGATTACAGGTGTGTGCACTAGGTCTGGCTGCAGTGCACCCTTCACATGAGGAAGCACATGAAGCAAGGCAGAGAGTGAAGAGAGGAGGCCGAACAGAGAAGGTCGAGAGATAAAGGACTCTGGAGGAGCAGCAGTGAGTGGTCCAGTGGGGAGCACTGCAGAAAAGGGAAGAAGAGAGTCCTAGAAAACAGGGAAGGCAGCTGTGCTAACAGCAGGGCAATGGAAAGTAGGGAGTGAGGGCAGCTGGGCAGGCCCAGGAGCATCCAAGGTCCAGTGGCTCTGCCGTCCTCACATGCGCATGGCCAGGCCTGGCACTCTTGCTCACTCTGCGTGTCTTTGCTTCCTGTTTCCCCAAATGGGTCAAAACACTGTAAAGACACAGAGTGGCTTCTATAGAGCGCTTCCTGAGTGGGGAGGGTGGGTTCACTCAGATTGTCCACAAGGATGGGTGGGGTGGCTGGTTGCCTGGGTAGATAGATGGGTAGATAGATGGTTGGATGGATGGATAGGTAGATGGATTAATGAATATACGAGTGGATGGGTAGATGAATAGAAGGGAAAATAAGTGGACAGAAGGATGGATGGATGGATGCATGGATAGATGCATGCATGGATAGATGGATGGAAAGTGAACTGACTGTTGGATAGACAGGTAAATTGGGTAGGGGATAGATATATAGGTAGATGAATGGATAGGTGAGTGGATGAACAGACAGATGGAGAGATGGATAAATGAGTAGGCAGACAGATGTGGTCCCCTGAGTCCCCCTTCATCTGGGGTGACATCTGTGCAGGGTGGAGCATCATGGGCCAATCCCACCTACTCCCTCCTGCTCTCTGCTCCTCTCTGAGCTCCTGGTATCACATCCCAACCCTAGCCTCACTCAGATTGTTCACAAGGGTGGACAGGTGGGTAAGGGAAGTGGGTGGGTGGGTGGATAAAGCAAGTAGGCAGATGGATGCATGGTTGGATGCATGGGTAAATGAGAGGGTGGGTGGATGGCTGAATAGGTAGATGAGTGGATAATGGATGAATAGATGGGTGGGTGGATGGATGGATGGAAGGAAGGAAGGATGGATAGGTGGGTGGGTGGATAAATGAATGGGTGGATGAGTGGATAGATGGATGGATGAGTGGATGGGTGTATAGATGGGAGGTGGGTGGGAGGATGGATGGGTAGGTAGAGTTGTGGATGGATGAATAGATGGGTAGGTAAATGAGTGGATGTATGGGTTCATAAATGAGTGAATGGACAGGTAGATAGAGTATATATGAATGGATGGCATCTCCAACTTGCCAAGCTGTTGATTTTATTTTATTTTTTAATGAGACAGGGTTTCTCTGTGTATCCCTGGCTGTCCTGGCACTCACTTTGTAGACCAGGATGGCCTCAAACTCAGAAATCCACCTGCATCTGCCTCCCAAGTGCTGGGATTAAAGGCGTGCGGCACCACCACCCGGCTAAAAGATTTGATTTTTTGTTTTGTTTTGTTTTTGTTTTTTGAGACAGGGTTTCTCTGTATAGCCCTGGCTCTCCTGGAACTCACTTTGTAGACCAGGCTTGGCCTCAAACTTAGAAATCTGCCTGCCTCTGCCTCCTGAGGGCTGGGATTAGAGGCGTGCACCACCACAAGCGGCAGCTGTTGATATTTTGCTCCAGTTAGATAACTGTCTTTATGCACACACAACCCTGGGGTGCACTAGGGAATGGCACCCACTTGATGAACTGAAGGGACATCTCTTGACTCTGTCTGCTCGACAGCAAAGAGGAACAGGATGTGGACTGACTTGGAGGGCCTGGGAGAGGCGGATGACACTGGGGAGAGACGGTGCCTGGTGGACAATGTCTGGGTCCCTCCTGCAGCTCAGGCTAGCAGCCTGTCCCCAACAGTGATGGCTTAGCGAGGACAGTGACAAGTGAGCAGGTCATGAGGACTGACAGTGAGGTCTCTGCTCCACAGAAATAGATGTGGCCACCGAACAGGCCATGTGGGAGCCTCCCGGCAGATACTTCTCAATCCACATCAGCTCCAGGAGTATGGCAGCTGGGTCTGGGCCCCTGAAGACCATGTGGATCAGAGAGCCCTGACTGTGGGTTTTGCGCAGAGCCACAATGGGCAGATCTGAAGGGTCTGACAGAGAGTTAGAGTTCACACCCAACACAGGCAGCTGAGCAGCCTTGTACAACTAAAGGTTTTGCAGGCCCCTGCTTCAAAAACAACCCCTCTCCCCGACAAAAGCTTCTTCCTTGGCTCTGGGACCTTCGGTCAGCATGTTGAGGTTCCAGGCTTAGGGGTCATTTCCTGGGGGCCAGAGAATTCTATTCCACTCTGGTCCCTCATGCCATGCCACAGAGACCCTGTAGCTGTCCCATTCCAACCCCGAGGACTTAAAGATGCCACGTCTTGCCAGAGGGACACCCTCTTTGGGAGGTAAACCCGCAGCTTGACCCTGGAGGAATTCAGCCAGAGTGGATACTGTTTTCTTCTGGAAGGTTCCCTGGCTGCCGTTTACCCCGCCTCCTGGCCTTCCTCCCTAGGACTCCGTGCTGTTTTTCTGGCTTCCTTAGTTTGGTGACATTCGTGAGGGGAAAAAAAATATTGCAGTGGGTAGGAAGGTCTTGCTCAAAATCCAAATGGAAGAGAAAAACAAGAGCAGAGAAGGTTAGAAAATAAAGATAGAAAAGCCTGGCTGGAAGCTGTGAATGTAGTTATCCCAGGGTTGGAGAAGCAGAGGAGGTCATCCTGGGCTACATAGTAAATCTGAGACCAAGCCTGGGCTACAGGACCATGTCTCAAAAAAAAAAAAAAAAAAAAAAAAAAAAAAGAGGTGGGGAGTGGGATTGGGGAGGAGGAGGAAGGAGGGAAAGGGGAGGGGAGGGGAAAGAAAAGAAATGGGAGGAGGAGGAGGGGGAGGAAGAGGGAAGAGGCGGAGGAGGAGGAAATGGAGACAGACATGCTGAATTCTTTTGTTCAACAATTTCCTGAATTCTCTGGTTAACTGATTTCTCAGCACAGAAGCAAACCAGGGCTCTGCAGAGAGCCTGGCTGCGGAACCCATCCTCGAAGGGAGCGCCAGACTCCTGGCACACGGATGGAGCAAAAGAGGAAGGAACCTTTGCTCGGAAGCCAACGGGGCAGGGAGCCGGTCATCTAGAAGTTTCCAGTGATCTCTGCTCTTGGCTGGGCTCAGGAAGCAAAGCCGGAATTTCCAGCTAGGCTTTAAGAAGGAAAGTCGGGGAGATAAGACCTGTCTCTTTTGCAAACCCTGCTGCTTCCAGGAAGCTCTCCGTGACCTCCTGTCCTACCGCCCCTTGCCCAGCCATTCCACCACCCAAAATCCCTCTTCAACCCTTTCAAAGAGCATACGGCCTTCAGAAATTGTGAGGCTCCCCTTCTGACCCTCAGCAACTGGAGGGGACGGGCACATGGTAGGTGTGTCGACCATCAACAGATCTTTCAAGTTCAAAGCACCTCAGAAGAAATAACAGAGGCCCCATTGCATTCTAGTAGGCTCAGTCTCCGGGAGTTTCTCTATGGGCGAAGGTGTATGTTTGCTTTTGCTTTTTCTTTAATTTTTTTTTTTCGCCCTATAGGCAGTTCAATGAATGAGACTCTTGTACGAAGCCCAGCATGGACTAACCAGGGCAGTGGGTTGTTACAAGGGAGCGATTGTGGGGAGTGATGGGGAGCCCTTGAGCTCTGGTGACTGCTGGCACCTGAGAGTGGCTACTGAACAGACCAGCCCCGCCTTCCCACACTCCTGGGAATTCTCTCTTCCCTGACCTTCCTTGTTAGGATGGTGGGTCCCGTCACAACCTTGAGTTCTGCCCGAATACTCTAGTGCTCTTGGGTCTTCTCCACTGTGTGTGTCTCTGTGAGTGGTGTATCACAGAGGCCCTGTGGAAGCCAGTCAGCATCCGCTGAATGCAAAGGACAGAGCCCAGTGGCCAGTCTACACAGGTTGTCATTGGTTATGCCAATCCAACCCCTCTGGGCGATTTAGGAGAATAGTTATAAAACCTTCTTGCAGTTCTCTTTCTAGTTCCTTCCAGCCTCAGTGTGTGTGTGTGTGTGTGTGTGTGTGTGTGTGTGTGTGTGTACTGGTAAGCAGCATGTGTGTGTGCGTACTTATGCATATATGTGTGTGTGCATGTGTGTACTGGTTGTGTGTGTGCACAGGTGTGTATGTGTATATACCTGAAGCAAACATGTATGTGCATACGCAGCTTGTGTGTTGTGTGTGGAGGCCAGAGCTCAACTGTTGGCTTTCTGAGATGGCGTCCGTCCATCACTGACCTGGGACTCACTTTGCCAGACTCCGCCTCCCCAGCACTGGGATCCCAAGCTCGCAGCCACACCTGCTTTGTTTGTTTGTTTGTTTGTTTGTTTTGTTTTGTCTTTTTGAGACAGGGTTTCTCTGTATAGCCCTAGCTGTCCTGGAACTCACTCTGTAGACCAGGCTGGCCTCGAACTCAGAAATCTGCCTGCCTCTGCCTCCCAAGTGCTGGGATTAAAGGCATGTGCCACCACCGTCGGGCTCCACACCTGCTTTTTTATGTTAGTGTATGGAATTGCACACAACTCCTCATACTTTACTGACTACCCAGTCCCACCTGGAAGTTCCCACCCATGGAACTGAAATTCAGGTGTCCTTACAGGCCCTTCTCTGGGGCCTGCTGTCCTGTGCCGGATGACACTTGGTGTCCATAGTGGGTCTCGTGGTATCACAGGAGACACTGCAGGGAAATCCTCCACGTGGGTCTGGCCCGTGTCTCTCAGTGACTGCAGGCCGAGAGCTTTTATCACAGTGGCTACTCCAGAGTCACCCCATGGCCCTCTTGGCCTCATGCTGCTGCGTTCTGCCCTGGACACACTGAGGCCTGTTTTTCTCACGGGACCCTGAGGCTGCTCCGCTGGCTCCAAACAACTGGGGGCCCGGAAAACCTGGGACCCTCTGCCTGATGGCGTTGTTCTGTGTTCCTGGCCACCCAGACCCAGATGCAACCAAGATGGCCTCTCACAGGTGTATGGAAATGGAAACCACAGGCCTCAGGTGGCAGTGGGGGCTGGCCACAAAAGAGAGCCAGTAGCCATAAAGAGACAAAGGGAATTTGCATCCATAATGGGGATAACCCGATGTATCTCCGTGCTCGGCGGTGCTAGAGCAGACAAAATATGGAGATGAGGATCCAAGGGTGTCAGAGGAGTCTGGAGAGCAGTGAGGAGGATTGGGAACACAGAGAGGCTCAGGGCTGTGAGCTGTGCTGTGTGGGTTGGAGACTGTCTTGTCTCTGTGTATTATTAAAACCCTTGGAGAGCAGGGCAGTGGTGGTGCACACCTTTAAATCCAGCACAGCAACAGAGGCAGTGAGTCTCTGAGTTGAAGGCCAGCCTGGTCTACAGAGGGAGTTCCAGGACAGCCAAGGCTACACAGAAGAATGGTGTCTTCAAACAAACAAACAAACAAACAAACAAACAATAACCCAAAACAACAACAACAACTCTAGGAATCTGTTCCAGAACATTGATATAACTGGGGGTATTAATTAATTACTGTGCATCTGATTGGCTAGGCTAAAATGCACACAGAGGTACTGATGCAGGGGAGATGCTCATAGGAGCCGGAGAGGATGGGCGGGGCCGGGAGGTACCGGATTTTTGTACTCTCTGCTTAAGTTCCTGAAACTACCCTAAAAATAGTCTAAATACTTAAAATATGCCAACTGATCTATATAAGCATCTAGACTTGAAATCTAGCTGTGTGACAAACTAGCTGAGTGTTCCTGTGCCTGTTGCTCAACCTCTCTGGGCCCTGTGCTTCCTCACCTGTTACCAGATGTCTTACCAGCTCATTAGGTCTGTCCCTCAATGTGTCAGAAGCTTGGAGAAGGGGGGATGGATATTGTGTTTGGTGGCTGTCTACACATCTTGACTTTTAGTCAAATCATTTTAGTATTTGGGCAATATCCTTAGTCTCTCTGCCCCAGTTTCCTGGTCTGTAAAATGGGCCATACAATAGCACCTCCCACAAGGTCGTGAAGTGCCAGAATAAGTTGGTAGAAGAATCAGCCCAAAAGAAGTGTTGTAGAAGGTCTGGTGGCTGTCACTGTTGCTATTACCATTAAAATCATTGTCACTAATACTTGGCTCCATAGACAGCCACTGGTGGTAGCTGTCGCTTAAGTGGCCTAGGAAGTCTTGGATAGGACCCAGGCTATTAATAGCAATTCTTTCCCTGGAAATCAACTATGGGTACAAACATGTCTGGCTTACTTTCAAGGAAATGGGGACATCCCACATGGCCAGTTCCAGTTCTCTAGCTCCCGCCCCCTTTCACAGGCCTCCTAGGGGAGGGCTGTGAGCCCAGGGCTCACTCACCAAGGAGGATCAAACTGTTGCTCTGAGATGAAGCATTTGGTCAGGCCCAGATCTTATCCCCAGGCTGGCCAACTGGACTCCTCACTGGGCTGCTGGGACCTCTGCCCTCCATGCCTTCCTCCAGCTTCGTAATGTAGGCTTGCATGAATGACCCCTGACCTCAGGGCACCTCAGGGCATACATCAGACACCAGGAGTGGGGGTTGACAGGGATACCCTTGGCCAATTGGCAGAACAGCAGGCCTAGAAGCATCTGAGGTCCAGGGGCTCTGCCATCCTCATGTGCATGGCCAGGCCTGGCACTCTTGCTCACTCTGTGTGTCCTTGTTTCCTGTTTCCCTGAGTGAGTCAGAACATTGCAAAGACACAGAGTGGCTTCTATAGAGTGCTTCCTGAGTGGGCAGGGTGGGTTCACTCAGATTGTTCACAAAGATGGACGGGTGGCTGGTTGACTGGGTAGATAGATAGATGGGTAGATAAGTCAATAGATGGTTGGATGGATGGATAGGTAGATGGATTAATGAATATATGAGTGGATGGATAGAAGGGAAATAAGTGGATGGATGGGAGGATGGATGGATAGATGGATAGATGGATGGAAAGTAAATTGGCTGTTGGATGGATAAGACAGGTAAATTGAGTAGGTGAATAGATAGATAGGTAGATGGACAGATAAGGATGGATGGACAGATGGATGGACATGGATAAATGAATTGATAGGCAGATGTGGTCCCCTGAGTCCCCCTTCATCTGAGGTGGCATCTATGCAGGGTAGAGCATCATGGGACAATCCTACTGTCTTCTTAGTCAGGATTTCTATTCCTGCACAAACATTATGACAAAGAAGCAAGTTGGGGAGGAAAGGGTTTAATCAGCTTACACTTCCACACTGCTGTTCATCACCAAAGAAAGTTGGGACTGAAACTGAAGCAGGACAGGAAGCAGGAGCTGATGCAGAGGCCATGGAGGGATGTTACTTACTGGCTTGCTTCCCCTGGCTTGCTCAGCTTGCTTTCTTACAAAACCCAAGACTACCAGCCCAGGGATGGCACCACCCACAAGGGGCCCTCTCCCCTTGAGAAAATGTTCCACAGCTGGATCTCATGGAGGCGCTTCCCCAACGGAAGCTCCTTTCTCTGTGATAACTCCAGCCCGTGTCAAGTTGACACACAAAACCAGCCAGTCCACCCACCTACTCCCTCTTGCTCTCTGCTCCTTTCTCAGCTCCTGATATCACATCCCAACCCTAGCCTGTCTCTGCTTTTTTTTTTTTGGCGGGGGGGGGGGGGGTAGGGTCAACCGTCAACCTAAACCCACCTCCACCTCTGGGTCCAAATGTACCCAAGTTCCTACATACGCACTGTGTTCCTGTGAGCCCTGAAGAGCTGAGAACAGCCATAGTAGAGTAACAGAGCCCTTCAGGAAGGACCCTGAAGGATGAGCACAAGGTGGGGTGCCCTGGGAGAGGAGTGGGTATGGCTCACAGGTCATACCACCCCCTGTGGTCCTTGGGACCATAGTCACAGGGGAGGCTCACAAAACAACCAGTATCTTGAAGGGTCCCCAACAGGGCCTTGGGCCCGGGTAGTGTAGCTTGCTCAGCTGCAGACAGAACACACACAGCTAACTGGGCCAGCAGTTCTGGGCATTAAACCCGACACCTTCCAGATGCCTAGAGCCGCCCATTAGCACCGTCCACACACACTCCTTCTCTAGGTACACACACACACACACACACACACTCACACACAGCTGTGTACATTTTGCATCACACAGAAGGCCAGGTCACAACTGTAAAGTCCACATCCCCCACCCCCACCCCTTTTACAGTGAGCCTGTGCCTGGGTCAGGAAGTCATGAGGTGGATCTCGAAGCCATCGGTTTAAGGTACACTCCCCAACATCTGACCATCTTTCTTCTCCCCGGGCTGCAAATTGGGTGGGAGCAGTGGGGAGCAGAAGGAGTGTGTGAGCACACACTTCCCATGCTGGAGCGAACCCTGAGATTTCCAGCCCTGCAAGAGGGAGGCTTAGTGGAAGTTAGGATTCCCCTGGCTGGCCACCCTGGCCCCAGCTAGGCTCCAGATGCAGAGGCCAGGACCCCCCCCCCCCCCCGCCTGTGATGACTGTTACAGGGTTGCTTTTTGTTTTGTTTTGTTTTTTGTTTTGTTTTGTTTTGTTTCTGAGACAGTCGCTGGTCTCCATACCCCATTTGATGTAGGAATGCTGGGATTACAGATGGGAACCAATGTATCCAGCTTTACGGGGAACTCGAACTCAGGTCCTCATGTGGCAAGCACTTTCTGGCTGAGCCATCTCCCTAGCCCCTTACCCCCATTCTCACCAGTGTCCCTTCTCTCTCCAGGCTCCTCCATGTGCTCCTTTCATTTGCTGATCATCCACTTTTTCCTCTTCTTGCTGGACTGTGTATGTGCATAGGTTTGGCTGGGGTATTCACAGGCAAGATCAGCCATTCAGTTGTTGTAGAGAAGCTAGAAAAGGTGAAAGGTCACCATACTTACCCTGTGGGGTTTGAGGTATCACTGGGGGTGGGGGTGGGAGAGGAGTGTATCTCAGTGCATAAGGTGGTCATGTGAGTTACTTTGTTTAATGTGGTGATTAAAGACAAAACAAACAAACAAACAAGAATAAAGAAGAAGGTTTTTGGGTTTGTTGTTTTGTTTGGGTGTTTTTGGTTACCAGTCTGAGTGGGTGCAGAGACGGGGAGTTAGCCAGTCACACTGCTTCCACAGACAGGATGCAGAGAGCCAGCCGGAAGCAGGGTCAAGCTACCAAACCTTTAGGCCAACCTCTGGTGATCCACTTCTCCCTTCTAAGCCCATCTCTCCTATGATCCCACAACCTTTCAGAACAGCCGTGCACCAAGTATTCAAACACGTGAGCCTGCAGGGACATTTCACATTCCAGTCACAAAGCAAGACACCACGCTTCCTACCAGGCCTCCAGGAATAGTTGAATGTCCCTTCTGGTGTCATAAATCCCTTTGACAGTCAGATGAAGTCCTAGGAACTCTCTTAAGACTGTGTTTCAAGGGGCTGGAGAGATGGCTCTGTGGTTAAGAGCACTGACTGCTCTTCCAAAGGTCCCGAGTTCAAATCCTATCAACCACATCTTGACTCACAAGCATCTGACATGGAATCTCACGCCCTCTTCTGGTGTGTCTGAAGACAGTGACAGTGTGTACTCACATACATAAAATAAATCTTTAAAAAAGAAAGAAAAAGAAAGAAAGAGAGAGAGAGAGAGAGAAAGAAAATGTTTCAGGGCTGGAGAGATGGATCGAAAATTAAACTCCTGTGGGGGACCAAGTTTGACTCCTAGTATTCACATGGTGGTTCACGACTACCTGAAACATTACTTCCGAGGATTTTGATGCCCCCTTCTGGCCTCCTCAGGTACTACACACACTAGGTACACTTAAGTAGCCACAAACACACCCACCATAAGACCACACGAATCTCTTATTGTTATTTATCTACTTTTATTTTATGTGCATTGATGTTTTGCCTGCATGGATGTCTGTGTGACGGTGTCAGATCTGGGAGTTACAGGCAGTTGTGAGCTACCATGTGGGTGCTGGGGATTGAACCCCGGGTCCTCTGGAAGAACAAACACTCAGTGCTCTTAACTGCTGAGCTATCTCTCCAGCTTCCTCCCCCCCTACTCCCCAAGCAAATGAGCCTTTTAAAAGGAGGTGTTCTGATATGCAGTATTGGGTGGGCAGGAAGTTGGGTTGCTCCAACTAGACAGATCTCCTCATAGAGACTGGGGAATGGAAGGCCTTTGTGCTCCTCTGAGGTGTTGACAAGAGTCCATGCTATTTGTAAGCAGCAACAGGTCTAACACAGAGGCAGTTCTCTCTGCTCTGATCCTCGCTGGGTATAAACCCCAGTGCCACTGACTGCTGTGCTCTGTGACCTTTGTTGTTAGCGGAAGGGAGGCCATTGAGAGAGATCAAAATGAATATAGATTGTCCCTCCATCCAAGGATCTGGGATTTGAGGTTTTGAGACCCTGAGCAGGGAGCCCTGCCTTCCTCCTTATGGGGAGCCCCACTCACAGGCTGCAGGTATAATGGGGGGCTGAAGAGCCACACACACACACACACACACACACACACACAGACCAGTAGCTCCTGTGTCTGTTGTCCAGGGATGGCTTTCCAAACAGACCATCAGTTTGTGTTCCCGGGGATATGAAATCACAGCGGTGACAGGAGCAGTGACAAGGAGGCCCAGGACATTACCAGTGGCCTGGTAGAACTCCCGAGTCTATGGCAAAAGCAGGTTATAACTAAGTCCACTCATCCGAGTAGCTGCCCCTCCACCAACCCTCTGGATACTCTGCAATCGCGGGGCTTCTCTTCTGCACTCAGGAGACTTCCAGAAACCTCCAGAGAGGGGCTATTGTAAGGCACCTCGAACCCCCTCAATCTCAGGGGTGCTCCAACGGACCCGTTCCTTCTCTTCCAGACCAAGCTGCTAAGTCGACGGCCTGGTTCTCCTGCTGTAAAAGCCAGTCAGCCATGGAGCCTTTGGGAGGAACTGACCGGAGGGTGAAGGCTGAGCAGAGCCCTGGTGAGTTGCAGCCTGCTTGCCTGTCTCTTCATCCCCAAGGCCACTGTGTGTATGAAAAGCCTCGGCTATCTAAGTAAGCAGTCCCTCTTCTGTATGGGCCCAGGACCAAGGGCATGGAACACATTTTCCCTTGTAAATGAGTGTATTTTGGTGGGAATTGGGAGCTGGGCTGAGCGGTCTCGCTCCCCTATAGAGCATCTTCCACTTAATATTTTACAGAAGGTCTGAGTAAATTCGGGGTTAATAGGGCCAGGACACAAGAGGGGCCACAAAGCCACTGGTATGAAGATAAATGGAGACAGAGAAAAAACTGGGCCCCTTTCCTGCCTTAAATGCTATCTTTTGCTACATTTTTGTTTGTTTGTTTGTTTGTTGATAAGAATTTCAACCAGCCTGACATGGTGCTGGCACACACTTGTCTTTCAACAGTGGGGAGGCAGAGGCAGGAGGATTACTGTAAATTTAGTCTAGGTAGAGCTACTTTGTGAGACCCTGTCTCAGACTGAAGGGGAAAAAAAAAAGACAGAAAAAGAGAAAAAAAGGAACTTCAAAAATACTGAATGAATACTGAATACTGAAATATGAAAAAATACATGAATACTGAAAAGTCTCTCTCTCTCTCACACACACACACACCCCTTTCTCTGGTAACAAAAGAAGCCACCATTGCACAGAAAGAACAATAGTGATTCTGGGGTTCCAAGTTGTGTTTATCTAGAATTCGGGGTTCATAATTCCTGGGTCTATCTCGCCATGTGAAAAATCTCCCTTGTCAAGGAATCTCTTCTTCCACATAATACTGCCACGCTAGCACACCATTTTCCATCCGGTATAGAATCCCAGACTGCTTGGGCTCCAGCCTGCTCAGCACTCATCCCCGACCCTGCCCTAGAGAGCCACAGTCTGAGGATGGCTTTCTGTAACTTTAATTTTTTCCAAACCTATTTTTCGTGATGGTTCTTAAATGCTTTAACCTTCCTCGTAGCCCACCACCCACTAGAGGTGGTGGAAAAGAAAGGATACGGGGGGGGGGGGGAGCAGACCTGTTTAGAAAAGTTCTTTGGAAAAACTCCCATCTCTGTTGTCTGGAAATCCGCAGTTCAGTTCTCAGGTTAGCAGGCAGCGGTAGCTTGATCCACTCATAAACACTTCAGGGATACACCAGCAGTCCAGTTCGGTAGAGTCAGGCTAGCAAACATGAATCAGCAGCAGTGGCATGACCTAGCAGAGACAGCCAGGTCCCAGGCTTGGCACAAGTCAGCAGGAGGGACCAGGAGGGACGCCGGGAGAAGTTCTCGGCTGTGGCTCTCTCAGGGAAGTGAAGATCAGCGAAGATCAGCGAAGATTGGATCCCAACAAGCATTGCCCAGCTGGCTCTATAAGCAAGCCAAGCTCAGCCTCCATCGCTGTCTGTGGAGTCTGATTTATATCCTCCAGACATCACATGTCCCCCACAGGTCTTGCTTCAGCATGTCCGTCTGTCTCAGCTGACATCACTCTGCCAGTCAGCCCAAGTCCTCGGAAACGGCAAGAAACCGCAGCACACCACCAGAAATTTTTTGGTGCATTTCTCTCTATGGAGTCCCGACAAACGCAGTTGAACTACGCAATGTAAGGCGGACCAATACATGTGTGTCATTAGCCAAGAATCCTTCATCATGAGCCAGGCAGTGGTGGCGCACGCCTTTAATCCCAGCACTTGGGAGACAGAGGCAGGCAGATTTCTGAGTTCGAGGCCAGCCTGGTCTATAGAGTTCCAGGACAGCCAGGGCTACACAGAGAAAGCCTGTCTAGAAAAACAAAAACAAAAGAATCCTTCATCACGTGTCCTTTCACATGCTTGCTTTGGCAGAACAACCTCTCTCTCCTGTGTCTGCTTCAGCATTCCTTCACGAGTCTGCCTGAGCCTTTCACACCTGGGTCCACTTTAAGGAAACGTTCCTTCACCTGTTTGCCCCAGCAAAACACCATCCAACACAACTGACTTTCCAAAGCACCCTTAAGTTTCCACTTCATCGTTCCTCGGGATTGTACAGGACACTCAGGATCCAGTGCTCATCCCGTGGTCCTAAAGCTTCTAAACAGGGGGTTAGAGGGTGAGACACCCCACTCCTGGACCCTCTCCTCAGACATCCGGAGTGCTCTTCCCAGCTGCCAGCCTGGTGAAGGCAGAAGAGATGCTGGGGAGGAAATGATGGATGATGAGGGAGAGTGAGTCTGGGTGGGGCACATAGCATCAACCTGGAAAGGAAACTCCTTGGAAAACATGAGGGAGCCACAGCAAGAATGTGCTCATCCATTTGTTTATTACTTTGCATTCGCCTGATAGATTTACATAAAGCAAAGCTGCTGGGAATATGGCTCAAGGTTGCCACACCAGCAGGAAGGCCTGATTCCTGGAGCATGAACACACACACACACACACACACACACACACACATTGGCACAGTGATAGGTTCCTGTGTTCACTGTGCCCAGGGACTGAGATGGGTAGATCCCTGGACTCAGTGATCAGCCAGCCAGCTTAGCCAAATCAGTGGGTTCCAGGTTCAGGGAGAGACCTTGTCCTTGATGGATTCCAGTTGTGACTTTTGTGACCTCCCACAGCTGCAGGGCAGGGCAGGGCAGGGCACCACATGCCTAGGCATGCACTTCTGGCTGTCACAGGTCACACTGCCTGGCCCAGGTGTTGACAGTTGCAATGGTGAAGTGACAATGGGGACAGGGTTGAGCTTTGAGGCAGGTATGGTGCACATTAGCCTGGCTTCTTGCCAACATCTTGGTGGCCTAAGACATGGAACATCAGGCTAGTGGTGCCCACTGCCTATCTGAGCGTATAATACTGTTAGTTCTACCAGCTCAGGCCTGTTCCTGTAGGTTCTCAGCGTTGTCTGCAAGATCCTGTTACTAACAGGAAGGTAGATGAAGCAGATGGAATGCTACACTTGGGGTCTACCCCATTCAGGGTCCTATCGGGTCATAGACTAAAGTTCCTAATAGACCCTCAAGTCTGTGTCACATGGCGCAGAATGTCACCCAGGACCCTCTGCCTTCTAGTACAGTCAGTGTTTTTTGCAGTTACACACACACACGTGTAGGGCACTCTCCTATACCCCTGTTCCATCATGTTGCCTCTGTTGATCACAGTATACACAAGGCTAAGTTGAAGTGGAGAAAAATGAAATTTGGAGAGAATAGTTTCAAACCTCCACCTACCTCAGGTTTGTACAGTGTATCCGAGGCAGCCAGGCCCAAGGTAAGGTCAAGCCATTGACCCTTGAGATTCTGGAGCCAGGATTTCTGCATCCTGCCTACTGTGTTTCACGCTTTTCCAGGTCTGCAGTGGGTGGTGATGTTAAGTGGAGACTCATGGATCCTTCCAGGCCCTTTTCTGGTAGGCCATCCCCTATGTGAGTCACAGAGCTCCTGAGATTTCCTTAGGGCCAATCCTGAAGCAACTGAAGTGAGCCTGGATCAGTGGGACAGGTCCCAACAGTGCTGGCTGGCATCATGAGGTTTTGATTGGTGAAGCAAGCTGGGGTTTGGGACAAAGGCCTTGCCAACTTGTAAGGATGGAGACTTCCGGGGAGTGGGGGTTACATAGTCGGTTTATTATTTCTAATTTTAAAAATATTATGCAATAGCTAGGCAATGGTGGTGCATGTCTTTAATCCCAGTACTTGGGAGACAGAGGCAGGCTGATCTCTGTGAGTTCGAGGCCAGCCTGGTCTAGAGATTGAGTTCCAGGACAGCCAGGGCTACACAGAGAAACCCTGTCTTGAAAAACCAGAATAAAATTATTTTATAGTTAATTATATATCTGTGTGTAGGTATGTGCATCTGAGTGCAGGTGCCAGCAAAGACCAGGCACAAGTGGTTGTGCATTCTGGGTCCTCAGGAAGAGAAGTGCATGCCCTTAGCCTGTCTCTCCAGACTCCTGATTCTGTTTCCTGACCCAGAGGCAAACAAGAGTTTCAGTCTGTCCTACAAGGTAGTGGGTCAATATCCCTTGTCCTCGCCTACCCTGGTGTTAGCAGCTCAGCTTCCCCACAGCCTTAAGCAGGAGGGTAGTGTTTGAGTCTTTGGCCTGCCAAGAACACCTAAGAATGGGCCTGTGTCAGCCGGGCAGTGGTGGCGCACGCCTTTAATCCCAGCACTCAGGAGGCAGAGGCAGGTGGATTTCTGAGTTCGAGGCCAGCCTGGTCTAGAGAGTGAGTTCCAGGACAGCCAAGGCTATACAGAGAAACCCTGTCTCAAACAAACAAACAAAAAATAATGGGCCTGTGTCACCTGCGCCTTGGTTTGCCACTCTGCCCTGCTCTCAATGACATGGGCAGCTTCCTTTGCCATCCTGGGGATGGGGCTTGTTTTTGTGACCTGCTGTGGCCAGTATGATAACATGTGGTGACAGGCCTTTATCTTCCGTGTCTCTGTCGCTCTTGGGGATCCGTCGGTCTGAGCCCCAATTAACTTCGGTGTGCGTGCTGCTAGGTGGCTCCCGCGCAGTTGGAGGGAGACACAAGACATTGTCTGGGCTCAGTGCTGCAGAAAAGAGGCTGCAGACACAGTTGGCTGCACAATACTGTCACACATCTCTTTGGGCTTTGATGACACCTGTCATCGTCAGGTCACTGGGCATGGAGCTAAGAACCAGGTGCCCTTGGCAGGGGACAGAGAAAAGGACAGTATGCCAACTTGTTTTGGGTCCCACATGAGTGTCAGATCCAGCAGGGGATGTACTCTGCCCCCCCACCCCCCGCCCCTGCTTGAGGCTTCTGCTGCACTTCTTGGCTGGGAGGTGGGGTGTTCACCCTCCTTTCTAGGGGTCTAGGACCTTAGTCCTGGAGACTGGACATGCTGATCTGGTTGGAGACCTTCTTCCTTTTTCATGAGCGCATGCCAGTGGGCTTGGCTCACGGTCCTGATGTGTGGACTGTAGACATTGGAACTGCTCTGTTTGCTCATTCCCCTTGGAGCCTGGCATTTGCTTGTGTCTGTTCCCCCAATAAAGGACCTTTTAATTTGGGTCCCAGAGAGCTGTTTATGGCTCAGCTCGTGTGTCCTGAAAAAAAAAAAAAAAAAAAAGATAGGAGCTGGCAGCCCTGCTGTTTCTGCTCTCTGGGGATGGATTCTGTCCCTCACGGCATCTCTAGCCTTCGGTAGCAGGGGCAGATCCCAGCCAGATGGGGACTGGCTGGCTCTCTCTGATACACTGCATATCCAGGACAATGGTAATACCTAGAGATAATTTAACTGTTTTAGGGGGTCCCCTTATACTCTTCCAAAGGGACTCAAAGGGATGCCACAAGGCTTGCTTCACTTTTGGTCTGAAAGGGGCTAAGATGGTGCCAGTGCAGGAATAGTTGAGACACTGGAGGGGGATCCAGGGTGTGGGAAGAAGGGCTTCTCCTGTGACCGCCAAGAAGAACGATGGCTGGAGTAGGGATGAGGACACACAGGTCGCTGGCAGGGTAACTGGAGCACAGGAGAGATGATGGTCCCTGCTCAGAATCAGGGCCATCCGGGCATCCCTGGAGGTATTTACAGAGACACTGGAGAGGAGAGGGTAACAAGAGATGGACCTTAAAAAAACGGAAAGGGAAGAGGATTCAGTGTAGGAGACAGCTCAGGGGACAGAGGTGACAGTGATAGCTCATTTGCTTACCCAGCATGTGTTAGGAGACATGGCTCTGCGCTGTTCAACATAGTCCCGTATTGAACCCAGGAGGGATTTGGAGAGGTTCCCAGAGGTCGGGAGACTTGGTTGCCGACCTCACATGCTGCCCAACAGCAGGATTGAAAATGGAGGCTCTGGTGTCATCTGGTGTCATTGACTTAGTGGTAGACACAGGGTTTGAGCCACAGATGGGGTGATGTGTGCAGGTGACATTTTTCTTTTTCTAGTAGCCATAGCAATGATGGTGGGGAGAAGAAACAGGTGGGATTACCTGTAATCATAGATAATCATAGATTTTATTCAGCCTAGTCATCTGATATTATATATATATATATATATATATATATATATATATATTCATTTTTCATAGGAACCCTCTAAAATCAGTGTACCTTTAACAGGTGTGGGACATCCCAGTGTGACTCCAGCTCAAGGGCACCAAGATTGTCTGTGACAGGCGACTGCCATACCTGTGATGGGGCTAGGGGATGGGGCTCCATGACAGGACTTGTGCCTAGTGTGCAGGCCCCATCTTCTTTCCTTTGCTCCAAAGGAGGAGGCAGGAAGGGAAGGGGAGGGGAGGGGAGGAAAACTGAAGGTTTGGGGTGTCCTGTGGTCTATGAGCCACGCCCATCAGGGCCTAGGTAGGGTCTCCAGATTCCTAAAGCATTGACTGTGAGCACCCCACTTTCACCTTTAGCACCCCTCACTGCACACCTAGCCCTGGCTCAGCGTGCTTGATCTGTGCAGGGTGGGAGAACACGTTGTGGCTCCCACTGTCCTTGAAGCAGTGGGCATTGCTGTGTATCAATAAAGATTTATTGACAAACACATGATTTAGCTCTGAATAGTAAGCTGCCGGCCCAAGGCAGGGTGAAGGCCATCGTGGAGGCATCCACACGTACCGAACCAGAGCGAAGGTCTACTTCATCAAAGCCCATGGTTCTAGGAAAGTCCCTGACCATACTAACCTTGCTTTTGAGGTTCTGCGGTTGTGCTTCTGCTAACCTTTCTAGTTAGCTGAGGTGTGTCAACCCAGGATCTGGTTTTTGTACTTACAAAGCTTACCCTAAGAGAGGCTCAGAGCTACACTGGGGCCCCAGCATCCAGTGTAGCCAGTGAGGACTTTCTATTAGCATAAGAGTGTCCGCATCTCTTCTCTGGTGGACAACTCACAACATTACTGAAGTCCTACTATGGGACCTAGGGTCTCATCCACGCATCAACCCCCGACCCCCTTTTCCTTCTTATTTTGAGACAGGGTCTCACTCTGGCTTCCAACTTGTAACTGCCCTGCCTCAGCCTCCCAAGCAAGCGACTGAACCATCATTCGCTCCCTACTGCCCTTACCAGTCCCACTCATGAGGACTCTTCCCTGTTCACTGGGAAGAGCAGCATCCCAAACTCTAAGAACCTTAGCAGGCTGGGGACCCCGGGAAAACACCTAATCCCAGACTGTGGAGTGAATGAAACCCTGCTGGGGGCCTCCCAGGGAGGATGGTGTGTGCCATCCACCTGGCACCTGAGCCATTATGAAAGGTCTGTGTGACATACTGGACGCTGTCCCGCATGGTGGCAGTGCCACCTCTATGACTGAGCCCTCCACCCCGTCTGTGCTTCCCAGGGACAGTGGAGGCCAGGACGCTGAGGAAGGAGGACCAGCATCCTATGAACAGCCAGGGTCCAGCCAAGGCCCACCCACCACATTGGAGGTAATAGACCAGGGCGGAGTCCAAACAAGGTGGGTGAATTGAAAGTGCCAATCTGTCCCAGGAAAACCTGCAGATAGGTGTCTCACCAAAGCAGTACAGGTACTGCAAAATAACCTCCCAAGTCTGAAACCTCCCGGGGCAGGAGGCATCTTGGGTAGGTGACGTCCTCTGTATATGGAGGCTGATGCTCTGCTCACAGCTGCAGAGGGCTCATACCTGCCTCCCAGGGGCAGCCCTGCACATGGCTGAGAGACACAGCTCATGGGCTGGGGATCCAGTCACTGGCCACATGGTGACCTGCTGACTGATGCTGTCTCCACAGCTGGCTGGCTGTCCTGTCCCCTGCACATGTCCCTGGAGTGCATCAAGCCATCACCTTTCCTGTTCCACCTCATCTCGTGACCTACTTCTGGTGAACACTAAACAGTAAGTCAACACAACACATACACGGGAACGGGATCACTGCGAGCTCACATGGCGCCCTGGCACTTGTGAGATGGTGGTGCCTCTCCCTCCCAGTGGCTAGATCTCAGTGCCAGAGCAAAGGTGCGGGGTGAAGCACAGAGGCTGTACCAGCTCATTTGTTCATGGCACTTAACGTTCTCACGAGAACAGCTTGGGTTCCAGCAGGACCACAAGAAGTGAATCTAAGGAACATCAATAAATGATGGAGGGGCTGGAGAGAAATGGCTCAGAGATTAAGAGAAGTGGCTGCTCTTCCAGGTTTGAGTCTCGGCACCCACGGGTGGCTCACAACCATGTGCAACTCTAGTGCTAGAGGAGTCAGTGCCCTCTTCTGGCCTCTGTGGTTACTGCATGCACATGATACACATACATCCACGCAGGTAAAACACTTGTACATGTAAAATAAAAACAAGAAAAAGAAACAATTGAGAATGAGCCTTGTATGATGGGAGGAGTCTGTGTTGTCAGAGAGACTGTGGGGCTGCACACACACACACACACACACACACACACACACACACACACACACACGTACATGCTTGCACGTGTACTTGCATACACAGATGTCTACACAGACATGGCTGTTGCTGTGTCCATGTGTGTAAGAATAACTTTGTGGATACACATGCTCTGAACCTCTTGGTGATAGGGCTTAGGGAAGGAGTTGGGTGAGAAACAGAAAACCACATGGGAGAGCTGAGGCAGCAAGGACCAGAGCCAACCCAGGACCCTGCTCCTCCAGGCCAGGTCCACCGCTCACAGTCTCACTATGTCAAGAAACTTGCCTGTGTGCCATTCATGCCAGGGTGAAGCCTTTGACAAATGGTCATCCTGGTCCAAACTCCACACTGCATGAGAAAAAGGTCATGTGTGGCTCTGAGCCACCACTCTGTCCTGAGTACTTCGTTAATCCTGGTACATGGTAGGTGCCCGATCACCACCTGTCAAATGAAGAAAGGAAGCCCCAGGCTTCTGCACCTGTCCAGGGTCCAGAGTCACAACTATCATTTCTAACTTCTGCTGTGTGCTCTAGAGTTAGTGGTTAGCCCTCTCTGAGCCTTGGTTTGCTCATCTGTATAGTGGGCAATTCTGAGTTCCTGAAAAAGCCTAGAAGAGGATCTAGTAGATAAAACCTATCTCCCAGCTTCAGTCTTCTAATGAACTGTATCAGCTATCTGTTTCTCAGTCAAGCCGAGTAACAAGCATCCCCAGAGCCTCAGTCATTCGCCCATTGGAATTCATGTTCTTTTAATTTGGAGATAGTTGGCAGCACTGTGGATCAGTCTTGGCTGGTCCACATGCTTGTTGGCTAGTCTAGTTTGGTACTGATGACACAACTGGGGTGATTTGACAGTTTCCCCAGCCCAGAAAGGGTTCAGAAGACACTTGAATGTAGGCAGACTTCTTGGGACCTGGCTTGAAGCTGAGCCATCACAATGACAAGCCCAGAGTTAGAGAGGGAGATGCTGCAGTTACACAGCAAGGGCAGGAAGCCTAAAGCCACAGGAGAGACCAGTGACTAGCTCATCTTGATTGGCAACTTGGTGGGATTTAGAATCACTATGGAAACAAACCTCTGGTGACATCCGTGAGGATGTTTGCAGATTGTGTTAACTCAAGAGGGAAGATGCACCCTGAATGAGGGTGGTCCCAACCAATGGGCTGGAATCCTGGACTGAATAAAAAGGAGACAGTGAGCTAAGCACCAGCATCCATCTCTCTGCTTCCTGACTGTGGATACAATTTGACCAGGGCCTTATGCTCCTGTGGCCATGCCTTCTCCTCAATGATGACTGTGTTTCTTAGAACTGTGAGCTAAACAAACCCTTCCTTCTTCAGATGTTTTTTTCAACTGTTTGGTTGTAGCAATGAGACAAGAGCCTAACACAGGCCCTAATACCCCATTTAAAGGCTAATGTTTAAAAAAAAAAAAAAAGGACAACATTTTTTGACAAAGATTCAGAGCTACTGGAACTCTCAAACATGACTTACGGGATTGCCAGAGGGAAGACCATTGAGAAACAGCCAGGCTGGAACCTCTGATTAAACAGAAGTGTAACAGTGACTCTGTGAGTGACAGGCAGAAGCCATGGAAGGGGACTCTGTGCAAATACCTTCAGGCCATGATTGATGACATTATGCCATCTTTTTATAACCAGCCCAACTGTCCATCAACTGGTGAGTAGACTAGCAGACTGCAGCATGTCCTTCCATGGAAGATTGATCAGCAGGGCTCATTAATAGACCTGTGACACACACAAGGACACACATGACTCATCATGCCACATGCAAGGAGCTGAATGAAGAAGGCTGCCTGTAGGGGCCCAACTATAGGAAATACTAGAGGAGGCAGTGTTCTAATGAGGGGGCAGAGGTAACGTGCTCCAGCTCTTGGTGGTGTGTACTTGTGGATTGTGGCCTTTGGTCATAGAAAACAGAGAGATGGGCTGGAGAGATGGCTCAGCAGTTAAAGGCTAGGCTCACAACCAGAAAACAGAGAGATAAGAAAAGAGAGATAAAAGCCAGGTGGTAGTGTTTAGTCCCAGCCCTGGGGAGGCAGAGGCAGAGGCAGAGGCAGGCAGATTTCCCTGATCTATAGAGTGAGCTCCAAGATAGCTAGGACTATGTGGAGAAGCCCTGTTTCTAAAAACAAAACCAAACTAATAAAAAGAAGAAGAAAAGAAAAAGTGTCAAATGGGGATATTATAGTGTGCACCCTAGCAGAGGGCTCTGAAAAAGGTCAAGGAGACTCCACCCAGAGCCTGCCTCTCTCAGAGGAGACCCCCCCCCCAGAGCCTGCCTCTCTCAGATGCCCTCTGAGGTCTTCTGAGTAGAAAGGTGCATGATAACCCCAGGGACTGGGAACCAAATGGTCCAACCTCAGGGAACCACAATCCAGAGCCGTGTTCTCACTTGGCAGCCCAAGGAAGTTGAGCAAGCCCCCATTGCAAAATGAGAACCAGCAAGCCCCCATACCTTGTAACATAAAAGCAAACCAACTTGGGCCTCCAGCTTTGCTTGACTGTCCCCTTGTACCCTCTCACCCAGGTAAGAATGTGAAATTGCACTGCGGGCCACAGCTTCCAATTAGATCAGAGCCTGGCTTGTCACAGCAGGCTTTCTTGACCCTTGACTCTGGCTGGGACAGGCTGGTGGCAGCAGCCTGGGGTCATTGCCACAGGCAAAGTGTTCAAAGAATGAGGTGGTCCAAGCTGAGCCCAATAAGGAAAGACATCTATCTTCCACAGCTGGCCTGGCACTCTGTAGTCTCCCTTGGGCTTCCTGGTATATCCTTTCCGGAATGTATAGACTATTTTAGACACCTGAGACATACGCAGGCTACCTGATGACATGTCCCTCCTCAGAATGATACAGAAATAAAATATTTAAATCCTGAGAGACCCTTGGGGTCTAGTTGGCTTTCTCCTTCTAATTATCTTGCCCTAAGGTGGCAGGGACCACCCTAGATATGGCATTACTCACCCCCATATGGGTTTTATTTGGCAACTAACTGATTAAGTACTACCCAAACTACCCTGTGTGTGTGTGTGTGTGTGTGTGTGTGTGTGTGTGTGTGTGTGTGTGCATGCTAGCCTCCCTAGGGCTGGAGAGGCAGCGACAGAAAGAACCCTGGGGCTTCCAGGCCAGCTAGTCTAGTCAAATCTGTGAGCTCCAGGTTCAGTGAGAGACTGGACCTCAAAAAATTAAATTGTCGAGTGATTGAGGAAGACACCAAGCATCAGTGTCTGACCTCAACATACATGCACACACATTATTTTTTCTTCCAGTGGAAGACACCAATCTACATTTTTCCTTTGCAGATGTGTGTGTCATACAGTGTGGGTTTCATTTGTCATTTAGATGGTAAGTTTTGCAGATTGTAGCTAGATACACAGACAGAGGGTTGCCCAAGGCATCTTTAACCCCATACACTCCAGCCAAAGTCCTGGCCTCACCAGCCATCGTCTGTGATTTCCAGTTGGTTTATGGGATAAAGCAGAATTCTCCTTTTAGAACACAGCCTGACTGGTCTGGGGCCTCGTCTACCTCCCTACACCTGTCACCTCTATGCCAGCCACCGTAGCCCTCCTCCTTGCCAGCTCCTGCTGTGGGGCCTTTGCCCATGCATGTGTGTCTGGAATGTCATTTCTTGACTTTGTCACCTGGTCACCTCCTCCCATCCTCTGGGTGGGAGCTCAGACAGAAGACAGCCATCCACTGTACCTCCCCCGACCCCCGTGAGATGGGACTTATGCATCCTGAGGGTCCCCAGCCTTATGCTGCTGCGTGCGCCACACCCCTCACCATCTGAATCCCCTGCAGCGTAATTGACTTCAAGATGGAACCTCAGTCCAAGAATAACACAGGTAATGGGATGTCTCCGGGCACTTTTATGGACTGTGAATACCTTCCCCTGTGGCCTTGAGGCAAGGCCCCAGAACTCAGTTCTAGGTAGCTCTTCTACAAACTGCCTATGTTCTTGAGGGACTGAGGGAAGGAGATGCCATCCTTACCTTTATGTTAGGTTGTCTCCTGGGGCTCAAGAGGAGACCTGACAGGGCCAGCAAGCTAAGGACGGAGGGCACTGTGTCAGGAGGTGGGGATACTAGAGCCACAGCAGGGCTGTGAGCTTCGTTCAGTCCTGTGGATCCAGCTGGCTTTGGGAACCAGTGCCAGGTTCTGCATTTAGACCAAGGTGCTCTTGGGACTGGCCAGGAAGGTAGGCAGAGCTGATGGCTTGCCACCCCAGCCAAATCATGGTGGTGTGGGGCTGAGATTCTATCCTTTTTTGGGGGGGGGTTCTCGAGACAGGGTTTCTCTGTATAGCCCTGGCTGTCCTGGAACTCACTTTGTAGACCAGGCTGGCCTCGAACTCAGAAATCTGCCTGCCTCTGCCTCCCAAGTGCTGGGATTAAAGGTGTGCCCCACCATGCCCGGCTTGAGATTCTGTTTTTGCACTGCATTTTAAAAAACTTGTGTGGTGTGTATGTGTGTGTGCACCTATGTATGTGGAGGTATGCATGCATGTGCACACCTGTATGTGTGTAAGGCTCAGGTGTGTACCTCAGGCTTCATCCACCATGGTTTTCAGGTCTCTCACTGACCTGAAAATGTGACAGTGCCTTTTGCAGGTATGCAGCACACAACATCCATGACTGTTGATGGTGACCTTGGCTACAGCCTATATCCCTGGCATCTGGAGATGGCTGAATATCTCTGCCACTCACGGTAAGCCAGTCACAAAGTTTATGATATTGATGTGGCGGTGCCAAAGCACTGTGGGACACGCTTAAGGTCTATGCCTTGTTCTCCTGAGCAGGGGAATTAGACACCAAGCAAGGGGACTGTGGGGTGACACCTGCTACAAAACAGAGCTATATAACCAGAGGTGATGGCATAGGAGCAAGGTGGCCAGAGATGGTCTTTCCAGCAAAGGGATATCTGAGCATTGGCTTAAAGAATGAGCAGGGCTGGCCTGGTGGCTAAGGGCACCGGCTGCTCTTCCCAGTGTACCTGAGTTCAGTTTCTAGCACCCAACTCCACACAGCTCACAACTGCCTGAAACTCAAGTGTCAGTGGACCTGACACCCTCTTCTGGCCACTATTGGCACTGCACTCACATGCTCATATCCACACAGATACACATACACATATAACTTAAATCATTCTAAAAAAAAAAAAGAAAAAAAAAGAAGAAAAGAAAATCATTAGGCAGGCATGGTGGATCAAGCCTTGAATCCCAGAATTTGGAGGGAACCCTGGGTACCAGGAAGCGCAGGGCTGTACCGTTATACTCTGTTACTCCTGAGGGCAGGCCTGGAGATACACCCTTTCCCCCCTGGACCTGGCATCTCTGTTACACACATCTTTTTATTTTATTATTTATAGGTGTTCTTTTTCTTTGGTAAGCTATCATAAAGTCTCACTTTGGGAAAGAGTTGGAAACTGTGGATAAAGACTTTATTCATCTGGGCTGCACACTGTATGTGTGCAAGGCCTGGACACCACAGGTCCCTGAGCCCCCAGCTTGTAAAGGCAAGCAGACCCAAAGGAAAACAGACTCGTGGTTCATTTCTGATAATTAACTCGGGGGGCCAGAAAGAAAAACAGCGGTATCTGCAAGCTTGCTAATTACTCTCCCAAAGCTGACATTGCAACTTTGTGCTCATATGGAGACCATGTTACTCCTCCCTGAGTGATAGCTGTCCTTGCCCTGGGAAGAGTGACACCTGTGCTTTCTAAAGGAGAGGGGACCCAGCAATACCAAACCGACTGCTGACAGCTTGAGAAGCCTCTGTGGGCTGGTGGCTGTCACTTTCCCCATTGCAGGGGCCATCATCTTCCTCTCCGTGTGCCATTAACCGAGCCCAGGGCAGCCTGCCATGAATTTGTAGGTTCACTGGGAAGTTTCCAGAGCCAGGGTACAAGGTGACACCCCTTGCATCCAGTACACACTCTAAAAGGTTCTGATGACAGTTACAGGGTAGAGGGAGAGAGGCCAGATGAGGGAATCCTACGCTGCCCCTTCTGGTCACCTGCTGAATGTGACCACCCAGCAAGGGCAGGGGCCCAGCAGAGGAGAGCCGCCTGTGACTTTTGGTCCTAGCACCATAAGGAGTGCGTTGTGTGTTTGGAGACCTTTTCTCGGGTGTTCTGTTCAGCTGACCCACCATAGAATTCTGGTTTCCTCACAAGTCCCAGTCGGTAAAGAAAGACTCAGTGTCGTGATGCTGCCAGCGAGAAACAGAAACAGCTCAGACATCCACTGCGGAATCTGTCCTAGATCCCATCTCAGGAATCTTGCTGGTCCCAGCCTCTCACTGACCATGTGCTCCGAGGCTGACACCCAGCTCACTCCCACGGCCATGCTGGCTGCATTGGGGTTGGGTGGATCCAAGCTCCAGAAGCAATAGGGACTGGAGCCAGGGTGGGCTCACAGGATGACCTGGGGGTCATGACCTTGTACCTTGTAATGTCTCAAGACCCCGATGTCCCATATTCTTGGACTCCTATATTGTGTGGCAGCTGGCCTGACGTGGTGAACATATTCAGCTAAGATATTATAGGGCTTCTCTTTCTCAGAGATCACTGGAATAAGAGTGCCAACAATCTCCTCTTGCCCTTTGTGCTGGCACTGGGTTCAGCAGGGAGCCAGATGTCCCCAAACTGCAGGGAAAGCAACACCCCCCTCCTTTTGACAGCAGCCAGCACACAAGGTCCCCCAGGGCCTCATCTCACAGCAGACAGAACTCCAGGGAGTCAAACAAACAAGAGAAGGAAGCTGGTGACACGCTGACCCTTTGACATCGCTCTCCTGGACTCGCTCAGGGCACCGGGGACCTTTTTGCACTGCAAGAGGATTCCATTCTGGTGCTGTGGTCCTACTTCAAAGCAATTCCCATGGCCTTTGGCTTAGCTTTGATCAGCTTGCAGCTGGCTTAGTCAAGCCCTTGAGTCATTTGTTGCTGGGAAGGGCATTTGTTACCCAGATGGAGCAGGAGGCTGAGAAGCGGGAGGCTAGCCCACTTCCCACAGAGAGGCGGCTTCCGGTGTCTCGGATGATATAACTATGGTTGGATGTAAAACATTCTTAGGGGTCAGGAATGGTGGGTACCTGGTGCCTAGGATGCCAAGTGCATTAATCTACTCTTAACAGAAGGTTCTTGAGGAATAGAAAGACCAAGCATCAGGGAAACTCAGTCACAGGAAGTGAGTCTCCATGGTGATGGGCTCAGTCCACGTGGATGCTGCCCAGTGTGGCAGTCACTGGTCACCTGTGGCTGGTGTGTGGTTGAGATATGGACCCTGCGGTTGGGAAGCAAATTATTTCTCTAAATTTAGGCTTTATAGTAAATAACTGGGGTTGCCCATGGTGACCGTGTGTTCAGCAGCATCACATCTGAGGCAGGTGACAGGGCCGCTCAAACAGCTTCCCCAGAAGGCATGATGACAGCTTTCATAGATCAGAAAGTCATTTAGAGCTGCCAAGCTGTTACTGCTCAAGAAGATGACATTCATGAAGATTTTAAAAACAACAACAACAACAAAACCCACAACTTCAAATGCTTCTAAAAAAATGGGCCAGCTTTGGTTCAAATAGCCATGCTACTACCTGTGTCCATTGCAGGCATCCAGCCTGTGGGTTACAATGGCCTTGCGCCAGGCTAAGAGTGTCTTTCCATGATCTTGGAACTCAGATTGAGGCCCCAGCCCTCTGAAAACAGGTCCCCCGCCCCGCCCCCCGCCCCGTGTTTTTCTTTCTGTCTGATGAATGTTCTTGCAGTGCTTGAAGCAAACTATCTCTTGGCAGGGGCAAAGCCAAAAAGGAATACTATTCAGCCCTGAAGAAGACCAAGGTAGGAATCCTGGGGAGGACAGGAGGTAATATGGGTAGGTCATGTTTAAAATGTCAAGCTAAGAAGGTGGAGGAAATGGGTTGGAATCTGATACCCCAGTACAGATGGTGAGGCCAAGGGCTCATCACCTAGGCTGTGAGGCTGTGATGTCTTATGGGGCTGTGATCCCTGGGGCTGCTGGTTATGGAGGTGTGTGTGCACCTTTGCCAAAGCTTACCCACTGTAGGTGCCCAGTGGTATATCCTCCAGTATTTAAATGGCCTGTAAAAAAAAGTCTTAAAAATTTAAATCTCTTAAGGTATGAGCGCCAGCCAAGTTCCCCTCCCTCACTGCACTTCTTTTTTTAATTAATTTTAAAGTTAATTAATTAATTGTCAAATGTACATTGGTGCTTTGTCTGTGTGAGGGTGGCAGAGCCCCTGGAATAGGAGTTGCAGACAGCTGTGAGCTGCCACATGGGTGCTGGGAATTGAACTCTGGTTCTCTAGAAGAGTACTCAATGCTCTTAACCACTGAGCCATCTCTCCAGCACCTGCACTTCTTATTTTTATCTGATGTTCAGCAGGGGCCTGCATAGCTGCCTAGCAAGATCCAGTCCCAAAACAACACCACCACAACAAATAATGAAGAACGCAGGGGCTGGCAACATGGCTTGACAGAGAAAGGGGCTTGCTGCCAAGCGTGACACACTGAATTCCATTGTCCTCTTAGCTCCACATATATCCACACACAGGTGTACATGGGTACACACGGGTACATATATGCTCCCTCTCCACACATTCTCTAGCTCTACAGTTCACGTCTTCTCTCCACCCAGTGCTTTCTTCGCTGTGCAGTTCCTATGACATAATCCAGCCTGTCCATTTATACTTGTCCTGCCTAGACTTCCAGGGTCTTATTACAAAGTTGCTGCCTCTAGGCATGGTGGCGCACACCTTTAGTCTCAGCACTCTGGAGGCAGAGGCAGGTGGATCTCTGTCAGTTCGAGGCCAACCTGGTCTACATAGCAAGTTCCAGGCCAACCAGGATTACATAGTGAGACCCTGTCTTAAAAAAACAAGAACATGCGGGGCAGTGGTGGTGCACGCCTTTAATCCCAGCACTTGGGAGGCAGAGGCAGGCAGATTTCTGAGTTCGAGGCCAGCCTGGTTTACAGAGTGAGTTCCAGGACAGCCAGGGCTACACAGAGAAACCCTGTCTCGAAAAAACAAAACAAAACAAACAAACAAACAAACAAACAAAAAACAGACAAATTAAAAAAAAATGAAGAAAGCAAAAAGAAATAAAGTCATTGTTTACAGCAATGTCCTGAAGTGGTCCCTGTTTTCCAGAAGTATTACAGTTTCCAGGGGACCGTAGGACACGGCTGTCTGTGATTCACCCGATGGCTTGCTCCTAAAGGTGAGCCACCATCTTGGAAGGAGTCCACATTCCCACTGGCCATCCAACATCAGCTCCAGAGGGTTCCGGAATCAGAGTCCTCCGAGAACATCCCAGCGAGGGAGAGCCTTAGGCAGCCATAGACTGAGGAGAGCTGGCCTCAGCCCACCAATCAGTCCCTCGAGCTAGGCTGGGATGCTATCGTACACGGCAAAAGCTCCCAAGAGCTTCTCACGTTGCCAGCCTCTACTCCAGTTCTCACATCAGGCCACAGCTGCTTCCTGTGCCAACATTCTGCTCAGGGGCATGACTCCTCTGGGATATCGGGGCTACACCAGCCCACCCCCAACATCCACACACCCTTCCCACAAAGCTGCTTTGGGACGGAAAGCAAGCACAGATTTGCCCAGTGCCAGCAGGAGAGGCGAGCCAGGCCCCTGGGCGGGTTCATGCCGAGGCCTGAAGGGAACAAGGCTGCAGTGTGGATCCGGCTGGCAGGCTCTTGATGCTACGTGAGAAGCCGTGAAAACAGCCTTGTGGCCAGCAGGGTACCTCCCTGCCCTCAGCTCTCCCCCCACTTTCAAACCAACCATGGTTTTGGAATCGGGGAAATGCCAGGGCCTGCCCAGTGTTGACCCAAGGCTGTGAACACAGACTTGTGTGTCCTGTGGCAGGGAATGGAGTCTTGGTGTTTATGGGGAAGCAGGTTGATGGTACAGGCCACTCAGTAGAAGCTTCCAGAAAATACTTGTGCATCTGCTGGGCACTGGGCACCGTTTCAGGGGTATGATATTGGACACCCACAGGCATTTCCTGGCATCCTGATGCGTGCACGGTGCAGCCGGATGGGAAGTGAGCCACGGAATGGGGCTGAGCAAAATGTCCCTGGGGAGGTCACAAGGGGAAAATAGGATGAAGGGACTTATATGCAAGAGCAGCTAAAAAAAAAAAAATTAAAAAAAACAAAAACAAAAACATACTGGGTACCTCTGATGGGAGACAGGTGATCAGAGACACCTGTCATTCACCCGGCTGAGGCTGGATCAGCAGGTACCAGCCACTGGGCCAGAAGGAAATGGACAACGATTCCCAGGAGTGAGGAGTTCAGCCTTACGTTGTCCTCGTGACATCCGGTCAGATGGAGACAACATTCAAAGCAAGTGAGAAAAATTGGAGCAGGAGGGAAGAGGTTAAAGTGTGCGGCACATGTCAGGCCACAGGTGACGTCTGGGCAGAAGTAAAGAACGGGGCCAGGTGCCTGCCTGGGGACCTTTCCCACAAGAGCCCAGCACAGACACATGGAAGGTAATGCTATCCTGGTCACTGGCTACATCAGTCAGCAGCAGGAAAGCCAGGCCAGGCTTGGGGAGTGCCCAACCTCCTCCCTGTGCCACCCTGCTTCATGCCATCCCACCCCACACTGGCATGTACTGGAGTACATGCTGCCACCTCTTGCTTGGAGGCCACGGTTCCCAGACTGCTTGATCCCATCTGCTACCACGATTCTAAGTCCCATATAGGATCTTGTCACTATCCAGGCCACCCACCTCTGTACCTTTAAACTTCACAGCCACACTTTGGTGGCTTCAGTACTTTGGAACCATCACTCTGAACCCTAAATCTGTTCTTCAAAGGTCCCTGCAACCCTGCCACTCTCCTGTGGTGGTGGTGGTGCCTTGCAGACACTACTGTGCACACGCACGCGTGCATGCGCTCATGCACACACACAGCCAACATGGCTGCCGAAGAATCCTCAACATATTGATTTGGCCTTACTGTTTACTTGAGAGTTCCCAATTACATCCCAAGTACAAAGCCACTGCCCTCTCAATCTGATGCTCCCCAGGTAACACAGGGTGGAGAGAGCTATGAATGAGAGGGTGCAGACAGTGGCTCACATGATCTGTCCTAATCCTGCCTCGTGAGGTCTGTGGACCTAGGGCAGAGTTGACGTGAATGTCGGATTCCACTGGGTCAGGCTGAAGACAGAGACTTTGAACTATAGCTCAGCCCAGTTTCATTCCCACAATCCTCCCAGAGAATGTCATTCTTGGGCCGGTGAGAAGGCTCAGTGGGTAAAGATTCTTGGGGCCAAGCCTGACGATGAGAGTTCAATCCCCAGGACCCATACTGTGAAAGGAGAACTCAACCCTTCTAAGTTGTCTTCTGACATCCACAGCTGTGGTGTGCACACCCCTCTCCCCCCCCAAAAAAAAACCCGATTCAATACATAAAAAGGAGAATTCCATTATTCTTGCTGGGAGGCCTGTATGAAGCATTGTGCCCAGTTGCTATATTTTGGATTTTTGTCAATAAAAACTTACTTGTCCTTCCCTCACCTATGTGAACCTATATACTGGGTGGGGTGGTGGCGCAATGATTCTAATCCCAGCAATCAGGACTCAGAGGCAAGCAGATCTCTGAGTTTAAGGCTAACCTGGGCTACAGAGTAAGTTCCAGGAAAGCCAGGGACACACACAAAAGCCCTGTTTTGAAAAACCAAAAATGATAGATAGAAAGAATGATAGATAGATAGAAGATAGATTGATGGATGGATGGATAGACAGATAGGTGGATGGATGAATGGTTAGATGACTGACTGGCTGGATGGATGATTGGACAGATGGATGAATGGACAGAAAGACAATGGATAAATGGATGTATGGAAGAATTAAAAGGACAGATGGATGGACAGGTGGGTAAGGGGTGGATGGACGATATATATATATATATATATATATATATATATATATATATATATATATATATATATAATGTGTGTGTGTGTGTGTGTGTGTGTGTGTATGGATAGACAGACAGACAGACAGACAGACAGACAGATGGATAAATGTATGAATGGATTGATGGGAGGGTGGATGATCCTGCCTAGTTTCTATTTCCCTACAGCCCCCTCACCTCTCTCTCTGGCCCACCCAGCCTGCAGGCTCAGTGTCCCCCTCCCTCCTCTGGACCAGGTCCCAGAGCCTGTGCCCATCCCCACACCACTGTTCCTGTGTGTTCCCTGCCTGGCAGCAGGAGCCACCATATCCTGCCAGCTCACTCTTGACATCTTGAAGCTTGACCGGGCCCCTCCTCGCCCAGGCTCTTTGATGGAGGAGAGAGAGAAGGCGCTTTGTGGTGTTTGGAGGCTGGCCTGTCTAGTCTGCCCCTGGGCTCCCATGACAAGCTCCGTCTGTGCTGATGCTCTTTCAGACTGGGCCGCGGGCTCCTCGGCATCGAGGCCACGGGTTTACCCCACACCTGAGAAAACAAGGCTGGAGCTGCATGCAGCTGATAAAGCAGTCCAGAGGAAGAGGCTGCGCATGCGCTGGCATTTGGAGCTGGACACTGGGTCCTTTGTGCTCTTTCCCAACCCGGTTGCCCACTGGGAGCAGCAAACAGAAAACGCTCTCACCTCTCTGAGGCTGAGCAAGCCAGGTTGGCTGTGTTTGCTCAGGAGCAACATGAAGGGGCTGTTGTCTGCAGCCCTGGAAGCCGGGCAGGTATCAGCGAGCCTCCAGAACTGCTGGGAGAGCCCGGAGCTCCGCAGCCAGGAAGGGAGGGGCATTGTTGGAAGTCAGGCTGTGTGCCTTTTCTTCAGTCCAAGCTGGGTAATGTAGTGGCTCTAAGGCCAGATTCCATCTCACAAGCAGTATTTGACTCCATTCTGAGGTCGGAGACGGACTCTCTTCCTCGGTAGACTCATGAATGAGTCAACTGTCCGGCACCACCCACGGCTCACAGACTACTGAGTGGTGGATTCTGGAAGTCAGGAAGGGCTCTGCCCTCTAAAATTATCAAAATAAATAGGCCATATAGACAGGTGGGCAATTAAAAAAAATCATAGCAGGAAATTTAAGCCTGAGAACTTATCGGACACCCGGATGGAGGACGGAGTACAACCCCTTCAACTGGACCCCACAAGAGGAGAGCACTGAACACTGTGATAGTGACTACCCTGGTGCCTGTCCTCTGATCACCTAGTGCTTGGTCCCACAGGTGGAGAACTCCTGACCACCTCAGGAGGATTACACTCAGCTTGGCCCTAAGTTAACTGACATCCATCCATCTGCCCATTTATCTGTTGGGGACTCTTGGACTCTATATCCACCATGGTCCTACATCTCGACTTGACCGTGGGACTCAGCTCAGCCTATACCCTGCAGTTTGACTCTGTACTGGCACCTCCTGCAGATATCAGGACAGTTCCTCCTCTTATTCCCACATGGACTCTTCGCACATGGATAAGCCTTGGGCATCTGCCTTTCCTGTGACTTTGAAACCACATGAATTCTACTGTGGCTTCGTTAACTCTTTGCACAATCCTGTAACCTGCACAGATAGAGAGATGGATGGATGGATGGATTTATTAATTTACTATGTGGCTGGCTATACAGTATGATCTGAGAGCTAATAACAACAGTTAGGATCAGAGTAAAAGAACCGAGGTTTGCCTCAGCCATCTCTCACGGGAGACAATTTGGTAAATTGCAGCTCACAGAACTGAAGTATCTTATGATTTCATTGTTATGACATTAGGGAAAACACACAATGGTGTCTGTCTATGTTTTTGACAGCGAGCTCATGGCCATATACTGTGGGAAGAATTCGTAAGTAAATGTCCCAGATGTCCCACGGGTTGGGTGACTGAACAGGGAGGGTACAAAGCTGAATGGAGAGGGGCGTGCCCTCTGAGGGAGCTCAGCCTGGCTGCTGTCACACTGGCCCCGAGCAGTGCAAGGAGAGAACTGTGGGTCTCTTGCAGTCCTGGTTGGTTAGGCCAGGGCAAGTGTGGGCTCCAGAGTTGTGGGCCAGGGCAGATCACAAAGGACTGCCACGTGAGGACTAGGGTTATATCTCATGGTTTACACTAACTGGGGAAACTGGGTTCCTAAGGAGAGGTGCCATGTCCGTCCTTCCTCCGATCTTCTTCAGGAGGTAGAATCACAGAGAAGTGGGACCTTGCTGGAGGGAGCAGGTCCCTGGGGGAAGGTCCTTGAGGACTATATGTTGTCCTGTCCCTCCTGCCTGCCTCTCTGCTTCCCACCCACCACGAGGTGAGCGGCTCTGGTCCCCAAATTCCTCGAAGGCTGTCTGCAGTCACCTCAGGCCCACAGCAATGGAACCAGCTGACTGGGGACCCAAAGCCCTGAGACCATGGGCAAGACTAAATCTTACCTGAAGTTGTCTGATGCTGGCATACGTCACAGCAATGAAGGCCTAACGAAGACCTTCAGGTTAGACACCAAACCACACAGGGGCCCCAGGCAGCAGTGGTCACTGTCAGACCCAAAAGTGAAGCCACCTCAGCCCTCTCAGCCCAGAATCACCCCTGAATATGGGCTGGTTGTTGGGGTGTTGTGATGAACCCAGTTTTACTTAGAAACACGTAAGAGCTGGGCTGTAGTGGCTCACGCCTTTAATCCCAGCACTCAGGAGGCAGAGGAAGGCAGAATTCTGAGTTCGAGGCCAGCCTGGTCTACAAAGTGAATTCCAGGACAGCCAGGGCTACACAGAGAAACCCTGTCTCAAAAAACCAAAAAAAAAAAAAAAAAAAAAAAAAAAAAAAAAAAAAAAAAAAAAAAAAAAAGAAAGAAAGAAAGAAAGAAAGAAAGAAAGAAAGAAAGAAAGAAAACCAGAAGTGTGACACACTGTAGGCTATGCCAGGGGACACAGTACATACAGGGCTCTGTCTTCCCACCATCTACCAGGGGTTGTGGAAGGAACCCCACATGGAGGGTACTGCATGCATACTCCTAGATATGGTTGGTTAGCAGGCCCTGACTGCAGGTAGACAAGGGTGTGGGTAGCTGCGTCCCAAGCGGCAAGAGATGCTGGTGGGTACGGGGCCACTGGGCATGGGGAGGAACACACCTTATTTGGGTATGAGTGTAAAACAGCCCACACTTGCCAAACAGACACTATGTAAATCAGCAGTTCTCAATATGTGGGTTGAGACCCCCTTTGGAGGGCGGGGTCAAAGGACTCGTTCACAGGGTTTGCATATCAGATATCCTGCACATTGGATATTTACATAATGATTCATAACCGTAGCAGTTACAGTTATGAAGAAGCAACGAAAATACTTTTAGGCTTGGAGATCACCGTATGAGGGACTGTATTAAAGGATGGCTGAGAACCACTGATGCTGTCTTTTCTTGTTTTCACTTTTAAAATTACAGTTTGTGTATTTTTAAAATTACAACAGGTGCATGCACGTGTGTGTGTGTGTGTGTGTGTGTGTGTGTGCGTGTGTGTGTGTGTGTGTGGGCACGCCCACACCAGAAGACAACCCATAGGAGCCAATTCTCTCCTTCCACTATGTGTGGTCTCTGGGAACTAAATTTAAGTCATCAGGCTTTGTGGTAAGTGTCTATACATATCTGGGCATCAAATTAGTACTGCTTTTATTTTCAAGAAGAGTCTCAAAGGACTGGCCTGGAACTCATGTCAATCCTCCTGCCTCAACCTCTCAAGTGCTGGGATGACAAATGTGTGCCTTTGCACCTGACAATTATTATTTTTTTTAACCTTTCTCGGTTGTCTCCACCGTCTTCACAGCCCTCTCTAGAAAATGTTCTTCTTATCCCCATTCTACAGATAAAGAAACTGAGGCAGATAAAGTGTCCAGAGCCACATATGGAGGCTATGTGGGAGCCTGGACTCCAATCCAGCTGACTAGTGACCAGAGCATGTCTCCCAGTGGTGCACAGGAAAGAGACAAGCAGATGTGGTGAAAGACTTGGGAGATGAGTGTCAGGATCTCCTCCTGCCTGCAGCATCTTGGACAGAGGATCCTCTCAGTTCTCCCCTGTCCTCTCCTTGACCCCCAGAAGCTGTCACCTAGCCACACGGATGGCATCTGGGCTCCTGGCAGAGCCATCTCCCGTCCCTAGTGCAGGACCGCCCACTGATCCCATTTTTCAGCTCTAGCCGGCGCCGGCCCTGCCCACTCCAGGAAATCCTGCTGCTATTTTAGGAAAGCTGATGGCTTTTTTTTCTGGTCCTTCAGAGTGCCTGACAGATGGTCACAGATTTGTACAGTGCATTTCCACGGTGGTGTCCGAGGCTCTCCAACTGGGTTTTTCCTGCTCCATCAGGCACTGCAGCCAGATTTGTTCCTTCAGTAAATATTTAAGGAAAGCCTGTTGTTTACAGGGCTCAGCACTAGGCGCCAGGAGAGGTATCAAATGGCATTTATTGGATATGTATCACGCAGAGGGGCAGGAGACGGCAGGTAGGACCCACGCCGTTCTGAGTGCCACTCGGTCCCCGGTAGACTGTGTTAATGAGTAGTTCTTTGCACACAAGCCCAGCATGCCAGCACCCTCTGGGATGTGTGTCTGCAGCTCCATCCCATGACAGTGCAGTAACACGTCAAAACTTTGGAGAATCTTGCTGCTTTCAAGAGAAGAGAGCTGACGGCTCGGAGGGAAACCCTATGTCTACTCTGCAAAAGAATCTCTGTGCCAAAGTCAAACACAGGAGATCACCAACTGAGAGAGAGGCCCAGGAAACATGGCCCAGTCCTGTAGCCACCCGTTCAACTGCCGCAGACCTAAGGCCATGCCTGTCTGTCTGGGGGACAGACTCCCCTTGGGCCTCAGTGCTCCATCTGTAAAATGGAGGAGATACCTATAGTCCCTGAGAAGGAAGACTGCTGTCTCTTCAAGGTTATCAATAGTCCAGCTTAAGAGGATCAAAGGTCTTGGACATGTTTTGTAAGAAATGCTTAGGGTCAGGGGTCCCAGGACCCTGCACTGGCCAGCATACAGTCCTACTCAGTGCCAGGCTGAGGATTTGAAAGGATCTCTGTACTTGCTGTTTTCTAAGAAAACCTGAAGAGCTGATGTCTTCATGTAAGAAACTAGATTTTTTTTAAAGAAAGTATTTTCTTCTAAAAGCATCTTTTAAATTGGTTTTTAAATTACAGTTATTTAGTGTGTATGTGTGTGTGTGTATATACATACATGCTCATGTGTGTCCCACAGCACACATGTGGAAATAGGAAAACTCACAGAAGTCATCTCTCTCTTCTGCCATGTGGCTCCCAGAAATAGAACTCAATTTGTCAGTCTTGAAGGCAAAGCTCCACCCACTGAGACAGCTCACTGGTCCCCTAAAAACACACTTTTCATTGCTGTTGTTCTGTTGTTGTAAATATTTTATGACATAATTTTCCAGGGCTGAAGAGATGGCTCAGCAGCTAAAAGAGCAACGGCTGCTTTTCCAGGGGACCCGAGTTCAGATCCCAACACCAAGGCAGCTCACAGCTATATGCAACTTCTGCACCGGGGAAATCTGATGCCCTCTGCTGGTCTCCATGGGGAACTGCACTCACATGTGCACATAACCACCACAGACATACACACACATACAATTAAAAAATACAATTAAAATTAAAATCAAATCTTTAAAATTTGTCCACAAAAGCATGTATTGAAAAAGACATTTTCTATGTAAAACTTCAAACTCAGAGAAAAGCAGAAATGCGGTTGTAGCTGGATGCTCCAGCCCTCACTATTCTGTGGTCTGTTCTCAACCACTTTGACACCAGACACAAACACAGCAGCCCTTCGGTGCTCTTCACCATTTTCCAGGTACCCATGCTGATATGCTCCACATCTTTCCTCCTCCTTTCTGTCCTCCAAGGGACAGAAGCCTCCAAAGGGCTTTAGTTGGGTCTGGGCAGACAAGCATCACACCTCTGAGGTCACCTCTGGGTCACATATTAGCCAAAGGGAACACAGGTCAGCCATGAAGGTTGACACAGCCACTCTGGGTTCTCTTAGGACCTAGGCTCTGGGAAGCTCACCTCTCCAGTGAGTCAGCCCCAGCAGTGAATCAGTTAGCAAAGTCGTGCTCCCTACCACTTATCGTTCCTGATGCAAAGGATCCAGGTCTCGGGCTGGAGAGATGGCTCAGAGTTTTAGAGCACTGGCTGCTCTTCCAGAGGGCCTAGGTTCAATTCCCAGCACTTACATGACAGCTTACTTGTCTGTAGTTGAAGTTCCAGGGGATCTGACACCTCACACAGACATTCATGCAGGCACAACACAAATGCACATTAATAAAAAGAATCCAGCTTTCTTAGGTTCAGAATGCGGCCCTCAATCCATAATCTACCAAACGATGTGGTCAGTATGTATGTACATACACATGCATGCATGGCTCTAAGGTAAAAGTTGCTCCACTCCCATGCAGAGGAAGCCACAGGCTCCCAACGTTCATCCCTCCTCTCTCTCCCGATCCTTTTCTGTCCTGCCATACAATCTCCCCAGATTTAATGATGGATGTGATTCTGTCCCTTCTTCCTTGCTAAGAACACTGTAGCTCTGCACAGGCTGACCATGCAGAGAAGCCTAGCCAGGCTGACCAAAGGATCTAGTAGTGTGGCATTTCCCTAGTCAGCTCCAAGCTGCTGCCCCCCTCTATACTTCCCAGCTAGCCAAACTGAGAATGATAAGCCACGCGGCACCACTGATGTTCCCCCAAATGAAGGAGACTAGGGCCAGAGAGGAAGCGGGATGTAGGTATAAGAGGATAGGGTGGGGGGAGGGGAGGAGGGGCTGATTTAGGCGTGAACCCCACCCCGGAAGGAAGCCTCAGCTTCTTGGGCCTGTCCAAGGGGAACAATATGTCAGGTAGTCTTGGAGTAGACAACACGTGATACCCTACTCCAGGAAAACCTATAGAACTCAGCCGGGGAATACTCCAGTCTCTTCTATATGCTAACTCATCATTCCTCTGAACTCTGACAGCTTTGGCTTGGTGATCTGGGCACCCATTGGGCAAGGATCTTTACAGTGACCTGACAATGGGGACCTAACATGCCCTCGGTGGCCTGACTACATGGACCTAACATGCCTGTGATCCCAAACTGGGCTCTGGGCAGAAAGTCAGGGCAAAGGAGAAGCTGCAGAAGTGACTCACAGGGCATCCACTCTGGCTGATTCATCAGCAGTGCCCCGGTCACCATGGGAACCGATTACCCAGGGCATACACTTTGTTTCCCAGGATCTATTTTGCTCACTTTTGCAGGGTGAGGGATTGAACTCGGGGCCTAGCATGGCTTTGGCAAGACCTCTCCCCCTAAGCTACAGGCCTAGCTCACCTCGTTCTTGTCATCAAATATAGGTAGGGGAAGCAGTGAGAGTTAGCCAACCTCCTTAAGCTGCCCTTTGACTGCACATGCGCACACATGCCATAGCGTGTATGTGCAAACAAATAAAAATGATTTTTAACATATTTGACCTGAGCATTTCTGGTCACAACATTCAAAACCTAAATGTCCCAAACATTTGTTGTTGTTATTGTTGTTATTGTTTTCGTTTCTCTTTCTCCTTCCTTCCTTCCTTCCTTCCTTCCTTCCTTCCTTCCTTCCTTCCTTCTCTCTCTCTCTCTCTCTCTCTCTCTCTTTCTTTCTTTCTTTCTTTCTTTCTCTTTCTTTCTTTGAAGCAGTCTCATTGTGTAGTCCAGGCTGGCCTTGACCTCTCCTGATCCTCCTGCCTCTGCTTCCCAAATGCTGAGATTCCAGGTGAGCACCACCGCATCTTGCTAAAACCCACACCTTTCTGAGCAGTAACATAACACCTCAAATGGAAAAATTCCACACCATGGAACCCCGCTTTGCACAGTTATTAAACGGTTGAGTAAATAAATACTTTCAGGGAGTAAGAACATTCCAGACGACACAGAAATGACCCTTACGTCCCTACACACATCTCATTGTACACATGACATGTAAATTAAGCATTCAAAAGACTGAGTTAGGGTCCTAAGCATTTTAGAGCCAGCATGCACAGTCTGCCCAGGCAGCTTTGATGTGTGTCTCTGTTCAGACTCCCCATGTCTGAATGACATGTTCACTCAGCGTTCATAGTCAAGGGCTGCAAGGCTCCTGCTTACAGAGTCCCTAACCATACACACATCCTGCCTGAGACCATTCTAGTCAGCACAATCCTATCTGAGAGCACAAAACCCGAAGAAAGCATCACACCAGACACTGGTGAAAGGGGTACTTGTTCAAAGCTCGGGGCAGCAAGGAGATCCATTGCCCTGTGTGGCATCATGTCCTAAAGATGTGTACTTTAGGAGACTAGGACTCCACAACTCTGTGTGTGTCAGACAGCCGTGAGGGCTTCAAGAACCTCATTTGCAGGTAGACTGCAGGACATTCACAGGAACAGATATACAAATAGCAAGGCTCGGGTTCAGTGTAACTCATATCTGTGTCAAGTCCATGTATACGTGCAACCCCACACTTGTATGCCCACACATGGGTAAAACATACACACACATACACACACGTACCACACGAACTCGTGGAAATGGAAAAACAAAACAAAACCAAATCTAATCTTTCATGATGACAAACTCAGAGACAGACATAAGCCAGACTGGTTGAATCAACAACATGGCTGCTCTCCCCCCACCCCCACCCCCACCCCCGGCAAATCTTTTCTCTTTCTTCTCTGTTAATGAGGAGAAGGTGTGGTTACAGGCAACAGTACAGGTAAGATAATGAAAAGCCCTTCCTCCCTTCTGCCCCTCTTTCTAACAATGGAGACTCTGCCACATGGTCTTCCATAGAGCCCTCTAGAGCTGCTTGGGTACCCCATGACTGAGCTCCAAAGAGCCACCATGGCTGGATGTCTCTACTGAAGTAGATAGGGTTCTCTAAAAGAAGAGAGCTAATAAAAAATATGTGTGTGTGTGTGTGTGTGAGAGAGAGAGAGAGAGAGAGAGAGAGAGAGAGAGACAGACAGACAGACAGACAGACAGAGAGAGAGAGAAACACTGTGATGGTTAGATTTAACTGTCAATATAAGTCTCAGCCCTCTGTGGGCAGCACTATTCCCTAGGTTTGGCTCTCTGACCGTGTAAGAGTATAGAAAGCTGGCTATATGCACACATTTCTCTCTGCTCTGACTAGCTGTTTTTTTATGTTCCAGGTGCTCTGACTTCCTGTCTTCATCCTAGAAAGACTGAGGTACCAGCGGTTGCTCAGTCCACGCAGTCTTAGTCCGGCACTGAAGGCCTGAAGTTCCCTGGAGGGTCACTGCTACCAAGTCTACCTTAATGTGCCCAGGAAGCTGGAGTCTGAGGTCAGTGGACAATGGCTGCAGCCACAGACAGATGTTTCAGAGAGTAGCTTGGACAAGTGTGCACTGTTTTTCTCTGACTCCTTCCTTACCCGGGCACTAGCCTGTTCGAAATATTGAGAACGTCTTTTCTCCATCTGTCAATCTTCTCCGAGAAATGCCCCCTCTCACAAGACTGATGACCCAGCCTTACGACAAGGGGACAACCAAGACCAATCATTACATTCACTAAGACTGACACCAGAGAGGCCAAGATGGAGCCAGTGTTTCAGACCCCAAGGAAGACAAAGCCACAGACAGCCTTTGAGTGTGGCTGAGCAGATGTTTGATTCTGGGCCAACACACAATAGGCTCCTCCTACAACCTGCATCACAATTTGAGCTTCCCCAGCTCTGTCCTGTTTCCTGTATCTTGGATGCTAGTTTCCCTTTGGGCCTCTGTCTTCATCTCTTGAAGGTCTTTCTAAGCTCCCAAGATCCTTTGTGCTGGAGCATGGTACCCCCCCCTCCCATCAACCTATCTTCTCACCTCAGCCCGAAGCCTCCACGACTAATTTTTGTCTCATTTTAAGATCATATTTCTTTGAGGTTTGCCGTGAACACAAGACAGCCTTCTGCAATTTACCTCCATTTCCTGTGGTAAATCTTTTTCAAGAATGTGTTTTTGCTCCGGGGGAGGGAGCCTCCCCCCTCTTCACTGCAGGATGTGGCCTGCCATGTTAGAGAGGTCATTTTTAGGGCTCTTCCTGTGAGGAAGAGATGTCTGTTTGGGCCTAGAGTGTGTGTGGGAGATGCTGTTTGGGTCCCTCTTGGCCAACCTGGTTGCTATTAGACCCTCATTTCAGATGGCGAAGCAGAGGTCTTGGCTGTGAACATGAAGGCCGGAGCCAAGTCCCCAGCTTCTGGCAGCCATTTTCTTGGAGGGCTGAGCTGGCTCTAGAGACTTCTTCTACTTCTGCTGCAGCCTGACAATCCAAAGGGAAATTTATTCACAGATAATTTGAAACAGTCTCAAGCCCTCCCGACGCCAGAGAGTTAGAGCAGAAAACCTACAGGCCCCAGAGGGTAGCAGTCCACAGCTATTCCTGCCTTGTCCCTTCCTTTCTTCCAAGTTGATGTCCCCAGAGAGCCCCAGCTCCCTGTCTGTCACTGCATCCCTAGGCTGGGGTCATGGAGATGGAGGGGCCCAGATGAGATGGGACTTATCTGTGCTGCCTCTGAACAATGGTAAGACCTATGATAGATTGGTTATATATTTATTTGTGTGTGTGTGTGTGTGTGTGTGTGTGTGTGTGTGTGTGAGAGAGAGAGAGAGAGAGAGAGAGAGAGAGAGAGAGAGAGAGAGAGAGTTCACTAAAGGTCAGAGAACAACCTGCAGGGGGTCAATTCTCTCCTTCTACCATGTACGCCCAAAGGACTGAAATCAGGCCATTAAGCCTGATGAGAAGACCCTTTACCCACAGAGCTGTCGCCTCCGTTCAGGATTACGTGTTTACTCACGGCCAGGCTCTCAGGCAGTACCAGGCCAACACACTGTCACTGAGCTATATCCCAGTCCCCAGCTCTCACCAAGTTTCTGCCCTGGGAGTCCCCAAACCTTTACCTGGCTGTTGGTATCCGAAACCTGTGACATCACTTAGGCGGGATCTGCACACCTGTTGCCAAGGCAACAGCCACCATAATCCCAGAATCCACTTGGCTCACCTCCCACCTTGACCTGTGATTATGTCATCACCCATCTATAAAGAAAGTCCCCCCCCCATCTCTCTCTCTCTTCCCTCCTTCTCTTTCTACCTCCACCTTGCCCCCACCCCTCTCAATAAACCTCACGTGGAACTGTTTGGTTTGGCGTGGTCCTTCTGAAGCCATGCGACAGTCAGGATCATAACATTGGTGCTGTGACTCGGACACTGGCCATCCTGCTGATTGAGCGACCTGGTCTTCCCCGTGGAGAGCGGCAGGCAGGACTCAGTGCCCAAAGCAGAGGGACGGTGAGAGCTCCTGTTAGTTTTGCTGATTGACAGAGAGAAGGGAAAAATAAACCCATGACCTCTGATTTTCTCCACATTGGGTCTCCAGCTGGTTTCTACTCTGGGATCCACTCCCCACTGGCTGCTGTGTTGCTAGGAGTTGCTGGGGGATTTCTTTTCAGAAAGCACCTCAAATGGAATCACCCAAACTGTCACAAGACAGCCACAATCTGTCTGTGGCCCTTTAATACAGTTCCTCATGTGGTAGCCCCCTCCCCCTCCCATAAAATTATTTTCATTGCTACTGCATAACTAATTTTGCTACTGTTATGAGTCATGATGTAAAGAGAGGGCACTGTGGGTGTGAAATCTGGGAGCCCAGGCTGGTAAACCCAGCAAGGCAAGGGTGTCTCTGCTCTGCTCTGCCCCCTAGCATGCTTCATCATTGTGTGGATGCTGACTGTAGTAGCTGCTAACTCAACTCCACCTGCTTCATTTCCCCAAGAGAAATCAGGTGCCTGAAGTCCGAGCAGGCAGAGCAGAAGTGTGTCCAGAGGCTTGGGAAGTTGCGAATGCTGTGTGTGGAGGCCGGAGGTCAGTGTTCAGGGTCTTCTTTACTTCTCTACAACTTGTCTTCAACGACAGGCAGGGTCTCTCGTTGAAACCTGAGAGTATCCTGGCTCCAGTTCCTCGGATGCGATCATGGGGTGTGTGTGCCCCAGCACCCTGCTATTCACCAGGGTTCCGCCACGGATCCTGATCCCATCGCAGGTCCTCCCGCCTGTGCACCAAGTCCTTTGCCGACCACGCCCTCTCTCCAGCGACTCCTGCCTTATTTTCTTTCCCAGACTTACTGGGGTGGCAGCTTTGAAATTCCCTTGCCAATGAGAATGGGGAACTGAGGTCTGAAGAGATAAATGAAGTTTGGGACAAGAAAGGAAAATCATGCCCCCTTACCCCCCACCCCCCATGTTCTGTCTCATCTCTAGTGCAGCTCCACTGAGCGAGGGAAGGAAAGATGCTAGCTGGTGAGACAGGCTATCTCCACTGTCCCTGACCCTTGCAGATCAGAGAGGGTAAGGATGGGGTCAAGGTCACACAGCTACTAAACAATGAGATAGAGAGACAGGGGGCGGAGCTACTAAATGAGAGAGAGAGAGAGAGAGAGAGAGAGAGAGAGAGAGAGAGAGAGAGAGATCGAGCAGGGGCGGGGAAGAGAGGGAAAGGAAATGAAAGAGGAGGAGAGGAAGGGGGAGAGAGAGAGATCTGCATTTTTAGCTTGATTCTTTGGGGGGTAGGGTGGAGTTTATTTTGACAACAGGGCTAGAACCCAGGGTTTTGTATCTGCTGGGCAAGTCCTGTACAGCTGAGCTATATTCCAGTCCTCTTTTTCTTTTTCTTTTTTTTTTTTTTTTTTGGTTTTTCGAGACAGGGTTTCTCTGTATAGCCTTGGCTGTCCTGGAACTCACTTTGTAGACCAGGCTGGCCTCGAACTCAGAAATCTGCCTGCCTCTGCCTCCTGAGTGCTGGGATTAAAGGCATGAGCCACCACGCCCTGCTCCCAGTCCTCTTCTTAAAAACTATTACACTTACTTGCGGGTAGACAGAGCACACACCTACCATGATGTAAGTGTGGAGCTCACAGGACAAGCTGCAGGAGTCTCAGTTCTCTCTCTCCTTCCACCATGTGGGGTCTGGAGGACAGAACTAGGGACATCAGACTTGGTGGCAAGTGCTCTCATCCACCGAGCCACTCCTAACCACGCACATTCTCTTCAACCTCAGACTTCCGGTACGACCAGATTTAAAAATCATATTGTTTTCGACAAGGCCTAGAGCCTGTCATCCCAGCTACTCAAGAGCCTTGAGGCAGAAGGGTCATGAGTTCAAAGACCAGCTTCGGCTATGGAGCGAGCCCAGAGCCAGCCGGAGCAATTTAATGAGGCTCTGACTCAAAAAAAAAAAAAAAAAAAAGTAACACAAAGAGCTGGGGGTGTGGCTCTGCGGTGGAGCGCTTGCAGAACGCGTGTGAGGGCCCAGGCTTCCATCCCCGGCGGTGCCAAAAACAGCAAGAAAAGTAAAATCAGTTTGACACGATCGCACACACCAGACACAGTCACAGAGTGCAGCCACGCGCTCAGCTCGCCCGATTGGGTTACTGCGTGGCACAAAGACAATGGTGCATGGGCACTTGACCCTGCAAGGCCATTGCCAGCCTCAGTTGCACCAGATGACACGGCAAAACCCTACTGTAGACTCAAAAGTCCCCCCAAACTCATTGCCAGAGGAGCCCTGTGAGTCTGCGTGCATGCTCAGAAACCCATCACTTCCCCCCAAAGTAACAGTTCCCATCCATTTTATGTGAATTCTTAGGAGAAAGCATTCTTTCCCCCCAGCCCTTCAGTTTTTCCACCAGTGTGGTGTGAGGCTTTGGGCCAGGAAAGAGCAAAAACTAAAAAGTATCACTCGACTTTGGAATGCTGGAGAAATTAATTAAATCCAAATTTGCCCCAGAACGTTGAAAGTTGAACGCCACTCAAGCCAGACTTGCGATCCGGGCTGGATTTCAAAGCAGTTTCTGAGAAACCCCTGGGAGCTTCGTCTGGCCCCATAGCAGAGATGGAGTTGCATGGTGCAGCCCTCAGGGCAGGTGGGAGACCTGTCTCGAGTCTCAGCGACTCGGGGACAGCTCAGCATGAAGTGAAAACTGGGGAGAGTTGCTGAGCAACGCAGAGTAGATGCACTTTGGACCAGGGCCTGGATTTGCCAGCTAAGCGGTCTCAGTGATGGCTTGGTTCATTTGCAAAGAGCCAAGCAGAGAAGATATTGCAGGCTTGCTGAGGCAAAGAGGCATCTGGGGAGTGGAAGGGAGGGGGCAACCCACCCAGGCAGGGGTCCACAAAGGGCTTCTGTCGTTTATAAGGATGATCCTGCGGCTGAAGAGCATCCCCAGGAACACTCAGCTTATAAAAAACAACCATGACAGCACCCACCTCTCTGTACCTGTCATTGTCAGGAGGCAGCTACAGTAAGGATGCCACCGTTCACAGATGAGGACGGCCCCAGTAGATCTGACCTCACCATCCCACACAAGATTTAAGGTAGTTGGTGGTCCACAAGCTAGGACAAAAAGAATGGATATGTGCCCCACAAGAGGGCTGCAGGGCTTCCAATACCAGCTGGGCTTGGATGACCCACCAATCATCTGTGCCAGCTGGTGACATCAGGACAGAGCCTCTGGGGTTTGTGATGGGAGAGAACCATTGTCCTTTGCTTTCTGAGTTTTTGTTTATCCTTTTGTTTTTGTTTTTGTTTTCTGAGACAGGTTTCTCTGTGTAGCCCTGGCTGTCCTGGAACTCACTCTGTAGACCAGGTTGGCCTCGAACTCAGAAATCCACCTGCCTCTGCCTCCCAAGTGCTGGGATTAAAGGCGCGCACCACCACAGCCCAGCGTTGTTCATCCTTTTAACTGGTGTCACTGAGAGCCAGGTGAGGCATTGTGGAACGATGAGTACCGGACACACAGTGAACAGGATGAAGCCATTACTCTGGAAGAGTGTGTCTTTGGAGTCAGAGCAGAAATGTAAGTTAACTGCTGGAGCATGACACAACATGGCATGATGGTGTCCTAGCGTGGTATGAGGGTTCATTTTAGTTGCCAACTTGACACAAACAACCTAGATGTCTGGGAAGAGAGTCTCAATGTGGGATTATCTGGATCAGGTTGGCCTGTGAGAACATCTATCAGTGGGATTATCCTGATTATGTTAGCTGATAAGGGAAGACCCAGTCCCCTGTGGGCGGCACCATTCCCTAGACAGGGGATTTTTTTTTTTAAGATTTATTTATTTATTATATGTAAGTACATTGTAGCTGTTTTCAGACACTCCAGAAGAGGGAGTCAGATCTCGTTACAGATGGTTGTGAGCCACCATGTGGTTGCTGGGATTTGAACCCTGGACCTTCGGAAGAGCAGTCGGGTGCTCTTACCCACTGAGCCATCTCACCAGCCCCGGGATTTTTTCTTTTACATAGATTTAATTTTATTACATTACCCAATTTATCAGCATTCTAAGAATATAACAAACACATGCATAAATATTTCATATCAAAGATTTTCATATTTGGAAGAAAAATATTTAATATAATTTATATTGATCTATATTTACCAGTAGTTATCCTAGTAAATACTATACAATGTTCTATACCAATGGTGAGGAGTGACTGGCAGTCTCTAGTCTATGTGCAAGATGAGAATGTCAGTATATGGATCAGACTTTTCATTTACAGAGTAACTTGCATCTATCCATCCATTCATCTATCCATCTACCAATCTACTCATAGACACTAATTCCAAAGATTAATTTTAAAACTCCATCCACATTTAGAGAAGTTATTATCATAAATATAAACTGTCAGCAAGAAGAAAGCCTAAGAGAGGCAGGGATTGGAAAATTACATAGGCACTACTATCGTCTGCCACTTTTAGGTAGCCCTGGAAGAGTTACAAGCCATTTGACACTTATACATTTTTCTTTAAATTCAATTAACATGCCATACCAATCTCTTTCCAAGACTATCACATTCTTTTTTGTAGAACATGATTTTAACATTTCAACTGTTAATATTTAACAAATAGAATAATTATTTTAAGATATATTTTGTTGTTATGTCTCCCTTTTCATTACTGATTTTATTAATTTGGATACTGTCTATGTGCCCTCTGGTTAGTCTGGCTAAGGGTTTAATCTATCTTATTGATTTTCTCAAAGAACCAGCTCCTGGTTTTGTTAGTATAGTTCTATTTTTTGTGTAGTTCTTTTTGTTTCTATTTGGTTGATTTCAGCCCTGAGTTTGATTATTTCCCATGGTCTACTCCTTTTGCGTTTATTTGCTTCTTTTTGTTCTACAGCTTTCAGGTGTGCTGTCAAGATGCTAGTGTAAGCTCTCTTCCATTTCTTTTTGAAGGCACTTAGAGGTATGAGTTTTCTTCTTACCACTGCTTTCACTGTGTCCCATAAGTTTTAGTATGATGTGTCTTCATTTTCATTAAATTCTAAAAAGCCTTTAATTTCCTTCTTTCTTTCTTCCTTGACCAAGTTATCATTGAGTAGAACATTGTTCAGCTTCCATGTGTATGTGTGCTTTCTGTTGTTTTTGTTGGTATTTAAGACCAGCCTTAGTCTGTGGTGATCTGATAGGGTGTATAAAATCATTTCAATCTTGTTGTATCTGTCAAGGCCTGTTTTGTGACCAATTATGGTCAATTTTGGAGAAGGTACCATGAGGTGCTGAGAAAAAGATATATTCTTTGGCTTTAGGATGAAATGTTCTATAAATATGTTAGATCCATTTGGTTTATAACTTGTGTTAGTTTCACTGTATCTGTGTTTAGTTTATGTTTCCATGATCTGTCCATTACTGAGAGTGGGGTGTTGGAGTCTCCCACTATTAGTGTATGGGGTGCAATGTTGTATGGGGTGCAATGTGTGCTTTGAGCTTTAGTTAAGTTTTTTTTATGAATGTGGGAGCCCTTGCATTTGGAGCATGGATGTTCAGAATTGAGAAATCATCTTCGTAGATTTTTCCTTTGACCAGTAAGAAGTGTCCTTCCTTATCTTTTTTGATAACTTTCAGTTGAAAGTTGATTTTATTCGATATTAGAATGGCTACTCCAGCTTGTTTCTTGGGACCATTTGCTTGGAAAATTGTTTTCCAACCTTTTACTCTGAAGAAGTGTCTGCCTTTGTCACTGAGGTGTGTTTCCTAGACAGGGGATCTTGAACCTGCTCTTGGGCTATGATGATGTGAATATCTCTTTGGCATCGCTGCCTTGAATTCCCCAGATGATGGACAACTGGGAGCTGAAATAAACCCTTTGTCCTCTGAGTTACTCATGTCTGGATATATAATCACAGCAAAAGAAACTGATCTAGAACACGGGGTGTCTTGGCGCTTGCCCTGATGACAGATTTTCTAGTAACTAAATATGATGGAATGCATCTTTCCTTGGGAAATTTAACTTTCCGGTGTCTTTTCAAATGATGTGAATGCTAACTGACATGTTGGGGTTTTGTTTGTTGGGTTTTTGAGTCAGGGTCTCTAACCCAAGGCTGACTTCAAACTCCTAATTGCCAAGGATAACCTTGAACTTCTGATCCTCCTGCCTCTACCTCTGGAATGGTGGGATGGCGGGTGTGCACTACCACACCCAGGTTCTGCGGTGTTGGGGGTAGAACCCAAGACTTACGCTTGCTTCATCTATGACTCCTAAATGACATTTCAAACTTCTAAATTCTCCCACTCCCAGGACTGATGTGAAGGGATGGAACCTTCATTCAAGGGACAGGAAGAGGCTATGGTAGGCACCCAGGAGAGCCTGTCCCCTAGATCTGGGTGTGCTCAGCTCCTCTGGGAATGAAATTATACCAGAACTGGGTATACTGGAAAATACAGTCTACCTTGCAAATTGAGCAAACCTTGGTTGTGAGACTAGTCACATGTGATAGATGTTCAAGGGATAGATGCTCACGGGGTCCTATCTGGCTCAGCTCAGGGGCCAGTACTTATTGTTTCTATGTTGTGGCTTGGCCTGATGCTATGTGTATTCTGATGTTAATTCTGCTTCCTCAAGTGGGAGTTGCCTCCCAAACAGTCCATCATGTATTCAGGTGATGTCATGTGAACCTTATCCGAATTTTAACTGGACAATAAGGCTAGAGCCTATGATTGGGCAGTGGAGGGGAAAGTGGGGACTAGAAGGGGACAAGCAGAGAGGAAGAGGAAACCACAAGGAAAGGAGAGAAAGAGAAGCCACAATGGGATAGAAGAAGAACTCAGAGGAAAGGAGAAAGGAAGGCCACCATGAGTTAGCTGAGCCATAAAAATCAAGGCCATGAGGGCTGGCCAATTGGAGCTAAGAGCAACTCAGATGAAACGCAGTAAGTAATAACTTGGGTTACAGATAGGAAAGTAGATTCTAACAGCATGGAGGGTGGATAGCTGCCCAGCTATCGTGCCTCTTAAGGCATAATTTAAAATATAAGGGCTGTGTGTGTCTTTCATCCAGAAACATAAATGGTCTAATGTGGGAGAAACCCCATGCCGGGGATTTTTAAAATATTTATTACTACATTCTGCGCAGCTGGAAATGGAACCATCGAGAATGTGCCCCCAGAAGGCTTGCTCGAAAATAAGAAAGCACAGTCCCAAAGCACCCATGTTAGACTTTGTCCTCTCCTGAGCAAGGCTTCAGAAGTACATGAGCAATATCAGGGTCGGCTACGTACATGCCCACCTCACTGATGACGTCAGGGACCCATGTGCTTTCTATCAGTCTGCACTGTGGTCTCTGTCCTGCCTTGTGGTCTCGACATGGCAGCCACTGCTTCGGACAAACATCCACATATATCCGATAGTCAAAAGGATCCATCTCTTTCTAGAGTTATAGACTCTTTCCCAGAAGTCCCCCAGAGGAATTCTCCTCATATCCCTATTAACCAGAGTTGGAGTCACGTACCTCTGCCTAAGCTGGGAAAAACCCAAGGGTGGGCCATATGTTCGCATGAAGCAGTTGTATTTTACCCATGTCTAAGAGGTACTGAGTTGAAGAGGGTTTTCTGCTCCCAGAAAAGACTGGTTCCGAGTAAGGTAGACCAAGATTGGTCTGATTCAGACGTGAGACTGGGGGTAGTGAGCCAGAGAGAAGGAACTTAAGAGGATGGCATAGAGAGATTGAAACTCTGCTCTGTAGAAAGGGACAGTGGCACGTCTGTGACATGGGGCTCCCAACCCCCCCTCCACTGTGTTATTGAGTCATTCAGCCCCTTCCTGAGTTACCTAGAACCTCTTTAGCAAAATGTGCACAAAATGTGCCCAGAGAGGCCCCCATGCTCTGACCCCGATGCCAGGCCTGCGGTGGACGAGCAGTTGGATTAGGTCAGTGCTTACGGTGTACCTGACTGGTGCCTGGCTTTGTATCCAGTCTCCACGCCACCTGCCCTTCCTAAGGGAGCTAGCTGTCTCTAGGGGTTTATTTTTGATTGAGACAGAGCCTAGTTGTGCTGTTTAGGCTGACCTTGAACTCCTGGCCTCAGCCTCCCCAGTACTTGGGACCATAGACACACATCCTCATCTTCCACAAATCGGGTATGTGTGTGTGTGTGTGTGTGTGTGTGTGTCTGTGTATGTGTGTATGTGCATGTATGTGTATGTGTGTGTGTGCATGCACACACACGCATGTGTTCAAGCTTGCACATATATGAAAGCAAGAAGACTGCCTCAGGTGTCATCTGGTACCCACATCCTTTGAGACAATGTCTGCCATTGGCCAGGATGCTCTTAACATCCTCCCTATGCTAGTGTTAAACCAGAAGATGGTTGCCGGGGTCTGAACACAGGTCCTGAGAGTTGCAGCCTTCCAGCCCTATAATTTTTTAATATTCATTTTTTCAGATGTCTGATAAAAGCCTGGTGAAGCTGGGAAGTGTCTTGCCCGAGGCTCCCTAGCTGGGATGTGGCAAGAACTGGGGTTTCACTAAGTCTGCCCACCAACAGCTATCAATGGTATTTGAACTACACACACTCCATGGGTCTCTCTTAGGAGTACTTAGGGAACACAAACCATTCAAGAGGTTGTTTATCAGTCTTCTTTTTTGTTTAAAAATCCTAGTACTCAGGGGCTGGAAAGATGGCTCAGGAACCAAGAATTCATACTGCTCTATTCTGGTCTCCGAAAGCACCTCATGTCCTGTGCAGCCCCTCTGCAGGGGCGCTAGGGTGCAAACTCAGGTCCCCTGGAGGAGCAGAAAGTGCTTTCAACCCCTGAGTAATTCTATACTCCTTGGTCAGGGTGTTTTGTCATAGCAACAGTAAAAGTCAACCAAAAAACAGTGAGGTCTTTACACGCCACCTCCACACATCCTGCCAGACACGTCTGAGGCGCTGTGTCTGCTGTGCCTAAAGCATACACATCACGGCCGGCACGTGGAGCATTCCTGCCCACCAAGTTCTTCCCCTGGAGAACCTCTCTCGATCCGGTAGCAAGGGGGTTAAATCTGCCATAGCAACGGCTTCTGGGACTCAGCTCCCTTGTAAGTTGTCACTTGTGTTGTTGGCCTCCCAGCCTTAGCAGGTGACTCTCACCTAGGTACATCATGTGTCAGAGTAGGTTGCATGAGAGTGGGTGGAACTATTTATAGTCTTGTGCTCCAGAGTTCTCAGTGGGCAGAGTCGCCAGCCAGCTCGACAGTGTCCTTTTGCTCTAATGATGGGCAGGGGATGAGCCTCTCCTTTAGGGCTGGTCTTGGCAGCTTTTGTATTCCAGTTTTTACAGCATCGGCAGCAGCAGCCACAGGAAGTGGCACCCCCTAGTGCATGCTGCTGGTATTTGCTCTACAAGTGTAGCCCCGTGGGGCCCTGGCGGTCAGGGTTAAACACTGACTGGCATCAGCTTCCGGGTGGGCCACGGTTTGAGAATTCCTCAGTTCTTGGCAGCACTTAAGTCGGTCAGTCACTGAAGCTACCTGCCTGAGCCCTCTGTAGCCTGTGGACCTCTCAGCTCTGCCTCTGCCGCCTGCCTCTTCAAGCTCTGTCTCATGCTGTCCTTCAAGGCTGGCACTCTCTGGTTCCTCCTCTGGCTGCTGGGCCATAACGAGGCCTCTTCACTCATGTGGCTTTGCTTCAGTTGTCAACATCAAAGCAGATAGCGACTGAACCTTCTGCACCTCAGCATGTTGGCTGTTCTGAGTCACGGCTACTGTCATTGCTCTCTGCTGTCTATTTCCCCCCCCCCTCCCCCGCCCATGCTAGCTCAGCCCATTGGCTCTCTGAGCCAGACAGCTGCTTCCATAGGTGTTTCCACCAATCACAGCAGGCCTCACATGCAAATGAAGGTTCATGTTTGCACCTATCACAGCTTGCTTCTCTCCCCCATGCGTCCCTCTGCTGGGCTACTAGGCTGCTCTTCTTTGCTCTAGGTGAAGGATCATGGAGAGTTCACGGAGGTTTGTGATAGCAAAGAGCCCAGTGCCAACCGAAACAGGCCTGGCTGGGGCCCTGCCTGATGGAGCTGGAACAAGCGGCTGGGGTCGCTGTGCAGCTTCCCCAGGATAGCATGGAGTGTTCAGGATGGCTGATGCCGGCATAAGGGTAGTCATGGTGAGCGGTGTGACTGACAGTTCTATTGCTGGAGGCAGCCAGGGCAGCAAGAGAGCATCCAACAGCTGCCCCGCCCCCACTGTGTCTTTTCTTATCTGAGCATCAGCCCAGGCGGGCGCTCTCAGCAGGAACATGTAACTGATTTTCACAGACTGTGAGGTTGCTTCAACAGTGTCGAACACCTACCAGCACCCCAGGGACAGGGGACCCCCTCATCTATCCCAATAGTGGCTAGCTGAGGGCTTTAAGTAAGAAACAGGAATCTAGTTTTCTAGGCTGGCTTCCCCCCACCCCCAATATGGCAAACCCACAACGGCCTCCGTGTTCTTCTGACCTTTGACCTAACGACAGGGAGGAGGAGGTAAGGAGAGCACAGCCACATCTGGAACCACCACTGAGGAAGGTGTGGTGAGGATGCCAGGCCAAAGAGATGGCAGTGAGCACTCCTGCCAGAAGGACCAGAGGGATCTAACAGGGGCAGGGGCATGATAGAGGAAGAAGAACGCCATTATCCTCACCACCAAGTCAGACCCCAAAGCCATGATACCAGGCTCAATACAGACCAAACACCTTTAATCCAAATTCTCCCAAGACTTCCTGAGTGCCAAGTTAATATGCTGGGAGTCGTACACACACATACACACATATACAAATATAAACATACCTACGTGCACATGCACACATATGAACATACCCACACACATACACACACATGCCCACATATGAACACACCACATACACAAACCTGAACACACACCTGAAGACATATGAATATGCATATACACATGCACATACACACATGCACATACACATGCACCTGCACACATATGAACACACACATGTATACACACACCTAAGTATATATGAACACACACATGTACTCATATGAGCATACATGAACACACATGGACAGAGATAAACACGTGTGCACCCGTGTAGATGTACTTGTACATCTATGAACATATACATACAGGCATGTACATACACACACACATATACGAACACCCACACATGCATACCTGTGCACATATGAACATGAGAGCACACATATACACATCACAGAAAGAAACACAGAATAGAGGAAGGAACACATTTCAGACTGAAAAGTTAAAGTCAAATATGGAAAATGACAGGAAAATGAGGGTTCTTTGAACAGTAAATAAATTGAAGGGAAATACCAGCGATGGAGTGGAGGCAAAATTCAGAAAACTGAGGCATGAGAACAGAAGTTGGGTTGACATCAGCCATGACCTCGGGTGACCTAGGGGTCGACCCCGCACCTTCTCTCTGCCAGCCTTAAATGCCCCTCTGGCTGACTGCTGTCTTAATATTGTTCTTGAACCTGAACCAGACTCCTGACTTTTCCAAAGTGGAAAGGAAGGTGTGGCCTGGTTCCTGTCCCCTCGGCTAACCTCGGGCGTGTTGGGCACAGAGAGGAGCTTCAGAAGTCTGTCCACAGCTTTACAAATCTCAAGTTGTCTGAGGTTTAAAGTCAGCCTCGTCTCCTCAGTGGTCACCGGGCCACCAGGAACTCGTTCCAGCAGATGTCCTGATGTCCTTCTACAGAAGCAACCTGTCAGTCAGTCCCCAGGGACATCAATACATCCATCAGCCTCCTGTGGTGCAAGAACACATGTCTTTCCCAAGACGTCTCTGGGAAGGGGCTGGGAGCTGATGGCCAACTCGTCTTGGCAAACCCATGAGCTCTGGGTATGGAGAAGCTTGTCTCAAAAACTAAGATGGCAAGTGACAGAGGAGGACCCTTGGCGTCTGCCTCTGGCAATGCCCATGCCCACTCAACCCAAAGTTCTTTGGAAATTTTCCTTTTAAACGCAAACCGAAACAACAACAAAAATCTTTCCATCAACTGACCTGTGGCACACATCACATTAGTCAGAAGGCTGGTCGGGACAGACCAGGAATCCTGGGAAGTTCCATCCACCTCTGGCAGGCTTACCCTCACTGGTGAGTTTGGAAAAAGAAAAAAAAATTACTCAAACACAAAAAGAACTTCATGGGTTTGCAAATAAACTAACAGAAGGTTCTAGACAATCGGTGACCTGTAATGGGAGGTGCTGCGGAGCTTATTGGAGCCTGGAACTTAGGAGTCCAGTCTGCAGTGGGAATTGGGGGCCCTGGATGCCTGTGCAGCATTTGACTCCCTTAGGGACAGCTACGTTTATCTGCCAAGCTCTGAGGAAGTAGGACATGGGTGACTTTCTCCTTGTCCTTTTGTTTGGTTTCCCTTCATGGATCAGAAAACACATCTGCCCCACCTCCCACAGCCCAGGTCTTGCAATGGTAGGCTGCTCCTGCCCAGAGGCCACCAGGAGCCCAGAGCTGGGCTGCCTCGGGCTTCACCAGAAACATCAAGAAAGGGAAAGGGGATGATTCCGGTTGGCATCCTTGATGAGGAAGGGAGGGAAGGTCTGGGCTTAAGGGTCCTTGACTGCTGGCCACATGACATCAAGGTACCTGTTGTATGTCAGATGTGCTCCAAGAAGCACCTGTGCCGGGTGCTGGACCTCCATTAACAATACTTGTCACTCCAGTGAGATGGACCAAGTTCCTTCCAACCTCAACAACAAAGTTGATGGAGGACAGAATGGGATCCTTCTCTTACTCTGTAAAGTAGCTGGAGCCACACTGCAGGACAGAAACCCCCTATACCTGAGTCTTGCTCCTACTAGGGTACTGTTGGCTTCCCCTTATTTTAATCAGGGATCTCCACCCACCCCTGGTGACTGGGGAAGTCACAGACCCTGCAGACAGGTGGCACAACATTCAAGTGTGACCAGAAAATGATGGTAAGAAGTCCTTAAGAAGGGAGGATGGCCGGGTGGCCGGGCGGTGGTGGTGCACGCCTTTAATCCCAGCACTTGGGAGGCAGAGGCAGACGGATTTCTGAGTTCGAGGCCAGCCTGGTCTACAAAGTGAGTTCCAGGACAGCCAGGGCTACACAGAGAAACCCTGTCTCAAAAAACCAAAAAACAAAAACAAAAAACCTCAGTGGTTTAAGTGTATCCTGTTCTTGGGGAAGTGTCACAATGTCTCAGATGTTCATGTAGGAGGTCCTAACAGTAAATCAACCTCAAAGACTGGACCCTTAACCTGCTATCTGGAAAAAAAACCAACAACAAAAACCCACTTTCCATCTTCAAGAAATTTCCCTGGGCAAACTGGGTGGCTGCAAAAGAACAGAATCCATCCCCATCCCTAGGTCCATACCTAGTATGTTCATAACATTCAATTCCAAATGTGTCAAGGACCAGATACCCTGCATCTTATGGGGGACAAGCGTAAACTCACTGGCATAGAAAAGGCCTTTTTGAACAAACACGGATAGCGCAGACACTAAGAGCAACAATTAATAAAGGAGCCCTCATGATGCTGAAAAGCTACTGTACAGCAAAGGCTATCATCATTTGGGGGAGGTAACAGGCTACAGAAAGGGAGGATTTCTGCCAACCACCCACTAGCTAGAGGATTAATATCTAGGATATATAAAGAACTCAAATAACTGGATTTCAAAAAAAAAAAAAAAACAAATAACCCAAATTAAAAACAGAATACAGAGCTAAGCAGAAAGTTCTCCAACTATGAAACACAAATGGCTAAGAAACCAACTCTGTCCAACATCCTTAGCCATCAGGGAAATGCAAATTAAAACTACTTTGACATTTCTTCTTACACCAATCAGAATGGCCAAGTCGAATAACTGACAGCTCATGCTGACGAGGATATGGGAAAGGGAAACACTTACTCACTGCTAGCGAGAGAACACACCGGTACAGCCGGTATAAAAATCAGTGTGGTGTTGCCTCAGGAAGCTTACCACTCTTGGGCATCTACCCGAAGGCCTCCATCCACATCCCACTACAAGGGTTCAAGCTCATCCGTGTTCATGCCTGTTCTGTTCATAATAGCCAGAAACCGGAATCAGCCTAGATGTCATCAACCTGGAATATTATTGCGCTGTTGAACAAAGTGAAATTGTGAAAATCACAGGTAAATGGGTAGAACTAGAAAAAAATCATCTGGGGTGAGGTAATCGGGATTCCAAAAGGCAAATGTATGTTCTCTCTTCTGTGTAGATATGAACTTTTAAGCTTTTGATGTGGTACTTCAATATAAATAACCACAGAGGTTAGGTACTAGTAAGGGATTGGGGGCGGGGGGTAGGATCTCCCAAGGAGAAATAGAATACAGTGTTATGGAGAGACAAAGGGGAAACTAGAATAAGAGGATTAAATGGGGGTGGGGTGGGAGAGAAGGGTAATGGAGGAAATATGGGGAGAGAAAACTAATATTAAAAGCCATTTAAAAAACCATATGGAAATCTACTATTATAGAAGATTCATAAAATATATACATATATGAAAGGAATCAAAATGGTGTCATCAAGAAATGGGAGAGGCAATACCCCAACTAGATGTTTTATGCAAATGAGTAACACCCCACCCCACCCCGTGCCAGAAATGGGTTGTATCTTCTTGAGTCATTGGCCAAAGAGGTTCCATGGAAACCCCCAAATATCACAGGCTACTGCTAAGGTTATTGGTTGACCTCTAGAGTCTGATGGCAAGGCCCCATCACTGAAGACAATCTGTATGTTGTTGATCATGGAGGAGTAGAGCTGGTGCCTGACCTGAAGCTGACTAGCGGGCATGGTCATACTCTGCACCCCAGCTGGCCGACGTGCATGGTCATACTCTGCACCCCTGCTGACCGGTGTGCATTGTCATATTCTGCACCCCTGCTGACTGGTGTGCATGGTATTGTAAGGGACTCTCATGCTAAGAGAAAGGTAAGCATCAATGTCACCCAGCTATGTGACAGGATTTTCCCTGTCCAATTACATTAAATATTAGTGCAGCAGGAGGCCTGTGATTGGACAGGGAAAAGGGAGGTGGAGCTAAGAGTTGCAGAGACAGAGTCTTAGGAGAGAAGAGAAGTCAAGATGGAGGTAGATGGACAGGAAGATCCTGAACCATCCTGGCTTTAAATAGCCACAGGTAGATATGATATCATAAAGGATAGAATAATCTAGGTGGGCAGCTTGCACGATTATCAATTATTATTGATGTATAAATCTGACTTGTTAATTATAAGCTTCTAGAGTTTTGTTTCTACAGGGTTGTTGGGTGTTATGGCAGCTGACTGAGGGGTGGACGGTCATTGCGTGGGGCTGGCGTGGCAGCAAAGGGAACTCAGGAGCTACGGCAGGCAGAGTAGCTGGATAGAGCGCAGAAACGGGGCAGTTTTGTTTTGTTTTGTTTTGTTTTTTAATATTTCTTGCAACACAGCTACAAACCCTGTGACTTACAACAGCAATCTGCTTGCAAGGTATACCTGTGCAATAGTGGCACAAATGTTACGGGAGTAACCAACTGCTTTTTTGCTTGGATTCAAGACCTACTTGATGAGATGAAACCCAGACCAGACACTAACGAAGTGGTCAAAAACCTAAGACTAGCTGGGTGTGGTGGCGCACACCTTTGATCCCAGCACTCAGGAGGCAGAGGCAGGTGGATTTCTGAGTTCGAGACCAGTCTGGTCTACAGAGTGAGTTCCAGGACAGCCAGAGCTATTCAGTGAAACCCTGTCTCGAAAAACAAACAAACAAAAAACAACCAAAAAAACTAAGACTAGTCAAGTCAAAGAACTAGAAGAAAACCTAGTACTATTTGTAGTAGTAGTAACTACTACTAAAGCAGTGGCTCTCAACCTGTGGGTCGCAACCCTTTTGCCAAACCTTTATCTCCAAAAAATATTTACATTGTTATTCATAACAGTAGCAAAATTACAGTTATGAAGTAGCAACAAAAATAATTTTATGGTTGGGGGTCCCTATAGGAATATTAGGAAGGTTGAGAACCTCCAAGCTAAAAAACATAGCAGATAATGACCCCGAATGATATACTGTTATACCCAGCAGTCAATGCCTTCCTCAACCCACACCAGAGAAACTTCCTTTTGCAATGGATGGGAATTAACACTGAGGCCCACAGCTAGACAATGTCCAGAGTGAAAGACTTTGGAACATTCATCTCAAAATGGGATGTCTTCATCAAACACTTCCCCTAAAGGCTCAGGGAGCTCTGCAGAAGAGGAGGTGTAAAGATGTGAGAGCCAGATGTCACAGAGGACAGAAAGCAGTGCCTTCCAGACACAATAGATGTGCACAATAGCTCACGGAGACTGTGACAGTGCACACAAGACCTGCCAGATGGAGTCCAGGGAACTGAGGAGGGGGAAACAGACATGGGCTTCACCCTAACTGTGAAGTTACCTGCAACTGATAACCACTGACAGAGGGACAATCCGGTGCAGTACCACTGGGTCCCAGCCATACTTCGACGCAGGCATATGCCTGGGAGCATAGATAGTGAGTTCAAGACCAGCCTGGACTACGAGAGAGCATATCTCAAGAAAACAGAAATCAATCAGTCAATCAATCAATCAATCATCAATCAATCCCTGGCCTCTAATTTTGATGGTCACCCAGCCTCATGATATAATTCCTTCCTAGCTTTGCTGATGCCTCGGTCGGGTGGGGTCTAAAAGCTGCCTTGACCCCTCTTGCAGAAGCTGAAAGGCCACTTTTGCCAATAATACTGACTCTGCCCTAGTCGTAGCTGGCCTTGAAGGTAGAAGGAACACCCTAGCAGCTGTGACAGACCAGAGGTGACCTCACCAAACTTCCAGAAGACACAGTCCTGGCACCCCCAACAGTCCCAGGCTGCATTTCAGAGTCTAGACCCCAAAACTCCTAGAGAAGAAATGGGAGCCACTGTCTTTCAGGCTGTTGGTTATGGGTGAAGCAAGAGACAGATGAGTGCTGGCTGTTTCTGCAGAAGCCTGCTCAGCACAGGAATGCCATATGGCTAAGCCAGATGTCTGTCTATCTGGTCAATGCTGTGGTTAATATCAAACCCGTAAATCAAAAAAAAAAAAAAAAAAAAAAGCCCAGAAGACCTCTGTTAAAAAGCCACTTCTGCGAGAGAGTCACCTGTGTTCCACTGTGTGTTTCTGAGTGTTTCTACATGGTTCTTAAATGTTCTTTTCCTGTGTCCCCATGTGCACCATGTATCCATGCGTGTGCATTCCTGTGTGAGCAGGTGTTTGTGCGCATGCGAGTCAGACGTCAGCTTTTGCTGTTGGTTCTCAGGAGCCGTCCCGTCCTCCTTGTTTTTCGGGGACAAGATCTCTCACTGATCTGGGGCTCACTGATTAACCTGGCTGGCCTGTGAGCCCCAGGGACCTGGCTATCAGTACCTACTCAGCTCTGAGATTGCACGCATGAGCCATCCCGTCCGGCGTGTTTCTCCACGGGTTGCAGGGATAGAACTAAGGTCCTCCTGCTTCCAGGGCGAGCACTATGCAGACTGAGCCATCTGTTCGATTGGTGTCTAGGTATAAATGGTTAAGCATCAGTGGCAACTCTGGGTGTGCTGCTTCGGAGGCCTTTGGAGGGTCAAAACAGGAAGCCACAGTGGGCTGCGCTTTTCTTTTCTATGCAGTCTACAGTCTGTTCTTGTGTGCGGTAAGACTCCATTTCTGAGCCCACATACAAGCAAAGAGGTCTATTCTAGGATGTCTTGGTTACTCAGACCCTGGGATGAGGGAAGAGTCGGGAAGAGGCATGGTACCCTCTCTGGCTCTTCAGTGTCACAACACCCAATCCTTGGGCCTCTTGGGGTCACCACACACCTGCTTCCTGTCCCTGAGGAACAACTTGCCCCGTGAAAACCAGAGGAGAAACTCTATCCCACATTCTGCTTGGGAACCCCAGCACCATTCAAGGGGCTCTGGGACCCCGTGAGCTGTTCTGTAACTCGGTAGAGGCAACACAGAGCTGGAGAGGGCTCTGAATGCTGAGCCATGCCTGTTGTTAGTCATATATGGGTCTTGGTACCAGTGCGTGTGCTTGTTCTAGATTCTCACTGGGTAACCATTTCTTTGGGCCTCTCAGAATCTGAAAGTGGAAAAACAAAAACAAAGTAAAACAACAAAGAAACCAACAAACGAACGAACAAAAAACCCTTCTCTTTTCCTCAAGAATGTTTTTAGAGCCGGGCCTGGGCATGGTGGCACATGCCTGACACCCCCATACTTTGAAGGTAGAGGGAAAAGGGTCAGGAGTTCAAAGCCAGCTCTGCTGCGAATTCAGAAAAGAGTCAGGACTTATGAGAGACCTCGGACACACACAAAAATGAATATTTTAGTTGAAAAGGATGCAAAAGTTCAAGAATTAACAAAAGTCACCATGAGAGAGAGGCCTGGGTTTGACCGGTTTATTCCCACCCTGGTCCTTTTCTAAGGTGGCATCTGACCTTTGTCCTCCCCAGTCATCTTGTCACTAATTCCTGGTGAACTGGCCTGCCATAGGGCAGGGAACTCTCTGGTGACTTAGGCCAAATGACACTGTGAAATGTCCCTAGCCTAGAACCCCAGGGCAGACACCCCACCTGGATGTCAGGAACTAGAGGCTCCGGGGAGGGGGGTTCAGGGCTCTGACCTGCTGGCCTGGTGCCACTCTCATCCACCATCATTGGCTCCAGAGGCTTTGCTTACTCAGCCAACCCATTGCTGAGAACCCGAGGCTGCTCCTCTGGACTCCTTCCAACTCCATTCCCCACCCCCGCCTAGCAGCAAACCCCCGTGCTCTTCCAGAAAACAGCGCAGCATCCACTTGTGTGAGGATCCCAGGCTGGCCGTGGGAAGTTAAATCTAGGATATTCTCCTGGGTAAAAAACAATACTGTTCCTTTGGGATGTTCTGTTGGTGTGTTCCAGCTAGAGTATAGTTTGTTTGTTTGCGTTTATTTAGGGAAGCTACAGAAGACTGTGGAATTGAATCATCAATTGAAATTTTTAAAAAGATTTCTTTTTATGCGCATCCATGTATTGTCTGCATGTCTGTGTGAGGGTGCCAGATCCTCTGGAACTGGAATTACAGTTGTGAATTGCCATGTGGTTGCTGGAAATTGAACTCATGACCTCTGGTGGAGCAGCCAGTGCTCCTAAGTTCTGAGCCATCGTTCGAGTCTGCAAGGGTTTTGAGAAAAGAGTGGCTGTGGGGACAAGCAGGGAGAAGGTTTCGTCTGGTGTTTGCCACAGCCTCAGCTGGTTTACTGTGGAGCTGTTCAGCTGACCACAGCAGAAGCCAGGCCTCAGCTCCTGCCCATTGTATGAAGAAGAAGATTACAGTATATGGGATGGTCTCCCCCTGGAACCAGGTTAATGTATAGTTATATTGTGGGGAAGCACAGGGTACATTGACATCAGGGGAGCTCGAGGAGGTGGAAGAGAAGGATACCTGTGGCCGTGCTCTGTGTCAAATTAGCTGCTACTGTGTAGGGGATATTGACAAGTTGTCCAAGGGAATGCTGGACAGCCCAGGACCCTGCTGGATCCATGCCTGAATGGACAGCTCTTCCCGAAGACGTAGTCAGATAAATGCCTAAGTGGAGATGTTAAAGTATTGGAATCAGATTTCATTACAAATACTCTAAGAAAGATGGGAACAAGGGTGTGAGAGTTGAGTAGCCTCAGGGCCAGCAAGGTGGCCCAACAGGGAAGAGGATGCTTGCTGCCAAGCCGGATGACCTGAGTTCAATCCCCGGAACCCCATAAGTAGAAGGGGAGACTCTACTCCTACAAGCTGTTGTCTAACTTCCACATGCAACCCATGGCATGTACACATAGACAGATGGATGGTCAGACACTCTAAAATTTAAAGACTATTTACCAGAACAGACCAGAGAAAGTGCCTCTGAGTGAAGTTGGCTCCTGGGGAAGGGCCATGCTGCTTCCCCGATCAGAGTCTCTCCTGACCTCATACTCTGTCATCATTATTAACCTGGTGCCATTGCTAATCTCCAGAGTCCAGGCCTATGAACTCCAGATGGTTCAGCCTCAGGGACATCAGCTATTATCATCGACATCAGCACCCACCACTGATGACCTCTTGGCAGTCCAAGTGACATCATCGACCTGCATAGTTATTGCCCCACCCCAAGATGGTCCTGGAGCCTTCTCTACCCCACAGCCCTACTACCCCATGTAGACTGGTAACACCACTTGAGGTCCTGACGCCCAGCCCACTCAGGTCTGGGGCTGCCTCAGGAGACAGTCTCCATCCCTTGTCAATGGTTTGCCCCTGCTGACCCGTCAGGGGTTGAATGTGGAGACCAAAAAAAAAAATCACAATCAAGTAGAAACCATCATACTTTAACATTCAAGAGCTGCTCCAGCCTGACCTGTGACTTGTGACATTTCACACAAACACATCCCAACTCCTATGACCCCTGAGGCCCCACCCCAAATGCTAATCTTATAAGACAACATGAAAGGACCGTCAGGAAGCCCTCTGTGGGCGGTGTTCCAGCCCATGTGCTCTGAGTCTCTGTCTCTCCTTTCAGCATATTTTCTTAATAAATTGTCTCTGTCCATTCCTGTGTGGTGAATACTTTGACCCTGTGCCTTCAACCTACCACTGCTCTTCCCAACATGACAATAAATCAATAAATTTCAAATAAATTAATGAAGGAAACTCCCAAGTGCCTGGTAAACACCACACTAGTGGTGCCTGCTAAAATCAGAAGTGGGAAGCTGAGCAGTGGGAAGAGAGTCCTGAGGTCTCAGAACATCTCTCCTGAGGCAGTTATACCGTGACCAACGTGGGATAGGAAGGTTCCAAAGAAAAAAGTGGCTGGTGCTACCTTGCCTAAGATCAAAGTCAATATCCAGGCAGTAAGGCTGATGTCATCTGCCCCAGTGAGAGGGAAGGGTGTCACCTCTGACCAGTTCAGGCACACATATAACTTTAGTGGAACAAGGCGAAAATGCAGACAGAACAAACGCACAGGTCTCAGGACTGCTTGATGAACCCTCTGAAAGTATTGAGGTCATGGAATATTGAGAAATGGCATGAGGCAGAGATTAAAGAGATACTGGGGAGAAATGCACACAGGGTTCTAGATTGGATCCTAGGCCCAGGCAGGGACTTCAGCAGAAAGAGGAGGGAGTGTGGTTGTCAGTTCGGTCGGAAGACTGATACCCAGGTGTGCGCTTGATCCTGAACCTTGCACTGAGCTGTGTAAGATTTCAACTCTGTGGGACATGAACAAAACTGTGAATGGACATTCTCAGCTATGCTGTGACTGGTCTATCTCTATCTATCTATCTATCTATCTATCTATCTATTTGTTTATTTTCTTTGGACCAGGCATCTCACTCCCAGGCTAGCCCATCTCCCATCTTGGCTAGCCCAGGTTAGCCTAGTCCTAACTCATCCATTATTCATTCTGTAACCCAGACTGGCCCTGAATTCCCGGTGATCCTCCAGCCTCGGCCTTCCTAATAGTGGGGTTTCAGGTATGTTCCACCATGATCAGCTACAACTTTCCATAAGTTTAACACTCCTTCAAAACAAACAAGATGTACAACACAATTCAGGCCTAAAAGAAGACAGAGGGAACTGGGGTGGAGAGAGATGGGTGGGGAAGGCATATATCTGCCACCTGCCCAGAGGCATTGGTGGCAGGGGTCAGCAGCGGAGGTAGTTTCAGCTGATGGCTAGACAATGTGAAGGGACTTGGGAGAGGGGCGCATCAGGCACAGGCAGCTAGACATGAGCTGGTGACAACTCCAGATCTGGGTAGTGGCCACAGCAAATATGCACTGTCAAGGGCAGCTGAGAAACATTTAGAAGCTTTGAGCTTTGATTTTCATCTCCCTTCTCCCCTTTCCAAAACACCTGGTCACTCCACATGACCCTCCTACCTCCCCTTGCTGGAGGATCTGTAGCTTTTGCCGTGACCCTTGAGATGTCTCCTGGTTCCCTTCAGAACTGTCCGGCCAGCAGACAGAGAGCAGAGGTGTTCAGAATAAAGCTCTGTCTTAAACTCAGCAGGGCGACAGCGGATTAAAAACAGAAGGGAAGAAAGTCTCTGAGCTTCAGTGACATCACTCACAGAACTCCAGCCCCAGGTCCCTGACAGGATTGGAGGGGAGGTTCCCTCGGTACCTCCATTGTGCCTGAGAATGCGTCACAGGACCATCCCAGTGGCAGGGGACTCCGTGCTCCCACACAGCACTTCCCGGGCAGCCTTCCCCCTGGGAGAGCCCACTCTTTGTGGATCCAAGGCTAGACTGATTTTGGGGGAAGGAGATAAGCCCCAGCTGCTTTTTAATGATGGCTCTAGGCCCTTCCTTTCAGGCCTCATGGCTAAAGATGGGTAGGGATAACCTTTCAATCCAGCCAGCACTAATTAGGAAACAAAGGAGCTCCGCCTGTCGCCTCTCTTTCTTCCCTCTTTCCTTTCTGCTAGGATTACTAAGGAATTTAACATTGTTTTCATTTACAGTGAGTCTAGTCTATTAAAAACTCATGCTCCCCTCTGCGAAACTCACACCTCCCGGTATCTTAGGACCTTACGGCATTACACCATTGATTTAATTAAATCGGAGGGGAAAAAAAAGAAATAAAAGTTGCCTTGCGTCTGCTCTGGATGGGGAAAGGGTTTTATGGATTGTGAAGAATGTGGAAGGGGCCTGCTCAGTCTGGGGAGCGCTTTCCACTCAGCCCTGAGGCCTGACATTGATCCCCTCACACCTGTGTAAAAGCTGGGTGTGCTGGGAAGGGAGAGAAAGGAGGCTCCCTGGAGCTCACTGGCCAGCAGGTCTAGCCGATCAATAAGGGAGGCTTGGGTTCAGGGAGAGACCCGATAGAAAAAGAATTAAGGTGGAGAGTGACTGGGGAAGACACCGGACTTTGACCTCTGACCTACACACACACACACACACACACACACACACACACACACACACACACACACATGTACACATGCACAGAGAACATAGAGACATGAGGTAGAAAGTCAGATGACTGCTTGTGCAGACGTGTAGATAAACCCTTATGACCTGGGACAACACAGGAGAAATCAGGTTGAAATCCTTAAAGACCACATGTTAGCATAAAAAGAATTCCTCAGGGATGTCACTCCAGTTTCCCTCTGGAGGGCCACCCTCTGCTGGACTCTCAAACCATGGGTGCAGATGAGGCTCCTTCCAGGCAGGAGGGACCCACAGAGCCACAGCCACAGTCATTGGCCTGGGTTTAGGGTCACATTGGGTTCCTCTCCTCTTCAAAACTCTGGGGCTGGAGCTGCCATCTTGTGGCCGCAACGTAGAGTGCCAGGGCCACCAGAAGGAGACCTGGCTCACCATGGAGAGCCTGGAGGCCAGGGTTAGAAAGAAAAGGGCCCAGACGATGTCCTCAATCAAGCACAGTCAGACTTGGGTCAAATATGGCAGTGAATTCGCGCAGTGGTTAGCCCAGGAGGGCCTTCTGTCGCTCTTGCAATCAAAGCAGACACAAACCTGCTCATCCGGGAGATTGACGACACCTGCCCCCCCACCATGGGGTTAAAGGCCATTCTTGTCAGCTTCCTGTTTTCTCCTCTACGGAAGATGCTGTGGCAGGATCCCAAGAGTCGTCATCAGCAGGGAAGTCAAATACCCTGGATGCTCTGCAGCCTGGTCTACAGACAATGATGTCGCTTCCTCTGTCTGGGACTCAGATTCTAAAGGAGGAAGATGCTCAGAGGGCTGGGGAAGTCCCACCTCCAGGTTAACTGGTTTGCCTATCAGTCATGGCTTCACTGTGACATGTCCTGACTGGCTCATCCACTATAAACACTTGGTCCCAAGCTGGTGGCTCTGTTTGAGGAAGCTTAGGAGCTGGGGGCTCACTGGAGGAAGTGGGTGGCTGGGAGATAAGCCTTGAGGGTTATAGCCTGGCCCTGCTTCCAGCTTCCTCTCTGCTTCCTGACTTGCCCAGATGTGAAGAAGCTGCTGCCGCCATGACTCCCTCCCCCCCTCTGCCCTGCCCGCCTTGAGGGACTGTGCTCCCTTAAACTGTGAGCCAGGATCAATCCTTGTTGAACCATGTGCCACGATACAATCTCGAGCCATGAGCCACAGGATCAATCCTTGCTCCTTAAAGTTGCTTCTTCCAAATATCTTATTGCAAAGATAGAAGAGTCAGCGATACATAGACTTTAACCCGGAGCCACCTCTCCAGCCCAACACATATACTTTAAATGTATATTCAACCAATCAATGAACACTTGAGAAAAATAGAACCTCCCAGTTGGGCCCGGTGAAAAGCTGTCTGGATCACAGAGTCAGTTTCATGGGGTCTGTCACAACTTATCACGTGACGCACCTTCGATGTAAGCTGTTGAAGTATCAGTTACACCTCAGTACGGTGCACAACTCTATCAACATCTGTGAGTGCCCAAGTTCGTGAAAGTTTACAAAGATGGACACACTTTTCAATGGTGGCGCGGTGCGCGCCTTTAATCCCAGCATTCGAGAGGCAGAGGCAGGTTGTTCTCAGAGTTCAAGGCCAGCCTGGAAACACAGAGAGAAAAACCCACACCAAAGCCCGGCAGGAACAGCAGCCACCTGTAACTCCATCACGAGGCAACCTGCTTATTAACAAGACCAGCAGAAAGGGTGAGCTTCCAGTTCAGTGAGAGACCCTGCTTTAAATCTACAGACAACATCCGACACCAAGCTAGAGGTGACCACGGGATTGACAAGCCAAGCAAATTCTGTGCCGGCCTTCGAAGATGCCACTGCTGTGGGTACCTGAAGATACAGAGTTCTTTTTGAGCAAGAGAGCCACGGTGGCCACAGCAGGATCTCCTCGGGCTATCTGTACACCAGATGCCTGGTCTGAAGGACCTGAGCGAGTGGTCTGGGCTGGGATGAAGATGAAGCAAGACAGCCACCCAGAGGGCCACATTTAAGGAGGCACTTACTCTTGGGTACTGCCCTTGTTGCTTGCACAACCCAGAGATATTGTGCCTCCTTAAATGCCATCCCTGGGCTCTCTTTGGCCTGAACTCTTTAGCATGGTGACCCTTGCAAGATCTAATAATTTATCCCTTCCTTCACCCTGCTGTCTAACATGCCTGTTAGGGAGGATCCAGTAGGCATGTTGGGCTTCTGCACAGCAGACTCACCACAGCATCGAGAGACAACCCCTCCCTGCCCTCCACTCCCCTCCCACTCCCCCCCCAACTCCCCCAGTTATCCCAGGTCCAAAACAACTCCAAACAATAGAGGCCAGAAACCACAGCCTTCAGCACCCCAAATGCCTTTTGGATTTGGACTCTGGGCAGAAGCCTCTCACCCACAGCCCTTGTCCCTCCCGCACAGAGTTTTCTTCAGAGGTAGCCGTTGTAGCCCAGCCCCCTCCTCCTCAGAGTCCTCAAATGGCAGCTTCTGACCTTCCTGTGCTTTGTGTGTGGCCCCCTAAAAGCTCTTTCGTGTCTCCATGCTCCACTCCAGGGATTCATTTCTCCCAGCACCTCTGACTGCCATCCCCAAATGACTCAGAACCAAAAAGGCAGGTGAGGGAGGCCGAGAATCCCAGGAGGACTGTTCCGAGGAATCAGGGCAAGCTGGCTGTGGCTTCTGTCTCAGCAGACCACCGATGGCACCTGAGTTTCCCCAGGAGCTGGCCAGCCATCCGGTGCAATTCACCCTATTTGTCCATGGGATGATGATTAGAACCAATGAATCCAATTCTAGCCAGGAAGCAGACCCAAAGCTCACCTCTGGGTTGGTTCTGGCCCTCGCTTCTTGCTGTGGCTGGGATCCTGAGTGGCTACCTAGAGCCACACGTTACACAGAAAGACGTGATCCCAGGACAGCAACATAGGAATACTGTGGATCTGGTAGGAGGAGGTCCGGAGGGAGGCCCCCTCAAGGTCACTGGTGCCAAGTGTCTCTTATGGGTTGCTCCTTCTCACACTTCCACAGAGCTGAAGCCCATCCTGGGCTCCCTGATCGTCCACCTCGACCATCCACAACTGGGAGACATGTGAATCTTTCCTCTTTTTTTTTTTTAAAGATTTTTTTTTTTTTATTAATTATATGTAGGTTCACTGTAGCTGTCTTCAAACACTCCAGAAGAGGGCATCAGATCTCGTTATGGATGGTTGTGAGCCACCATGTGGTTGCTGGGATTTGAACTCAGGACTTTTGGAAGAGCAGTTGGTGGTCTTACCCGCTGAGCCATCTTACCAGCCCCCTGAATCTTTCCTCTTTATCCATGAGTTGCCCTGGGCACTTTGCTGCAATAATGCAAACCTGACCAACACACTGTCTTGTCAGAGAACGGCACAGTCATCCTGCTAAGCAAGGCAGAGACCCGTAACAGGTTGTCCTGGGGGGGGAGGGGAGGTGTCACAAATTGAATTTTAAAGACAATTATTTGCCTGTAGTACCAGCCTTCTGAGGCTGAAGCAGGAAGTTTGTAGTGAATTGGGCAACACACACACACACACACACACACACACACACACACTCACTCATACACACACACTTTCATCTTCTACACTAGATAACAAACTTTCACTGGATTTAAAAGAAACTTTGCCCTGCCTGATGAGTTGGAAAACGGCCATTAGTGGGGAAAAAAGAGAGACTGGGGCTAGGGAGGCCTGAGCTAGGCCTCTGCTTCTTGCTTCTAGGGGAGTGGACATTTTCCCATTGGCATCAGAAGGACTGTGTGTAAGCTCCCTGTCACACACTTTTGGGTTCTGGTTTGTGTTGGTATCAGGAACTGGCTTGACAGATCACCTGTGAACCCAGTGATGTCACCTACAGGCGACAGGGACACACACACACACACACACACACACACACACACACACACACACATCCCTCATCTGTTGCCATGGCAACCACATACATTCCTAGAGTCCACTTTCCACCCTTACCTGTGAGTGGTTATGTCACAGCCTAAATAAAAGGCAGACCCTTCCTGACCTTTGCCCCTTTCCCCCCCTCTCTCTTTTCTCTTTTTTTCCTCCCTTCATCTCTGTCACGCCCTCTTCTGCTTCCCCCACCCCCAATAAACCTCTGCCGCGTGGAACTGCACCCAAGAGTTTGCTCATCCTTTGGGCTGAATGTTTTGGACTTGAGAGCTAATGGCTTTTATAGACTCACCTAGGGGCCCAGGGCCTGACTTGGAACCTATCCCTTAAGGGTAATATCACAGAAGGAAAGAGGGGAAAAACAGGGGCTGTGTTTAAGGACAGGAAAGTGATTGTTCAGGGCCAGCGAGAGGTCTCAGCGGGTAAGAGAGCTTGCTGCCAAACCTGACAACCTGAGTTCCATCCTTGGGTCCCACACGGTGGAAGGAGAATACCGACTCCTGCAGATTGTCCTCTGATCTCAAAATGTGCGCCCTAGTGTGCACACTTGCTGCCCCGCCCGCCACACAAAATAAATAAATGTCATTAAAATGTTTAAAAAGAAAGAACCCCCCACCCCCCACCCCTCCACCCCCCACTCAATTCAAGACCTATGCTCTACTGGAGCCCAGGCTGTCTGTGCGCAGCCCACTGCCCCACACAGTGTGTGTCAACATACCTGCTTAAATCAGAGTCCGGAGGCCAGAGCCCCACTTGTATACCTGCAGCTGTGGAGCCTGGAAACCGGAGGACCACAGGGGAGCACTCCACAGGGGAGCACTCGGAGACAGCCTGCCTCCTGTTCATTAAAATGCAAGTGCATCATGCAGAAGGCATAATTACTTTCATGCCAACCATTTCCTTATTACAAATGTAAAATGGGGCCGGGGAGAAAGCTCAACTGGCAAAACGCGTATTTTGCAGGAATAGTAACGTGAATTCAATCCCCCCAGAGCTTATATTCAAAGAGCCAGAGGAAGTGGCTCACATGTCATCCCAGAAGACAGAACATAGAGACGAGCTAGGTCCCAGGGGCCAGTCAGTCAGCCTAACGTGCTTAGCAGGGTCCAGGTCAGGGAGAGACCCTGTACCAGCAAGATGGATGGTGCCTGAGGGACTGTCCTCCAGCCTCCACACACATGCACATACATACATGCACATACATGTGTGTGCACATACATACATACATACATACATACATACATACATACATACACATACATGCACATACATGTGTGTGTGTGTAGACACATGTGGGTGTGTAAACTTATGTGCACCTGAACAGATTTGTGTGTACATATAGATAGATGTGTGTGCGCGAGTGTGCTCATGCCCATGCACAAGTGTGTCTCTGTGCGAATCATGGTGGTGTATACCTGTAATCCTCGCACTCAGAAAGATGAAGCACAGGGGATTGTGAGTTCAAAGCCAGCCTGGGCTACAGAGCCAGACCCTGTTTCAAATGTTAAAATGCTAACAGGAAGAGTCTTTTTGGAAGGAATTGGAGGAGCTGGAATTGGGGAAACATGGGGCAGGACCAATCCTCCAACCACAGCTAATTCTGGTTCGAATTCTGAATCCTGCTCCCTTGATTCTCCAACACATCCCCTCCTACCCAGCATCTCTGGCAGCTTCCCATCAGTACCACCATCCTGAACAGGTTCTCCCTGGTCTACCTGGATGACAGAGGGCCCGGGTCCCTTCCCCTCCCCCAACTCCTGGACAAAGACCTTCTGAGGTTCCCATTGTTAGATCCCCCAAGCACTTGGTGTGTCCCCACTGCCATGTGTTTATTTCTCAGTGACACTGTAACGCTGGTCACATTTGTTAAGGTGACTTAACCTGGATTCATTTGCTTGGCCAGTCCATACCTTCATCTGGGAGGTAGAGGCAGTTTCCATGTTTTCAAGTAGGGTCTTACTAATCATGTTAAAATTTCAGGGACTGGGAGCCAGAGGGGTGGGGATCAGGGGGTAAAAACACTGCTGCATAGATAGCTGTGAGGGCCTGAGTTTGAATCAGCAACATACTGATTGTTTGCTCTGGGGGTGAGATCAGGAGGACCACAACAGCGTGCTGATGCCAGGGTAGCTCCAGGCTCAGTGAGAGATCCTGTCTTAAGAGAACAAGGCAGAGAGAGGAGAGTGTGATGCTGGACATCCTCCTCTGGTCTCTGCATCTCTCTCTCTCTCTGTCTCTGTCTTTGTCTCTGTCTCTCTCCCCTTCCCTCCTTCCCTCCTTCCCTCTCTCCTTCCATCTCTCCTTTCAGGGATCAGAACCCTAAAGCAACAGAAAACCAATGAAGCATTTTAAGAATTTAAGGACTGGAGAGATGGCTCAGCAGTTAAGAGCACTGACTGCTCTTCCAGAGGTCCTGAGTTCAAATCTCAACAACCACATGGTAGCTCACAACCATCTGTAATGAGATCTGATGCCCTCTTCTGGTGTGTCTGAAGACAGAGATAGTGTACTCACATACATAAAGTAAATAAATAAATCTTGGGGGGCAGGAGAGATGGCTCAGCTGCTAAGAGTTCTTGCTGCTCTTCTGGAGGACCCGAGTTTGGTTCCCAGCACCCACATCGAATGATTCATAACCGCCTGTAACTCCAGCTCCTGACATCCAGGGCCCTCTTCTAGTCCCTACAGGTACTGCATTCATGTGGTGTGTAGACCTACACACATACATAGACACACATGTAAATTTTTTTAAAAATTAATTTTCTTTAAATTGAGATGGCTCAGTGAGTCTAGGCACCTCAAACCATTTGTCCGGCCTTTTGTTTGCTCTTAAGCAAGACACAAAAGGCCCAACGTGGCTGGTCCAAAAGAGCAGGGGCTGTGCTTTCCGACAAGAAATGGATCTGTTAAAAAAGTGTCGCCATGCCGGGCGTGGTGGTGCACACCTTTAATCCCAGCACTCAGGAGGCAGAGGCAGGTGGATTTCTGAGTTCGAGGCTACCCTGGTCTACAAAGTGAGTTCCAGGACAACCAGGGCTATACAGAGAAACCCTGTCTTGAAACAAACAAACAAACAAACAAAAATGTGTCGAGGCAATACTGACCTTCACGGACAGTCCCTTTCAGTGGTCTCTGCAAGCTCCGAGCAAGGTCACAGAAACAATCTCATGTTTCGGGGATCAGAAAGGATACTGTATGGAAAAGCACATTTATTACCCAGGGCTCGGCTGCAGAGGGGATTCCTGTGTCGTTAACCAACTGGATTCACATTTCTTATATAGGAGGTTTTTATTTTAAAAAGCATTTGTTTCCAAAGGTTTGTGAGCTATCCCGTTTCCCGGTGTTAATTTGTCCATTGTCTAGACAGCTGCAGAGTCAGACAGGATTATCTAGGGGAAGGAGTCGGTTTATGACTCAGAATCCACCTTCACAGCCAAAGTCATTTACATACTAATGGCCACTGCGGCAGCTGTCATAAGAAACCGGGTATAAAGCAAACCTCGAGTGTTTGTACTTTCTGACATTTGGCAGGGGCAGCTCCATTTTGCATTGCTAATGCACTCGGGAGACCTCCACACAGAAACACAGAGGAAAGAGGATGGCCGCCCACGCCTGGCGGTTGGGCAAGCTGGAGCAGCTCCAAGGTGTCAAAGAAAGCAAGCTGTAAGTTCTTAACAGGAAGTGTCATGTAACCACTCATCGAGTCAGACAAAGATGCCCCTTAGAGTCCTGTTTTAACACCCAGTCCTTTTCGGCAACTCCTAAGACGGCGTGTAGCTTCTTTCATCCACACTTCTGGTCCCAGAGCTCGCCCTCTTGATGGGCTGGCCCCTGTGGGGCTTCTTGACAGAGGCACTGCTCCTATGTACATTTGCTTCAACTATCATTTCCCTACAGTGGTTCCCCTAAGGCTGAGACCCTTTGATACAGTTCTTCATGTGTGGTGACCCCCAACCCATAATATTATTTTCATCACTACCTCATGAATCATACTGTTATGAACTGAGACTCACGGGTTGAGGAACACTGGCCTAAGACAGAGTCCCTGAACTAAAGGACTTGCATCTGCCTACAGGCACAGGGACAAGGCCAGCAGTTGTCAGTGTCCTGTCACTGCCTTGCCCACAGCGACAGGATAAGGCTCAGACTCACCAGCCTGGCCTGGCCTTGTATACACACTGGGGAGATGCTGTATAGGGACATGGGTCAGTTAGTAAATTAATCACTGCACAAACCCGAGGACCTGAGTTTGCCCCCCAGCACCCAGGTAAGGAAGTGGGTGTGGTGAGGCATGGTTTAAACCCAGCAGTGGAGATAACAGATCATGGGGACTCACTGGCCAGCCTGGCCTAGCTGATGAGTTTCAGGTTCAGAGAGACCTTGCCACAAAAATAAGGTGGAAAATAATTGAGGAAGACACCCAACATTTACCTCTGGCCTACATACAGACACTCACACACCCACATACCACATATATATACATGCACATATACACACAAAAAAATACACATACACATAAAAATACACACATGCACACACACATACACATGAACACACACATACACATGAACACACATATACATACAACATATACACATACACACAGACAACACACACACATACACATGCACATACACATGTACACATACCACACACACATACACACATATATACATATATACACACTACACACATATAAATACATACTTACACACATTACACACACATACCACACATACACACACACACACACACACCCCACACACATATACACAGGTACACCTCACAGAAAGAGAGAGAGAGAGATCTTCAAGAATGCATATATAACAAAGATATCATGACTGGCTATCAATGGAAATTACAGTGGCTGGTCTGGGGCAATTCCACAGCAATTTGGGAAAATAGTCACATTTAGATTTTTTACAAATTTCAACCAAATAGTGTAATCAAAGTTAAGAACATTTTAAGGATTTTTGTTTGAAGATCCTGTCTCAAAAACCAAAGAGATTCTTGGCACAGCTGACTGTGGCTCTGTCTCTTGGCAGGACCTGTGTGAAGGAGCCTATGCCAGCAATTTTAATCTCTATGAATCAGGTGAGAGAAAATTGTTCCAAGATACATGTGTGTATATGTGTGTTTGTTTGTGTGTGTATGTGTGTGTGTATGTGTGTATATGTGTGTATGTATGTGTATATGTGTGTATGTTTATGTGTGTACATATGTGTGTATGTGTGTTTGTGTGTGTATGTGTGTGTATGCATGTATGTGTGTGTATATGTCTGTGTGTATGTGTGTGTGTGTATGTGTGTGTATGTGTGTGTGTGTGTGTGTGTGTATGTGTGTTGCTGGAATCAAACCCACACCTCATGCATGACAGACTACTATAGTGACACTGATATTCAGCCCTAATCCACAGCTGGTTTTATAATTTTCTCTGTGAGCATGCTTGTGTATGTACACAAAGGACAGATGGTGGCTTGAGGTATCTTCTACTATCACCTCCACATTACACTCTCTCTCTCTCTCTCCCTTTCTCTCTCTCTCTCTGAGCGGGAGCTCACTGTTTCAGCTATACTGGTTGTCTGACCGCAAGCCCCAGGGATCCATCTGTCTCTGCCTCCCCAGGGCTGGGATTCCAGGCACACAACACTGTGTCTGGCTTCTTACATAGGTGCTGGGGAATCAGGACTCAGGCCCTCAGGCTTACAGAAGGAGCACTTTACCCACTGAGCCATCTCTCCTTAGCCTGTGAATTCACTGTTCTCTCCTTGGAAATTCAAGCATCTCTCTGATGTGTCGGCTCATGGTGCTTCCGTCTGGTGGTATTGTCATTTGTACGTCCTGTCACCTTGGTAGAGGTGTTCATGGGAACAACACCCTTACTCTTTGGAGGGTGCCAACATCTTGTACTGCTTGGCTTTGGCCCCCTAACTGCATAGACCGGGCTGATTTTGTTGGCACCGTGCCATCCAAGGTCAGGAAGAATGAATGCCCCCAGCCAGCTTGGCTTTCTTTCCCTTCTTTACAAAGGTCCTTCACTGTCTCAAGACAGATGTGCAAACTCCACACCTTGAGATTTGTGAGGTGTCTGCAAACACATGCACACACACATATATACATACAAAACACATGTGTGAAATAGTGTGGTTTAATGGTTTTGTGGTGTACATTTAACTTTTTTTTTTTTAGCAGAGGATCGGGGTAAAACAGAGTCTCTCTATGTAGCCCTGGTTGGCCTCAAACTCTCTCTGTAGACCAGGCTGGCTTAGAACTCACAGAGATCCACCTGGCTCTGCCTCTTATTGGGATTAAAAGTGTGAGCCACCATGCACGGCAGCGTTTCACTCTGACCTCATCAGTAACTTACTTTGTCATGATGGTGGCACAAAACAGCGACAGGCTGACTATTCCACAATGATTTGTAGCTCATGGCCAACAGGTGCAGTCCTGGAACGAGACGCTTCCAACTGTCCATGGGGTACCTCTGCTCCCCAAAAGGCCATTGGGGGCACTGGGGGCTTTTCCACTGGGGCCTAAGCCAAGGGCATTTCCATGAGGCCTGAGTGCCCTGCTTGGAAGTTGTTCACCCTTCTGGGTAAAGCTGAGGTTGTGGGTTGTGGGGGTGGGGACAACTCCGGCATTTCAGCTGACCTTCACAGGACTGCCAGACGTATGAGATCAGGGACATGACTCAACAGCATTCCTGGGGACAGCCCTTCATGAGGACTCCAAGTTCCCAGTAGAACTCATTGATATCTGGGCCTGGCTGAGAAACATTCAGGGGGCAACCAGCTCTGAGCCCAGCATCAAATAAATGCCTGGCTCAAAGCTCTGACATGAGGAAAGTGTAACTTTAATTTTTTTTTAAACCTTACTTTTAATAATTTTTTTTTTAGATTTATTTATTATTATATGTAAGTACACTGTAGTTGTCTTCAGATGCTCCAGAAGAGGGCATTAGATCTCATTATGGATGGTTGTGAGCCACCATATGGTTGCTGGGATTTGAACTCAGGACCTTCGGGAGAGCAGTCGGTATTCTTAACTGCTAATCCATCTCACCAGCCCTTAATGATGCTTCTAAAATGCTTTCCTTGTAGCCCACCACCCACCAGAGGTAGTGGGAAAGAAAGGATACAGGGAAAGTGGACCTGTTTAGAAAGGTTCTTTAGAGCAACTCCTGTCTGTGTTGTCTGGAAATCTGCAGTTCAGTTCACAGGTTAGCAGTCAGCAGCTCGATCCACTGGAAAACACTTCATGGTTACACCAGGAGAGTCCGGTCCAGTTAGCAACAGTGGTGATGTGACCTTAGCAGAGACAGCCAGGCCTCAGCTCGAGTCAGCAGGAGGGACCAACAGGAACACCAGAAGTTCTCTGCTGTGCCTCCTCCCTCAGGGAAGCAAAGATCAGCGAAGATGTGAGACCAACAAGCATTGCACAGCTCACTGTACCAGCAAGCCCAGCTCTGTCTCTGTCTCTCTGTGGAGTCCTAGTTATACCCTCCAAATATCACGCATCCTCCACGGGTCTTGCCTCAGCATGTGCATCCAATCAGCCTGAGTCCACAGAAGCTGCAAGAAACCTCAGCACACCACCAGATGTTTTTTGGTACATTTCTCTCTATGGAGTCCCAACAAACGCAGCTCAACTACGGCTTGTAAGGCGGACTGATACATGCGGCGTGTTTTAAGCGAAGAATCCTTCACCATGTGTCTTTCACGTGCTTGCTGTAGCAGAACATCCTCTCTCCTGGGTCTGCTTCAGTGAAACGATCCTTTACGAGTCTACCTGAGCCTTTCACACCTGTATTCACTTTAACAAAATATTCCTTCACCTGTTTGCCCCAGCAACACACCATCCAACCGACTTTCCAAAGCACCCTCATGTTTCTGCTTCAGGAAAGGGCTGTGGTGTTGGGGATGTGTGACGGAAGAGCAATGAGCCTGGTGCTGCAGGGAAACATGGGTCCCCATAATGGGACCATGCACCACCAGGAGCCTTCTGGAGGCATTAGTCTTGGAGGATAGTGACTGATGTAAATTGGGAGGGGCTCAGGTAGATGTGTTCCTCATGGTGACTGCAACAGAGACTGGAGCTGACCAACCTGTGCCTCTGTCCAGCCTGAATCCCAGGATGGTTCCTAACTAGTCATCGAATGTGACATATCCCTTCTGCTAGCATGGCCTATTGAGGCTCACCAGTATCCTTCAAGGCACTGAACCCCAGATGGCCCTGGGCAGGTGTTGGACATTTCTTGGTTTAGTAAATGAGGAGAAAGACACCCAGACAGAACAAAGGAACTGTTCAAGGTCACATCGATTTGGTGACACATTTAGGTCTGGCTTGGTGCCGGGAAGAACAAGAACATGAGCCCACTGCCGGTGTGTAAACCTGCTGAGTAGTCAAAATTTAAAGAGTTAGAAGAGATGAGATTAGATTATTCTGCTTTTATTTATTATTGTGTATGTGTGTTGGGGGGGTATAGGCACATGCATAGTGGTCAGAGAGCAGTTACGGGGAGTTGATTCTCTCTCCCCCATCCCAATGGGTTATGGGGATGGAGTCTTCAGGCTTGCACGACAAACACTTTTAAACACTGAGTCACCTCGACGGAGCTAGGTTCAGTTCAGAAATCGGTGTCTGGGGCCAGCCTATCAAAACCGTGCTGAATTAACAAGACAAGTTATTAATGGGGTTGTCTACAGCCTTAGCATTTCCCGAGTCTGAAACCTGTATACATTTCACACCTATGACCCATCTCAACTGCCCTCCAGCTTCGCAAGGCTGCCAGTGGCCAGGGTAGACAGCTCAGCAGTTACATGTCAGACTCTCATGTGTGAATGTCGGCAAATACGTGTGTGGGGACAAGAGGAGGACACTGGGTGTCCCTCTATCACACTCTATCTTATCCCCTTGAGACAGGGTCTCTAACTGAACTTGTAGCCAGACTGGTGGCCAGCTAGACCCAACTGAAATCCTGCCCTCACCTCCCATGGCATGGACATTATGGGCAAACTCAGCTTTTAACATGGATGCTGGGGATTTGAACTCAGGTCCTCATTGTATAACAAGTACGCTTACCCCTTGAGCCATCTCCCCAGGGCCTCCACCCTAAACGGAATCGCAGGCTGGAACTTGAATCAGAGAGCTGAGGGAAGCAGCCAATTCCTGTTGCAGGCTGAGTACAAACAAAGGTGCCCAGAATGCACCCTGATACGGAGACCCAAGGCAAGTCAGTCATCCACCAACAAACCTCCACCTGTACTGACCCCGAAACTTCCTGTGAACCCTAAACAATGGAGAAGCAGCTTGCTCCTCTCCCCATGGACTGTCCCCCTCTGTCCCCAAGCCTTCCCAGCTACTGTAGGCTCGAGGCCGATACTGTGTTCTTTTTTTTTTTTTAAGATTTATTTATGTATATGTTGCTGCCTTAAGACAGAAGAGGGCATCAGATCCCCATTACAGATGGTTGTGAGCCACCATGTGGTTGCTGGGAATTGAACTCAGGACCTCTGGGAGAGCAGTCAGTGCTCTTAACCGCTGAGCCATCTCTCCAAGCCCTCTGTGTGTTCTTCGTTCCCAACCTTTATCCTCCAGATGCTCTGGTTCCCAGGCGCAGCAGACGCGTTCAGCGGCCCCCTGATTCTTTTCTACATGGGTTCACCACAGCACCACCCTGGCAGGCAACCTGCTGTGCTCCCACGAGCTGCACACATCCCCCATGAGCTCTCAGAGTCTCGTTCCTTACCGTTCCCCGCCCTAACTAGGATGCTCTTGCAAAGCTATGCTCCTCACAAAGGTCAGCCTTCGCCAAGGCTGCCCCACACCCAAGACATCTTCAGGCTGCTGAGTGCTGTCCTCCTCAGCAGGCCTGTCCTCCCTTCTTACAGACATTCTGTGTGGGAGGAAAAAGAAACCCTTAAGTCCATTCACCCCTCAGCAGAAGAGTCTGGAAGGTTCGAGATGTGATATTCTGGGTCCTCCTCCTCCTCATTGCCTGACGGTTCAGAAGCTCCCCCTGCTTCATGTGGATGGACAACATGCTGTTCTCTCCCTCATCTCTGGTAAGATGCTGGCAGTGACAGAAGAGCCACCATCATCACTCTAGTCACCATCACCATTATTAATGCCGTCACCACCATCAGCATCAGCACCACCATCAGCATCATCACCGCCCCCACTCCCCATCATCATCTTCCATGAACATCTCCATCATCGCCATCACCACCATCCCAATCATCATCACCATCACCGTGGCCATTCCCATCTCCACAAATGTTACTTTACACCGTGTAACTGCTCTAAGTGAACAGAACCCAGAGCTGACAGAGTTCCTATTCAGGTCTCCCACTGTGGATCCTCTGACTAATTCCCTATGCTCCACTCCAAGGCAAAGGCCACAGTTTGGAGACTAATGCTCCAGAAACTGAACTTCCACTCATGAGGTGTCTCTCGGGACTCACTGCGCCACCTGCTTCTCGCCAGCTGTGGAGGGGATTCATCCGCCTCCCCGTCTGCAACATCACTCGTCATTCAGGGGCGGCTCCTGCTCGATCTGCTCTGATCTGCTCCACAAGCTGTGCATAAACCCTTGGGTATTGCCTGTCACCTTCCCCGACCCTGACAGGCCAGCCCCACCTAACCACGCTCCTCCCAAAAGGCCGATTTGAGTGAAGACAGCTAGTAGGAGGCCCCTGCTCCATGGATGGCCCTATGTGGACTGGGAGGAAATTCATCGGAGCATTCGGTATGAGTGGCTTTCTTGCTAAATCTGGGCCCGGGTCTCTGGACTCCAGCCTCTGTCTTAGTACACGAAAATGAGCAAGACCAAACAAGATGGTGTGTGAGGGCCTCAGCTTCCCTTCCTACACACACACACACAAGAAGGCGGGCTTGGGCCGATGACCCACAATGAGGGCACGGAGAGAAGGTTCCCTTCCCAGAAGAGTATAAACACTGGGCCCTAAATCTCCAAGCAGGTTAGAAAGCTGCAGATGCTCTCAGCCTACATAAAGGGGACAGCCTGGTGACAGTGGACGCACAGCACCATTTCCCTGGGCCGGTTCCCTGGTTCTGATGTCACCAGTTTCTGTTTTACTTCTGTGTGTGTTCCAGTGTTTTGAGGTGTGTGTGCATGTGTGTCGTGTGTCTGTGTGTGTGTCCCAGGGTATTGAGGTGTGTGTGCATGTCTGTGGCTGTGTGTGTCTATGTCTGTGTGTGTGTGAGAGTGTTCCAGTGTGTTGAGGTGTGCATGCATGTCGTGTGTCTGTGTGTGTGTCCCAGGGTATTGAGGTATGTGTGCATGTCTGTGGGTGGGTGTGTCTCTGTCTGTGTCTGTGTGTGTGTGAGAGTGTTCCAGTGTGTTGAGGTGTGCATGCATGTCGTGTGTCTGTGTGTGTGTTCCAGTGTATTCAGGTGTGTGTGCATGTCTATGTGTCTATGTGTATGTGGGGTGTGTGTGTGTGTGTGTGTGAGTGTGTGTGTTCCAGTGTGTTGAGGTATGCATGCATGTCATGTGTCTGTGTGTGTGTGTTCCAGTGTATTCAGGTGTGTGTGCATGTCTATGTGTCTATGTGTATGTGGGGTGTGTGGGTGTGAATGTGTATGGGTGTGGGTGTGAGTGTCTGTGTTCCAGTGTGTTGAGATATGTGTGCATGTCTATGTGTTTGTGTTTATGTGTGTGTGTGTGAGTGTGTGCGGGTGTGTGAGTGTGTGTGTTCCAGTGTACTGAGGTGAGCATGTATGTCCCTGGGTGTGTCTGTCCTCAACCACTCTCCCCCTTAGGTTCTGGAATAGGGTTCCTTGTTGAACCTGGAGCTCACTGATCTAGCCTTGGGTAGCAAGCAGTACACCAACCTCTCCTGGTCCCTGGGCTCTGTGTTTCCTTAGGATTTAGCTGCAGGGGAAAACCCAAGCAAAAGGGTGAGACTCCATACTTTTATTTTATTTATTTATTTATTTATTTATTTATTTATTTGAGAGTTTCCTGTAGCATCTATAATTATTGTAAGATTTTAAAGATTTTCTCCTTGAGGAGAAAGAATTTTAGTTGAGAGGGAGGGGGAGGGGAGAGAAGAAGGAGGATTGAAGACACCCGGGAGAGCCACTGCATGGCAGCGCTGTGTCCCAAGTGTTTGGTTGAGTGACACATTTATTCCTTGACCTTTATCTGTAATCCTGGCTACATGACACTCCCAGCAGGGCTGAAGTCAAAGCTATTCCTAGTAAGAGTTGGAAAATGTCTTTTTCCTATTCATTCTAGGCCCACACCACTGAAAAAAATGCCCCTGAAGACATCCACCCAATTCAAGAGCCTGCTGTATAGTGCGGGATGATTGAAAATGGTGAGCAGGGACTGAGAGATGGCTCAGTCCAGAATGAGCTTGCCACACATGAGTTCGGATCCCCAGAGCCCACACTGAAAACCAACAGAAGCAACAAACAAAGAAAACAAAACAGAAAACAAAATACGGGAACCAGGTGGTGGTGGCGGCGGCGGCGGCGGCGGCGGCAGTGGCGCACCTTTGATCCCAGCACTTGGGAGGCAGAGGCAGGTGGAACTCTGAGTTTGGCTTCCACATGTCTGCCCAGAGAGGGAGGAAGGGCAGTGGCAGGATGGATAAGCATCATTACATGTAAATGCTTGGGCTAAAGTCACATTTAATTACTTTGCGTGAGGGCTGTGTGTAAGCCATGGCTCATGTGTGGAGGTTAGTTCTTTCCCTCTACCATGCCGGTTCCAGCATTTGAACTTGAGTCCTCAGACTTAGCAGCAAGCCCTTTTACCCACGGAGCCATCTTGCTGTAAATTCTTCCTGGCAACTCCCAGAGTGGGGCCCCAGTTCAGGGTGCAGATGTGGGATCACGTGCTAGGGGAGATTGTCCCTGCTCAGGCTGGGGTCCCCAGGTTCCCACCCACATGGCCCAGTGCCACCAGGTTGGTCCTTTGTCTTCTAGTCACTGAGCCTGCCACCAGCTGCCCTGTTCCAGCTGAGCCTCACACCCTGCCACCTGTACTTTCTTCATAGAAACTAGTTTCATTGAACTTAAAAGAGCCGGAGCTTTGGAGGAAAATGTACTCTGAAAGCTCCAGTTCTCATTAAAACAAACAAATAAGAGATTTAAACTTAAGGAGCGACGGATCTTTTCCCCTGACAATGCGGAACAAAAGAAGACAGCGGGAGCCAGCTTGAAGTTCAGCTCGTACCCACAAGGCAAAGCGGGAATTAACCAATTAGAAAAAAAGAAGTACCTATGACAGCTCTGAATTTCCCCAGAAAATGTTTCCAACTGTGACCCTGGCTTGAGATGCAGCGCTGAAAGCTACAGGCCTGTTTATAAAGCCAACTTGAGCATACTGATGACGAGGGAATCTGCACAGTGGTACCCCGAGGACTCAGGCAGGGGCTGCTAGTCATATCCAGAGGCCGAAGACCAATAGGGACCTGAACGAGTGTAGAGTTCTTATTCCAAGAGACCGTGAGGCCACAGGATAGCAGTGGGGGGCACTAGATGATAAGCTGCCGGAAGTCTCAGAAGCAAATAAACTGAGACTCTTAGGATAGAGCCCTCCTCCTCCCTCCCATCCCCTCAGTTTCTCACCCCCTACAGGGATCTAAGACAAAGATTAGGAAAAGAAGAGAAATAAAAGCAGCAGAGATTCAAGCAGGGGGCAGGAAGGACTGCCGAGACCACGATCTACCAACGTTGGGTACTCTACCAATGTGGCTCCGTGCCCAGTTATGTGTTCATTCCAAAGGGCTATGTGCCCCAGTCCCGGGATGCGGCATCCCCCTTGACATCTTCTGCCTTGGCCTTCCCACTGCTGGGGTTACAGATGTGTGGCTTCTGGGGACTCAGGTCCCCCTGCTTGTATGGGAGTCATATTACCAATCAAGCCATCTCCCCAACCTCTTGGTCTTTCTTCCCACAAGATCTCCCTATGTTTTTTGAGGATGCCCTGGAATTCACAGTGTAGCCCAGGCTGGCCTTGATCCTCCCCCGTCCCCATGCTGGATTACAGATGGTTAGCCCACCTGGCTCCCCTGACTTAGAGGTTCAAGTTTTTCTTCAGAATATGTGATGCCGACTCTGAGGTTCCCAGCAAGCAATGCTGGAATGTTCCTGATACCTGCCAAGCCCTGGGATGGTCAGGATCCCCTCCCAAAGCCCTTGCCAAGCCGGCTGGAATGTCTGAATTGGCTTAAGAAAAGAATTCAAAAGCTGAACTTGCAAAGCCTGAGGCCAAAGGGAAGCAGGGGAATGGGGGCGGGGGGGGGGGCGGCACATCCGGGGTTCCTGTTTGTTCCAGAAATGAAGGGGATGAAAGTGAGGGAACTCAGCAGCGCCCCCCCTTTCTTCCTCAGCTCTGTGATTGGTGGTGGTGGTGGTGGTGGTGGTGGTGGTGGTGGTGGTGTGTGTTTATGTATGTATGATGACAGTGGTCCAGGCTCCTCCACCCTCTAGCCTCTGGACAATGCCTGCAACCTGCTACATAACTCTAGGCACAGGGATCTCTCTAAAATGTCTTCCATCCTTCAGGATGGTTCCAGGTGGTCCTCGGGATGGAGGCCACATCTAGGACTTGTCTTCTGCTGTCTTGGACAAGAGATGGCATAAGCTGGAGTCCCAGGAGTTAGAAGCACAGAACCTATATTGAATTAACTAGTGAATGTGAGGAGGAGAGCCCCCTGCCCCCCTCCCTGCCCCCCTCCCTGCCCCTCTCTCCCTGCTCCCATTTGCCTGGAGTTTTCCTAGTTACCAACAAACAATGTGAAAGCCCATGGGTACAGTTTCGGCTTATACTCGTTATCTGTCCTTATTATGTATGTAGGGCTATGGTTCAAAATACCTCCTAGGCTGCCAAGAGACTATCGTTATCTATTATAAAGATGTCTGAAATGATTTTTTTTTTAAGCCAGGGTTTCTCTGTATAGCCCTGGCTGTCCTGGAACTCACTTTGTAGACCAGGCTGACCTCGAACTCAGAAATCTGCCTGCCTCTGCCTCCCAAGTGCTGGGATTAAAAGCGTGTGCCACCACGGCCTGAAATGATTCTTAAAAAAAAAAAAAAAAAAAAAAAGTCAGTATCACACAGGGGAGGTGGCTCAGACAGCCACATGCCTACCATGCAAGCATGAGGACCTGAGGTCACACTTCAGCCAGGTAAAGAGCCAGGCACGAAACCAGACACAGTGGCAAATGCCTAGAATCCCAGGACTTGGGGGACAGAAGCAGGTGAAAATCTGAGTTCAAGGCCAGCCTGATCTACCTAGAGTTTCAGGCCAGCCAGGGCTACACAGGGAAACTGCATCTCATACAAACCAACAGAAGACTCAGTCATGGTGGCGTTGTGATCCCAGCATTGGAGAGGTGAGACAGATGGATCCCTGGTGCCCACTTGCCAGCCAGGCTAGTGAATCAGCAGGCTTCAGGGCCCAGTGAGAGACCCGGTCTCAAAAGACCAAGCGGGACATCGAGGAAAGACACTCAAGGCCAAGGTTGATCGATCTCTATGGGTCTGTGTCCTGGGAGAAGTGACGAGACCAAAAGACACCGACCGGTCAGGACCAAGGGAAAGCTTCTGGGTTCTGATGAAGAGAGGAGGAGGAAGAGGAAGAGAGAAAGAGGAGGAAGAAGGAAGGAAGGATGGAGGAAGAGAGGAGAGGTAAGATCCAGATGTGGTGAACATCTGGAGAACGCTGAATGACATTAGGGGCTTAGAGACGCGCTTCTGAATGTGTGGATTTGTGGGAGAAAGGCATTGTGCAGTGGAGCTGTGTGCATAAGAAGCATCTAAGCATCTAAGGCTGGAGCAGGAGGCAGAGCTCAGAGACGGATCCTGAAGAAGACCCAGGTTCAATTCCCACTACCTGCATGGTGGCTCACAACTATCTGTAATTGCAGTTCCAGGAGATCTGATGCCCTCTTCTGGCCTTCTCAGGCACAAGGCATCTAATTGATGCACAGACGTACAGATAGGCAAACCACCCACATATATAAAACAGTACATTTTTAATTAAAAACAAGCAAACAGAAGCACCAAGAGCCGGAGAGATGGCTCAATGCTTAGAAACACTGACTGAGCTTACAAAGGATCCCAGTTTGACTCCCACATACTGCCTCCAAGCCTCTGAGGGCTCTGGCATGCATGTCATTCAGGTACATACATTCAGACAAACACTTGTACACATAAGATTAAAAATCAATAAATCAAAGGAGACAGAGGAGGAGCAGGAGGAGAAAGAGAAAGAGAAGGAGGAGCAGGAGGAAAAGAGGAGGAGGAAGAAGAGGAGGAGGAAGAGGAGAAGAAGAGAGGCAGCAGCATTATTTAGGCATGAAGGGGGCTGACTGATGGCTGCACAGTGCTTTCAAATGTCCAGGCTAATAGTACACATACAGATGGCCAGGCCCTAGACAGGTCTCAAAGCAAATACAGCGAGATGCTAACAACCATTCGGTACAGCTGGGAGATCACAGGGCTCAATGATCTTCATGATTAAAATTGCTCCTTATAGGGTACGCAGGATGGCTTCAGTGGGTAAGATCTTTAAGCTCTGTTCTCCTCCCCACTGTCTAACTATCAGGCCACCCCCTTCTTCTCCCTCCCAGAGCTACCATTACAGATTTCTCCCCCTGTCCTGCATCACACATGAAGGGCATTACAAAGAGAATGACCAATAATCAGAGTTATGGACAAAGTCAAAAGTAGACCTGAGGCTCACAACCCAACTTCCAGGTCCTGTGTATTTCTTTAATGCCCTTGATGGATAATATGTTTGAGTTTCAGTATGTAGCCCTGGCTGTCCAGGAATTCTGGAACAGGTTCCCAGTTGGTGGAACTGTTTAGGAAGGATTAAGAGGTGTGTTGGAGGAGGCATCTCATTTGGGGTGGACTCTGAGGTTTCTAAAGCCTATGGTCCAGGCCCAGTCTCTGTCTCTGTGTTTCTGTATGTGTCTTTCTCCATGCCTCTGTCTCTGTCTTTCTCCTTTCCTCCCTTCCTCTCCATCTTGTGGATCAGACATGAGGTCTCAGCTTCTGCTCCAACACCATACCTGCCTTCCTGCCACCACACTTTCCCACCATGATGGTTCTGGAATAACCATATGAAACTGTAAGGAAGCCCCCAATTAAATGCTTTAAAAAAATAACAGTGGTCTCAACCTGTAGGTCTCAATCATTGTACAATCAGGTACAGGCATGTACACACACACACACACATGCATGTACCCGTGTACAATCAGACACAGACACAGACACACTCTGCTAATATGAGCAAACAAGATGGATCACCAGGTAAAGACCCCTACCACCAAGTTCGAGCCCTTGAGTTTGATTCCCTGGAGACTGCAGGACGGAAGAAAGAATTTACTCCTGCAAGTTGTACTCTGAGCTCCACACAGGTGCCCCTTACCCCTCGCCACACACAAAATAGTTGTTAAGTTTTAAAATGATACGCTAATATAGTCCAACAAAAGTCCCTAATCCTAGAAAATGCAGGTCCTTTTCTAGGGAGGAAGATGGTGTGCTATTCCTGTCTGTGATAAGGGACTGGGAGACCTGTGTTCTGTGAGCTAGGCTTGCCCGCCCCCTGGCTGACACTGGCTGTAATGACTACATCCTATGCTGAGACAGAGTGTACTTTGAATATAAATGCCCTTCTGAGGAGGCCTGGCCTCTGGAGCTGTCTGTACAGGAAGTTGGCCTGCCATCTCCAGCATCAGTCATAAAGATGTATCACAGAGATGTTACCTTGGGCGATCTTCTGCTTTGCCGTGGGAGGAGAGTTTTCTTTCCTCAGCTTCCTCTGCCGCCTCCTTCATCCTTTGCAGGAAAAGAGGTCTTTCCTTCCCCTGTGTCCTCCCCTCAGCCCCTAAGTTGGCCCCTTGGCTTCCAGGACTAGACACGATGCTCTGGTGGCTCCTAGAGACTGGGCCACCGTCTCCTCTTCCATTCCTCGGGGCTTGGAGCTTCAGCAAGGACTCTTCACTCCAAGACAGGACTGCAACTCATGTGTGTGAGGACTCCCCATGAGCCTGCAGATCCCCATGCCACCAGGGCACTTGGGAACAGTGAGAGGTCCATGGGGTATAAGGCATGGGGCACTTGGGGGGTTCCTGGCTTTCCCACTAACAAGGTAGGATTTTTTTTTCACTTAAAATAAGACAGAACCCATGGTCAGTGAAGACTGCAAGTTGTGCCATGTGGGAAAGGCCACCATCTTCCAAAGTGACCATCCCAGGGCTGGGACTGGAGCACCAACCGCCTCTATCCCATCTGATATGAAAACTCCATTTGGGCAGGGGTACAGCCCAGTAGGGGAGGGTTTTCTTAGACTATTAAGAGATTTTTCACAGCATTGTAACCAAATCCCCGATGAGAAGCTGCATCAGGTTGGATACATTTATTCTAGGCTGGGCTCTATGAGTGTATGGACCAGCATGATGGAAGGCATGGCAGCAGGAAGCAAGCCTGCTTGCTCACATCCCGTTAGACCAACAAGAAGATGGAGGACAAGAAGCAGGAGCACTGTACAACATCAGGCTTGCTCTGTCACCAGAGTACCACTTATTTGAGCAAGGGTCAACCTCCCAAAGGTTCGGGTATCCCCAAAATAGGACAACCGAACTAGAAACCCAGTTCTCTAGCATGATCCTGTGGAGATGTTTTATATCCAAGCTAGGAAGTCTTGTCACAACATTGCAAAAATATAATACTAAGGAGCAGGGAGAGAGGACAGTAGAGAAGATAGAGATGGGAGAGGAGGAGGAGGAGGAGGGGGAGGAGGAGGAGGAGGAAGAAGAAGAAGGAGGAGGAGGAGGAAGGAGGAGGAAGAAGAAGAAAGAAGGGGAGGAGGAAAGAAGAGGAGGAGGAGGAGGAAGAAGAAGGAGGGGGAGGAAGATGAGGAGAAGGAGGAGGAGGAAGGGGAAGGAAGGAGGAAGGAGAAGAGAGAGGGAGGGGAGGAGGGAAGAAGGGGAGGAGGGGGAGGAAGAAGGAGGGAGGGGAGGAAGATGAGCAGAAGGAAGAGTTGGGAGGGAAGGAATCGGAGAAGGAAAGTCAAAAGGGAAACCCCAGTGTCTCCAGAGAATCCATCTGTTTTCCCATCATTGGAGCTGGGAGTCCCTCATGACCCCTCCAGCATCCCAAAGGATGCAGCAGAGCCAGATTGAGCTGGTCCAAACTCTGCCCTTTCTTGGTAGACAGAGCAAGCGTCTTCTCTAATCTTATGAAACATCTGCCTACAAAAAAAATGTTTAGACCGTAATTGATAGTGAGTAACCAAAGGCACGCGGTGAAAGTGTGGGTAAAGAACTACTACATAACCCCTCACGGAGTGTTGAAAATCCCCCTAGTGCAGCTCACTCTAGGCTGCCACAGAGCAGGCTAAAGAGCCTTGAACTCAAGAGCTGACCCAGATCCTGAGCTCCGGGACAGCAAACAGGAGAGGCGGGCACCTGGCCCGGGGCTCATCGTAGGTGACAGTCAACATTAACGCCATGACTCAGATGGCACCCACGCAGCATCCTGCAGCTCCACACCTGTGGCCCTGCTCACCTGGTGCACCCCTGCTCTTGAGGAAGCAGGCTGTGAAGCTAGGCAGCCGAGATCAAACAGAAAGCCCCAGATCTGAACAGGAAGCTTGACGGCAGCTTCCCAGGGAGCTACAGTCACGATCGTGTTCAGTGTCACCGCCACCGCCCTGTTCACGGCTGCTGCCAGATGAGCCCATAAGGGCAGAAATCTTCATCTCTGCTGCTTGTGTCTGTGGTCAGTCCTGCTGGAAGAGCCCAGCTTCAAATATTTGTCAGTTTACTGTGTGTCTAATATTAAAGTCCCACGAGAGAGCTGATATGCCTACCGTAAATGTCAGGGATGTAGGTGGGAGACGCCATCATGGCTTCAGAAAGTTTGGCCTTTGGTGTGGGGTAGTGGGGCTGTGCCCCCTGCAACTTAGCAATGGCTCTTATTAAGGGGCTGGCAGCAGAAGATGGTGTGGAGAGCTGACACCTAAGTCAGCTGTCAGTGGTATGGAAATTCCTTCCGCAAAGGCCTGGAGCCAGTGACTGTCAACCAGGGATGGGTGTGAGCCCCAGGGGATGGTGGCCATGCATGGAGATGTTTTTTTGTTATTACTGTTGGGCGTATGCTCCTGCTGTGCAGTGGGTGGAGGCTGCTGATGTTGCTAAAGGGCCTCTGATGCAGAGGGCATTCCCACCAGGGAGCAGTGCAGCTGAAAGTGGTCATGATGCTCAGCTTGGATAACCATTGCCTATGAGCACCCAGTGAGAGCATCTTTGATCTGCTTTTCCTGTTCTGCTTCACGGTGAAGACCAAACCCCAAACCAAAGCAAACCAAAGCCATTGGGAAGTAAAGCCTCCTCGGTGACCTTCAGCTGGTGGCATTCCAAGACAGCAAGGTCGGCCATAGGATTTAGATGCAGCTCTCCCGGGAATGAGGCCTCTGGCTGCCTCCTGCATCTTCTTCCACAGAATCCGCCAAAGGGATTTTATGTAACTCAAATTTGTTGTGAATGAGCAATGTTTACGGGCATCTAGGTCCCTGTATCCATGGCCCAGAAACGAAGCTCATTGGGAGAGGCCACTTATCTAAGAGGGGGTTATATACATGTCATCCAGGACTCTTCCTGGGCAATAGGAGGTGACTGCAGGCAGAGGAGGATCCTTGAGTTCTCCAGTGTGGTTGGAAGGGAGCCTGTCTTATAGTGACACTGTTACTTAGTGCTCTGTTGCTGCGAGAGAAGCTCCAGGTAAATCAACTTAGTGTCTCGGCCAGGGTTTTATTGCTGTGAGAAGACACCATGACCAAGGCAACTCTTATATAGGCAAACATTTCATTGGGGCTGGCTTGCAGTTTCAGAGGTTCAGTTTGTTATCGTCATGGCGGGAAGCATGGCAATGCGCAGGCAGACATGGTTGTTGGAGCAGCCGAGAGTTCTACATCTTGATCCAAAAGCAGCCAGGAGGACCCTGTCTCCTCTAGGCAGGAAGAGGGGAGGATCTCTTTCACAATGGGCAGAGCTTGAGCATAGGATCTCAAAGCCTACTCCCACAGTGATGTACTTCCTCCAACAAGGCCACACCTCCTAATAGTGCCTCTTCCTATGGGCCAAGCGTATCCAAACCACCACAGTGAGAAAGAGTGATTAATCTGGCTCATGGTTTCAGAGGTTCCCATCCCCCAATTTCCCCTACCAGGCTCCACTTCCTGCAACGTCCTAACTCCTCCACTAGGTCCCACCTCCTAAATGTTCCACCATCTCCTAAGTGTTCCACCACCTCCCAAAGCATGATGGATAGGGACTTGCATTAGTACATGGATATCTGGGGGCGGTGGGGGGACATTTTCCAGATCTGAACTACAGCAGATAGGATCAGTGATCACTTCCAGAGGAGCAAAAAGCCTGTGGCCTCCTTGGCCCGGGAAGGGGATATACAAAAAAAAACAATGCAAGCCTTAAACTGTTATAAGTACTCCCTTACATTGTCCAGAGACTCCCACCTGTGCAGGAAGAGCTCAGCCTATGGGTGAGGCAGGATCTCCCATTAACAAGTAGGTTCTAGAGTCCCACTACAGATGAGAAGTCTGAGAGGCCTCGTGCGCACACAAGACCTCTGAGGGAGAAGAAAGAGCAAGTGTGATCAGAGTCATTAACCGGACATTTCCTCCGCATCACTGGTGAGGAAGATAAGTTAATAGAGGCAGGCGCCACGGCAAGTTAGGTTGGAAGCTTTTCCTAATTACTAGAGGAGCTCTTTCCCGGTGGATAATGGTGTCTGTGGATGCTTTACTGCTGTGGACTGCAGGGTTGGGAAGCCCTTCCTGCTCTGCTGCAAAGTCCCTCCTGTATGACCCACTCTGTGTATCCTGCTGAAGTGTATGTGGGGGACGCACTGTCCTCTGTGGCAGATGAAGAGTGATGTGTAGATGTCCCCACAGCCAAGTGGTTGAGGCCTGGCTCTTATGTGGGAAGACGTTATAGGTCTCTGGGGTGGTGGGTCCTAGCTGGAGGAAGTTAGCTCGTTGGGGATAGGACCTGGTGGAAGAAAATTAGGTACCAGCCCAGACACTGCACCATACTGTATGTGCCCCCCCCCCCAACTCATGCCTACAGGAACCTGAGAATATGACTGTGACCATCCCTGCCCTCAGGGATCATAAGCCAATATTGGTTCAAGAGGGCAAAGGGAACAGAGACTATGGACAGGGTGGGGGTGGGGGTGGGGGATGGGGTGAGGATGGGGGTTTGGAAGCCTTGTGTGTACATACAGATGACACTGGGACCAGCTGTTAGGAGGTAGATATCAACGTTACCTGGGGGCAATTCAATGATTATATAGCTTTGGGGACAGGGTGGGGTCAGAATATCGAGGATGGGCAAAGGTCATTGACTGAAGGCTTAAGGTACTGAAAGACCTCATTAGCATAGCGAGGCAGTCCAGAAATCACAGGTGCTGGCTGAATGGGTTCTATCTTCTATCGGGAGAAAGGAAGTAGAACCTGTAATCTTAACCAAGGTGACCTGACATTCTGCAGGTAGAGGTGTGTGGTGGTTAAGGTCAGAGAAGGGGAAGCCCTGCTAGTGAAGGAAGTCCTTATGGGCTGAGCCCAGAAGGCTGTCAGGACAATGGTAGACTTTGACCTTAATTAGCAGGGCAACCTATGACCTCAGTGGGAGCAGAGACTTTAGAGACGGGTTATCTTTAAGATGGGGTCACACTAGTGACAGGCCAATTTCAATGACGGGTATCCTAAGACTTGGACCCAAAGCCACATAGGCAGAAGGTAGACAGCCATGTGACAAGGGAGATACTATGTGGGACATTTTGGCTGTAACAGTGTGGCTAAAAGCCACACAAAGCCAGAGAGTGACAGATCCCTGCTGAGGCCCCCAAGAGCACAGTGCTGGATACTGCTGAGTGCTGGGGATGGCTGCCCTTCACAGTCAACATCGCTGACTACTCTAAGACATCACCCAGGTAATTCAGACTGTTTGGTCTGTGTTTGCAGATGGGTGCCCTCCTCAAGTGACAGCAACCATGACAGGAACTCATCATCACCAGGCAGTGACAACTAATAAAACCATTCAAGTCTCTGAGGACTTTCTCTCTCTCTCTCTCTCTCTCTCTCTCTCTCTCTCTCTCTCTCATATTTATTTTTTTGAGACAGGGTTTCTCTATGTAGCCCTTGCTGTCCTAGAACTCACTTTGTAGACCAGGCTGGCCTCGAACTCAGAAATCCGCCTGCCTCTGCTTCCCCAGTGCTGGGATTAAAGGTGTGCGCCACCACTACTGCCCCGCTCTTTCTTTTATTTTTTTTTTTGACATGGTCTTACCATGTAACTGTCTCCCAAGTACTGGGATTAAAGACTTCACCTAAAAGTCTTATTTACTAAAATGAAGTTTTGAATTTCTGTGACATGGAATTTAGAATATTTTGACTGTTATTAGGCATGAAAGTAAGTTTTCAACTAGATATGTCTTTAGATATCTGCTTACTTAATTCCAAAATTAAAAGTGTATCCAGGGGCTAGAGATATGGCTCAGCGGTTAAGAGCACTGACTGTTCTTCCAGAGGTCCTGAGTTCAATTCCCAGCAACCACGTGGTGGCTCAGAACCATCTGAAATGGGATTCAATGCCCTCTTCAGGTGTGTCTGAAGATGCAACAGTGTACTCATATTTAAAAAAAAAAAAAAAAAAAAAAAAAAAAGAGTATCCAGGGTCTAGAAAGATGACTCGGGGGTTAAGAACACTAGCTGCTCTTGCAGAAGACCCAAATTCCATTCCTAGCACCCACATGGTGGCTCACACTGTCTGTATTCCAGTTTTAGGGGACCTGATGCCCTCCAGTGGCCTCTGAGTGCATCAGGCACTCACATACATGCAAGCATAACACCCATACACATTAAAAACAAACAAAAAAAGGGAATCCAGGGGGCTGATTCATATCTGTAATCCCCACACATAAGCTATAAAGAAAAGCAGGATTGCTATGAGTCCAAGGCCAGCCAGGGCTATGGAGTAAGACTGTATTTCCAAAAAACCAAAATAAGTCCTAAGAAAAACTGTTGTGTGTAAGATCTTTAGACATTTAAGCGCCAAGGAACCAGCAAGGGCAGGTTACTCAGAGTGAATCTCAACCATGCACAGCACAGCGGAGGGCAGAGCAGATGCAGGGAGCACGGTTTCCAGATGCTCAGCCAACACAGCGGGATGAGGAGGCTACAGCCAGGAGGACCCGCACTGCTGAGTCAGGAGACAGAAAGCACGGGCAGAACCAAAGCTGATGGCTCCTGGCAGCAGCTCAGGGCCATGGTGCCCAGCTCCAGCCTCATATGGCGTTCACTGCATCTCTCTGTGTGCTGTGGATCAGAGGGAGCCTGTTTCCTAGTTTAAAATGTTTCTCCACGTGAAGTTTGCTACGGTACACGTGCAGAGGGCAACTTGTGAGAGTTCTCTCCTTCTACCGGGCAGGTCTCAAGGATGGAACTTGGGTCTTTAGGCTTGGTGCTCCGTGTGTTCCTAGGTTCGCACATCTTGCTCGGTTGCTAACGTCCGTGGTGACATAGGAGGGAGGAGAGATCTCTAAGTGCTGGCTGTAGCATTGATGGGGTCTAAAGTGTCACAGGAGAGCTTGAGACGTGAAGGCGTCCCTTCTAATTTACAGTGAACTGGCTGCCCTTCATCTTCTATAAGCAAACCCAAGATGAGCTGATGCCAACCAGAGAACTGTGGGAACTGTGCCCAGGCCTGGCACACTTTCGCTTGGCGTATGCTGTGAACAACACTATTATTATCCCAGCTTCATAGTAAGAGAAACTAGAGTCTCTCATCCACTCTGCCAGGGTGTTGGATTCGAACCCAGGGCCAGGGCTGGATTGCCCTTCGTTAGTGAAAAGGCTTTTGTTTTTGTTTGTTTGTTTGTTTCAAGGAAACATTTCACCTCAAACTTAATAGACTAGGGAGAGCACGCTTCTGTCGGCCACTGTGGACTTATGTAAATCAGTCTATTAACTAACAGGCTGAAAGTCTGCCCTCGGTTTGTTTATTCTGGAAATCTATTTTAGGTGCTGAACACCATTCCGTTCAGCAAAGGTGGGAACAAAGGCTTGCTGAAGTCATTTACCTGCTACTTCTTTATTTTTTCTGAGTCACGCTTTGCCCGCTGCTGCTTCGTTTCAAGGCTGTTTAGGTGGGGAAGAGGAGTCCTCAGCACCGTGGTTTAGAGCGTTTGCTGCTCTTGAAGAGGACCTTCCTCCAGCTCCCACCCCGTCACCCCACCCTGTATTGGCAGTCCACAGTCAGTCGTCTGTAACTCCAGGCCCGGGGGATCTGACGCCCTCTTCTGGCCTCCGTATGCACCTGAGAGTGCCTGCATACAGACACACAGACACAGAGAAAGAAAAAAGGCAAGAGAAAATGTTTACGACTTGGGTATGATGGCGTACACCTGAGGCAGGACGGTCATGGATTTGAGGTCTGAGCCACAGAGTGAGATTCCGTCTTCCAAAGGAACAAAACCTGCAGCTACTGAAAATGTGACTTTTTTCCCCGCCTGAGGCAAGAAGAGAAGCCCTCTTGAAGACGCTGGGCAGCAAGCAGTCTGGCCTAGGGTAAGAATCTGGCCAGGTCCCAGGGAAAGGAACCCCCCCTCCCCAACACACCTCCCCTCCCCCTTGATGTCTGCTGGCCCTGCGCACCTTCAACAGCAACTCCCCAGCCAGGTTGGTCCTCCTGAGCCTTTTCTACCCACTGACCCCTGTCTCTGCTCCCCAGTCACTTCCACAGGATCCTAAGGGATTGAGTTTGGACCTTATCACAATGGCGCAAAATAGAATCATCTTGGGCTTTAACCAGCCTCGGGGTGATGCTTTTCTGTAACAGGAAACACAAGCAAGATAACTCCCAGAAACATGTAATGCAAAGGTCTTTTTCTTTAAAAAAAAAAAAATCAAACTTCAAAATAAGAACACTCAGAGAACATTCCAGAACAAGCCTTCTTTCCTCTCCTGAGAATGTCTTGTCCACTCCCTCAGGGTTCATAGCTCGTCTTCTGTCATTCTTCTATGTGATCCCCGGTGTACACCCTGACATCTCCCAAATGGGCGTGGTGGGGGGTTCTCTGCCTTCCGAGGTCCCCCATGCGGGGCCCCAGGGCCAGCGCCATCCCACAAGAATGCCGTCTGCATTCCTCAGCTCCGCACTCACACTTTTTCAGCCTCCCTAGACATATTTATGTTCCAGAACCTTCTGGATTCTTCCCCTCATTCCTGATATTACTGCTTTTTGAACGGTACCCACACCAGCTGCCACCCACCTGATGTCTCCTATTGTACCAGAGGCAGGCAGCCTTCCGTTTCTGTGCCGCCCCCAGTGCGTGGCACAATGCCTGGAGACCCAGTGGGTATTCGGTAAACACTGAGCAACGGAACAAACACTGCTGTTAAATACTACAGAACAAGAAACACCATGGGAGGGGCGGAGGGGGGGGGGATCTTAAGACTCACTTCCTGCAAGAACATTGTGTTTCTTTGCAGGCGCAAGAGCGTAAATCCTACAAAGTGCACCAGCGCCTCCTGGTGGCTGCATGGGGCAGTGCCATGACACTCGGAAGCTGGGTGGTGAAAGGGGTGGCAAGGGAGCAGCGACAACATTAGCTGGGTGACAGGAACTATGGACACCACAGGGGAATCTGATCAGATCTCTTACATTTATGTTAAAAGAGATATTACTACCACACACAGCTCAATACGATGCCATTCATATAACATTTTAACAGGAAAGACTAGGGCATGGTTGGCTAGAGGTCAATCTGGTAAATTTGTCTGTGGCACAGACAAATGACTTTGGCTTTTTTTTTTTTTTTTTTTTTTTTTTTTGGTTTTTCAAGACAGGGTTTCTCTGTATAGCCCTGGCTGTCCTGGAACTCACTTTGTAGACCAGGCTGGCCTTGAACTCAGAAATCCGCCTGCCTCTGCCTTCCAAGTGCTGGGATTAAAGGCGTGAGCCACCACGCCCGGCAAATGATTTTTTTTCTTTTCTTTTTTTGTTTTTTGTTTTTTTTGTTTTTTGTTTTTTTTTTTTTTTTCAAGACAGGGTTTCTCTGATTAGTTCTGGCTGTCCTGGAACTCACTTTGTAGACCAGACTGGCCTCGAACTGAGAAATCCGCCTGCCTCTGCCTCCCGAGTGCTGGGATTAAAGGTGTACGCCACCACGCCTGGCTTTTTTTGTTTGTTTGTTTGTTTTCGAGACAGGGTTTCTTTGTGTAGCCCTGGCTGTCCTGGCACTCACTTTGTAGACCAGGCTGGCCTCGAACTCAGAAATCCGCCTGCCTCTGCCTCCCAAGTGCTGGGATTAAAGGCGTGCGCCACCACCACCGGGCGACTTTGGCTTTTTAAAATTACATTTTATTTAGCGTGTGTGTGTGTACTACAGATGCATGTGTGCACATGTGCCACAGTGCATGTGTGTAAGGCAGGGGACACTCTGTGAAAGTCAGTTCTCTGCTTCCACCATGTCCGCCCCAGAGATGGAGCTGACATCATCAGGCTTGGCAGCAGCATTCTTCACCTGCTGACCCATCTGGACAGCCGGAGACGTCTTAACACAATGAATACAGTACTTAAAATCTGTGTGTTTCATTGCTTGTAGATTTCACACGGAAAGAGAAAATGAAGAAATGCCGAGGCACCTGTGCTGACGCATCTGTGGGGAAGTGGCTGATGTCTGCGTCTAACTCAGAAAGGCAAGACCCGCCCCCTGCCCCGAGACTGAGTAGCAGAGGCAAAGATGGGGAGGTTAGCATAAAGGTGTAGTAAATACTCATTGCAGAACCAGGAACCAGATAGACCAACGTTCTCAGTAAAGCTCCTCAGCTTGTCCTGACTTTTTCCTTTTCTTTTCGCATTGTTTTTGGTGTTGTTGTTGTTGTTTTTGTTTTTGTTTGTTTGCGTGCTTGAGACAAGGTTCCTCTGTGTAGCCCAGGCAGTCCTGGACTCACTTTATAGACCAAATTGGCCTCAAACTCAGAGATTAGCCTGCCTCTGCTTCCTTGAGTGCTGGGATTAAAAGCGTGTGTGTCGTCCCCGTCCCCGTCCCCCGTCCCCCCCCCCCCCCCGCCGCCCAAGGTGGGCTCTTAGCTTGACATTTGTGATGGCTTTGTGCCAAAACTTTATGGGGAAGCCATGGGGGAAGAACTGAATCCAGGCTTGGTATTTGGCGACAGACGGGATTGTGATGTCATATTTGTGAGCTTGCCGGTGCTGTGTCGGTAAGAACATGGTTTTAATTTTAGATCAGCACATTTGAGTATTTAGAGATGTCTTAGCAGGTCTAAGCTACACTTCACACTACTCTGAGAAAGAATGGGGAGTTAAGCTGGATGGTAGGAGTGTCACATGCCTGTCATCCTAACACTAGTGAGATGGAGGCAAGAGGAGGCCCTCCAAGTCAAGGCCAGCTTAGGCTACAGAGTGAGAAGCTGTCTTTAAAATGAGAAAGAAGAATCCAGGACACGTTCACATTTGCCCATCCATGTGGCGCAGGCTGAACACCAACTGAGCCATTTCCTCTTTAAAAGAACATACAGAGGAAAGGAAACAGCCTTTCCGGGGCCCAACTCCTGCAGGGCACACTCTGACCATCCTTACAGTTTCCTCTTTAGAATTCTATCTGGGCCGGAGAGATAGCTCAGTGCATGATAGGTACAGTATGTGGACTGCAAAGGCGAGGGATTGGGTTCAAATCCCTCAATTCCATATAAAGTCAGGTACCACAGCATGCCTCTATAAAGCCAGCACCCCTAGGGGAACATTCTCTCTCACACATGAGATATTTTTTTTTCAGTTATCTCTATGGGAAACAGGTTGTGAGCATCCCATCAGAAGGGAGATACAGAGGAGTGAACGAGCAGGTAAGAGACTGCGGAAGTGCACAGGGCAGCGGAGGGTTCAGGGAGGATGGGGAACTGGGAAGGCGGCAGTTTACTAAGGTTCCAGACAGCTCGGCAGACTCCCACCCCTGCCAGGTGCTGCCTCCAAACCTAACTCCGAATCTGAATCCACACTGCATCCCGCTAATGGCAAGCTGATGCTCTCCATCATCATCACCATCACCATCATCACCATCATCCTCCTCCTCATGTGCCCTGGTGCCACAGCCACCTGTGCGCTGGCTGGCTAGCTGTCAGTTTAGCCTCCATGGTCTAAAAGTTTGAGCTCCATCCTGGTCTCCAGCCCCTCTGGCCAGGACAGGTCCTGTCTGCCTGATGGAATCCTGTTAGAAATATCGGCACAATCTCTGGCAAGACACCTGGCCCCAGCTGTAGGACCCAAGGTGGCTTGGAGCCCTGGGGCCCGCGTCTACTCAGAGAGATGTCCTGACATACCTCTTATCCTTCGTGCACAAGTGTCAGGACGCCCTACACTTGAGCTGTCCTCGGATGAGAGTTGTGGTCACAGGATCCACACAAAGGGAGTCCCTTACGGCTCCTCCCCCCCAACATTGCTTAGCCCTGCCTCCCAAACCCCAGTGATATCCACGGCTTTGCATTTCCACGGAGAGATGCTATAATGCCATGCTGCAAGTCTTCTGGAACACAAGGTCCTTGGAACAAGAGGCACACTGGGAGGCTGTGAGTAATTCAAGCATCCAGCATCCCGGGTCCTGCTTCAGGTTCAGTGAGTCAGATCTTCAGGGGCCGGGAACTGAGAGTCCCTAGAAGGATGTATATTGACCATTTCCTTGGAACCAGTCATACCTTCTCACTGTACCCATCAGCAAGCGCCCACACATCCCTTAAAGCCTTCTCTGAGAGAGCTCTCAAGGCTCTCTGGCTCTCGACAGGATTCCTCCCTCTCCCCTCTGAAGCCCTTGGTTTGTATTATTTCTATGGCGGTGGTGGTTACTGATATCCATTTGTGCATCTTTCTTTTCCCGCAGGGTAAGCCTATGGAACAAGGAAGGGGCCTTTCTTCTCAGCACTTCAGCACCTCACTGAGTACCGCTCAATTCTTGGAAATCTCCACCAGGAAATGAAGGCCCAGGTCACAGCAGGCTGGAGGATTGCGGGGGGGGGGGGGGGGGCGTGCAGGGGGTGTGGGGAGGGGGGGTGTGCAGGGGGGGTGGGGGGGTGGGGGGGTGGGGGGGAGGTGGGGGGGCGTGCAGGGGGGGTGGAGTGCGAGGCTGGATTTTAGTCAGTCTCGCCTCTCACTCTGAAGCGCAGGGAATGTTCTTCCCCCTAGCTGGCCTTCCTCCGCCTGTTTCTTCTGCCATTGGTGGAAGAATGCTACTCAAGCAGAGACCTTAGGCTCCACCCCAAACAGGGACCAAGACTCCACACACTGCAGCCTGCAGAAAAGCCCTGTCTGACCACCAGACGCTGGAACTTTCCCTGGCCACACTGCAGTTGCTCTCTAAGCTAAGGAAGCACGGGGTCTTCTCTTCTGGTCTTCTTGGTCAGCTCGACATCTGGTCATCAAGGAGGCAGTCAGGAAAGAGACAGAAGAACCATCTCAACTTTGCTGGAACACATACTTGGGCCTTTTAAAGCCAAAAGGAATGACCGTCATGTCTGGAGAGATGGCTCCAGTGGCTCAGTTAGGTTCCCAGAACCCACACGGAGTACCTCACAAACGCCTGTAACTCCAGCTCCAAGGAATTACTGGGTATGGTGGGACATGCTGGAGGCCTAGAGGTTCCAGAGGCCGAATAAGCCAGGAGGATTGCTTTAAGTGTGAGGCCAAGCCTGGGCCACACAGCGAGAACATCCCACCGAGCTGCAGCCCCGAGTCGGTCTCAAGGTGGAGGGATCGACGCCTTCTCACTGTACCTGAAGGGACAGCACCCCACCTTTGCCTCAGCCTCTCCCACCATGTGACACCCTGTCAGCTCTGTCTTGTGCAATGCGGCCCTCTGCCCATTTGTAGTGTTCGTATTTAACTCTGCCACAGTAACCACGGGCATTTCCAGGCTGTTGTTTGGTCTTGAACCAGACAGACCCTAAAGAAGACAACGTCAATACTTGGCAAAATAGGACATCAGGGGCAAAGTCTTTTATAACCTCAGACCTGTTTACTTCATAATACACAATAAAAAAAATAAATAAACACTCTCAAAGAGTTCTTTGTGTTTGAAAAGTTCCCCAAGTACTGAGAGAGTATGAACTCCCTATGTGTGATGGCCACACAGGGGCACCTATGTGAGCCTAAAGCCTCCAGATTTCTACTTCCCATACCGGAAAATGAAAACGACCCCCAGGCTGCCTGTCTTCCTTCATGATTAGCTCATGGGCTACCAGCTCATTCATTATTTTACCCCAAACTAAATAACGTCAATAAAACACTGTTACTGTTTTCAACTAACACACCTACTTCATTATTCCCTCACTTGTGGGGATCGTTCCAGCCCTTGAATAATCAGCCTGTATATTAATATTCAAGCATGGATTAAACCCATGCCAAAATCCAGAGGCGATTACCAGAGGGGCCAGAGGACCTTGTGAGCCCACCAAGTCTTCTGAGCATCCTTTGCAAAAGGGTCCGGGAGAGAAGAATGAAGGAAGAGAGCCTGGCTGGTATGCTACTCAGGAGAGGAATCTAAGACAGAGGATGAGAAGCTGGCCCAGCTGGCAACACGCTTGCTGAATGAGCGTGAAGACCTGAGTTCAGATCCCCAGGATCCATGTAAACATCTGGGTTTGGTCTGCAATTGCAGTGCTGGAGAGGGAGACACAGGTAGACCCCTAGAGCTCCCTGGCCGGCCAGCCTAGCGTAGTTAGTGAGCACCTGTTCCAGTGAGAGCCTGTCTCAGAAAGCAAGGTAGAGAGGAATAAAGGGAGATGCTCAAAGCTGAGGTTTCACTGAGCGGTGGTGGCACGCCTTTAGTCCCAGCACTTGGGAGGCAGGAGCAGGAGCAGGGGCAGGGGCAGGGGCAGGGGCGGGGGCGGGGGCGGGGGAGGGGCAGGGGCAGGGGCAGGGGCAAGGGCAGGGGCGGGGGAGGGGCAGGGAGATATCTGAGTTCGAGGCTAGCCTGTTCTACAGAGTGAGTTCCAGGACAGCCAGGGCTACACAGAGAAAGCCTGTCTTTTTTTTTTTTTTTCTTTTCTTTTTTTTTTTTTTTTTTTTTTTTTGAGACAGGGTTTCTCGAACTCAGAAATCTGCCTGCCTCTGCCTCCCAAGTGCTGAGATTAAAGGTGTGCACCACCACTGCCCGGCTTGAAACCCTGTCTTGAAAAACAAAACAAAACAAAAATCTGAGGTTTCTGCATGCATGCACACATATAACCATGCCTAACAGACAATATACACACTTGCACATGAGCACGTGCACACACACACACACACACACACACACACACACACACACACACACACACATTTAAAAAACCTAACTCAAGTAATTTACTGCCAGTCCCCCATGACAGCGGGCCCTCAAGCCTCACACCTGCCTTGCACCGGTAGTCCTGATAACAACCTAGAATTTCTTGAGCGTCTTGAAGCCTGACTCACAGTTTGTGGAGACGGACACATGGAAAAGAACTGTTCCGTGGCCCTTCCTGCTGCTTGGTGACTCAAAACACCTCAACTGACATGATGCTGCAGCATCCGGGAACCCAGGAAGGACCTGGAGGTGCTGACCTGTCACGGCTTCTGGGGGATAAGCAAGTTAATGTTAAAGATGCTGGGGATGGAAACAAGCCCTGGCCTCAGTCTCTTAGCAATGCCTGGTAAACATTTCCCTGGATGCTAAGTGTTTCCTGTAGAAGAAGCCCTCTGCACACTGTGAACACTGCATAGGGCCTGTCTTGCCCTTGAATCTCGCCAAAAGTGGTCCTGGTCTGGGCCTCATGCAGAACTTTTAGGGGCATCTTCATCCCATCTCACAATATCCCAGGCCCGGAGATTCCTGGCCAGGCTGGCACCCAGGACCTTCTTGGCCCTGGTCTCCATATTGCCTTCTTCCCAGTGGGGGCTGTCTATGCAGTCAAGCCCAGGCCTTCAAGGTTAGCCACAGTGGTGTGTGGGAGAAGCTGGCCAGAGCTCAGGCTGTGGTGTGGGGAGGCCACAGAAGCTGGGATGGAAAGGCCACGCACACAGCACATGCACACATTTGGGATACTCTATAGTCAGAGCCCTCCAGGGCATTGTGCAGGGGCCAACACAGTGAATGTTTACAGTACTTCACCATCAGTCACTTTGTCTACTTGATTTGTAAACTAATAGAGTAGACCTATGGGTGAGGGTCATTTGTACACTTCCCTGGGTCCTCAGCCTGCCAGGAGCCAACTAGAGACTAGGAGACTAGAGACTAGGAGAGAGCTAGAGACATGAAAGGGTACTGGTTTCTTCTCCTTTCCCTCCGTCCCTCCGTCCCTCCCTTCCTCTCTTCCTCCTCCCTCCCTCCCTCCTTCCCTCCCTTCCTTCCTTCTTCCTTCCTTCCTTCCTCCCTTCCTCTCTTCCTTCCTTCCTCCCTTCCTTCCTTCCTTTTTAAAGATATATTTATTTTATGTGTATGAGTACACTGTAGCTGCCTTCAGAAGAGGGCATCAGATCTATGGTTGTGAGCCACCATGTGGTTGCTGGGAATTGAACTCAGAACCTCTGGAAGAACAGTCAGTGCTCTTAGCCACTAAGCCATCTCTCCCGTCCAGGAACTGGCTTCTTTTTTTTTTTTTTCCTCTTTTCTTTTCTTTTCTTTTCTTTTCTTTTCTTTTCTTTTCTTTTCTCTTCTCTTCTTTCTTCCTCTCTTTCTCTTTCTCTCTCTCTCTCCCCCTCCCTCCCTTCTTCCCTCCCTCCCTCCCTCTCTCTCTTTCTTTCTTTCTTTTTTATTTTTATTTTGTTTTTTCAAGACAGGGTTTCTCTGTATAGCCCTGGCTGTCCTGGAACTCACTTTGTAGACCAGGCTGACCTCGAACTCAGAAATCTGCCTGCCTCTGCCTCCCAAGTGTTGGGGTTAAAGTCATGCGCCACCACTGTCCAGCTGGGAACTGGTTTCTTAAGAGCTCCTGAACTACAGTCCTCAGATAAACATACCTATGGAGCATTTTTTAAATAAAATATCATTTTAAGTAAGAATAAGAAGTGATAGGAAAAGAATGAAAGCCAGCACTTTCCCCTGGTCACCTGCTTAAAAAGAAGTCCATGGAGATTGGTAGCGAGGTAGTTAGGAACTGTGCACCAGGCCTTCTGGCTTTGAAGTCAGTTCTACCAAAGATGAAGGCGAGCTTCCCGCTACACAGCTGATAGACATGTGGGTGCAGATACGAGAGGGGCTCTAGAGTAGCCTGTCACAGCCTAGAGGCTGGCAACTCCCAGGGTCTCTAGGCAGGGCTCTGCCTGCGCCTAATTGCCTTGCCAGGGACAAGCACCTGGCCTGTGACCTCAGTCACAGCCTGTCAATATTTGCTTTCAGAGAACTGGAAGTGACTCCCTGCTCTGGCAGGGCTTGGCTCCCTGCAAAGAAAGGTCAGCCCATCCTGTCTTGGCTGTCACTCTGGGGCCTTCAACTAAGGGGTTCTCAGGAATCATTCTGGGGTCACTGCCAGGTCAAGGATACTGCAAACCTCTGCCAACATCCACTGTCCCTGTGCTCCCAGCCACGGCCTCAGCTGTTAAGGCCACCTGGGTCAGTCACCGGGGACAGCCAGCTCTGATGAGCAAGTGACAGCATTTCTATAAGATCCAATATCACAAGTGCCATCCTGTTGGGGGGGGGCAGGAAGTGACGGCTAAGCTAGCCAAGCCCTCACCCCTGACCAGGCTGCAAGCGAAGGATCTTGCCTGCTTAGCTGATGCTTGCCTCACATTCTGGAAAATACCATGCTTTGCCCTGTGGCACAGGTTGAGGACATGGAGGCTCAGAGAGGTAAAGGAACTGACTCCAGGCCCCACAGCTGCATCAAGGAGCCTGGGTTCCCAGTGTCCCACTATGGACCTATGGAGTAAAACTGGATCTTTGTGAGGAACAAGCCCATTTTGTTCCCGCCCCCGCCCCCCCCCCACCCCACCCCTCTACAGTCTGGTGCTGCCTTCCCACAAGCTGAGTAGTTGCTCACTCACTGCACGGACACAGGCTCCCTGAGGACGTTGAGGCTCCCAGCTTCAGGGCAAGTTTCTAAGTGCTAGATGGTCCATCTTCTCCTCCCACAAAGCCTTTTGAAGCCTCTGGGAAGGGCGGGGCTGTCACGTAAATGAGTCTGGTTCACAAGGAATCATTTTAACCTAAGTGTGGGCATGTCTGAGCTCCAAAGTTAACCTCAGGGGACGGGTGCCGGCATCCCTAGGCTTGTGCAGAGACTGAGCTGAGATGGGTAGGGATGAGAGATGGGAAGACGGACACACAGAATGAGAGAGAGAGAGAGAGAGAGAGAGAGAGAGACAGAGACAGAGACAGAGACAGAGACAGAGAGACAGAGAGGACCTGTGGTGAGGAGGGTATGGGCAGAGTGGCTCTATCTCTACCCTGAAGAAGTCAAGAGAAAGGGAGAGGAGGGAGATGGATCTAGAGGGAAAAAAGCAAGAGTCCAAGATGGATTTGGGGCCTCAGCAACACTCATTGGTAAAGGAGGTGCTTTACCCACTCAGAGGCCAGCCATAGGGCTATGACCTGATCCTCTGACATAGACTGGCCAGATGCCTTAGCAGATAGACACCTGGCACCCAGTCTGACAAGCTGAGATGGACTCCAGGGACACTCAGAAAACTAATCCTTGGAGGCCTTTGGAGATGCAGACTGGGCTAGGGTTCCTTTGAACTCTGCGGGCCTATGCGACTGACTTCCTCCGAGACCACAGAGGCCCTGCAGTGAGGATTCCATTAGCCATTAGATCCTAGCAGAGCCCAGCCTTGCTCTGAGCACCATTTATTCTGTCTGCTAGGGTCACCTGGTTAGAGGATGGTGGGACACCGACAACCCTGAAGCCGGCTCTGTGGGTGGCTGCTGCCATTCCTACTTAGCCCTGACAGTTCTGATGAATAGCAAGGCCGCCCTCCGATCACAGGGGTCACCTCTGCCTCAGCTGCCCAGAAATGGCTATTCCAGTGCATAGCCTCAGAAGCCAGTTTTTTTTCCCCCCAGAGCTTTCTACAGAAACACCTCCTCCCTTCTTGATATGCTCTGCATTCTCTTCCCAAGCCTCAGATGGTGGGCACATCTTGGCTTTTACCTGGTGCTGAGGCTTCAACTGTGATCTGCACGCTTACAAAGCAAGCATTTTACCGACGGAACCATCTCTCCAGCCCTTAGGTGGGATTTGGGTTTTAGTAAATATCCCAGTAGTTTTAGCTGTTTATCATTCAGTCTTCACTATATTAGAGAATGCAACCCAGTGGCATTTCTATGTCCTGGTGTCTGGTAATGACCAGTCCTTTGGATTGTCCAGGGTTCTCTTAGTAGTTCATACATGGCTGATAGAACCAAGGTGTGTTCATAGTGCCACACAGTGAGGTCCTTCTGAGATGACAACATTCCCTGCTATGAGCAGAGACAGCCTCTCTCACATCCTAAAATCCAAACTATCTTCATAGCTTCTTCGTTAGTGAAAGGTGCACACCATGTAGGCAAGGACCACTCTCACACACTAGTACATCCGGCCTTGTGCTGTTTTTGACAAGACCACTACCTGCTTTCTATTGGCACCCATCTCAGCCCGGCCTTTGTGTCTTTCTTTTTGGTGGTCTCCTGTGATTGGCATGCTTACATTCTGGAAGGGAGGTTTCTAATTTATTTTTAGGTTATCTGCAAACCATTCCATGTGTGTTGACTAAAACTACACTGGCAACCCTGCAAGCACAAGATCAATGGGTAGTTGAGTCTACCAGTGTCCAAAAGCAAGTGTGACACCATTACCTCAGGAGTCAAGTCACAAATCTCAGGCTTTTTCTCTGCAAGACCTTGGGAATAGGACTTAACTCTTAAGGACTCAGGGTTCACAGAGATGGGAGTGAACAGGGTTAAAAATAATGTCCGAGTTAAGTATGAGGCTCAAGATGGCTGTCATGAACAGTCAGACACCACTATGTGACAGGAACAGGTTTAAGACAAACCTTTATCACCACAGAAACACTATCTTTATTCTGTGGCCAGACCCGTCTTTCCGAGAACCGGGTCTTTTCCATACATATGCCAGGTTTTCCTGGAGCCATTCCAGCATGCACACACTTGGGTATGCAGAGACTGTTCCCAGCTTACCTGTGGCCTTGTGTAACATGCCATGTTATCTATCTTCCTTTTCTATTATAGCCCTCATCTTCCTGATGCAGTACAGTATGCCCCTATTTATTGTTAGTCAACTTCCTAATATTTTTTTAAAAATTAAATGTTTGTGTTAAATTGTGGGTAGGTTTGTGCATGTAAGCGAGGAGGCCCAGAGGCCTCAGATCCCTTGGAACTATTGTTCCAGGAAGTAACTGAGCCATCTCAGTTACTGGTGCTGGGAACCAAACTCAGGTCTTTTTCAAGAACAATAATATGTAGTCTAACTGCTCAGCCTCTCCAGCTCCCGGCTCCCCATTCTGGCTTCATCCCATGTCTCAAGGTTTGGTTGGCCCTGTGGGAACATTCAAGATCCAAACTGCAGCGTCCTCATTTCCTATTTCCGTGTACCCAAAAGGGCCGCAACACCACTGTTCCCCAACAGTGTTCCCTGGGGGAAGTATCTGGGCAGCTGTCGCTTCCATCTCAGCCACCAGAAGGTAGACTTATCTTCTCTGAGCTGGTGGCTGCTAGGCTGCTTCACAATAGGTCATGCATGTGGCCTTGCTTAACCAGTGCCTCACATTTTGCCAAGGATGCGCCAGTCAGAAGAGATAAGAATGGGCTCATGAAAGACATGTCCAAGGGTCCAGGCAGACAATAACAACCAAAATGAGTCACGCACAGAGTATGATTGCTATCAACATTGTAAGATTAAATTTTGTTACGAATATCTATTCTACAGCACAAATGACAGCCAATCCCAAGCGCCAGGACTACTGAACTCATACACCACACAGGAAACATAGGGTCCTGTTATAAAGTGATTTTATTAAATTGATTTAAACATACTGTAGGTCAAATAATATTTCTGAAGATAACAATTATGGACTTTAAAGCTTGACATAAAATTAGTAGCTTCAAAAGTGTTAGTTGTATTCCCCAGCAACCGCATGATAAAATAATTCAACTATGTAGAAATATAGAACTCTAGGACTAGCTGGAAACTGGGCAATCATTTAGTCCAGTGTCCTCATTCTGTGAGAAAGCTAGACCTGAAGGTTAAGCGATTTGCCCAAGCTTACATACCTAATAGTAATAAAGCTAGAAATCAAACCAGTTTTCCCTAAACTAAAATTCTATTGATGATATTTCAACTGGCTCTCTATCAACTAAAAGTCTATCCAGGCTTTTCTCTAATGCTCCACGCTGTGGTGACATGGAAGTGTAAGACACTACAGGAAATCACTGTGGTGGTTGTGAGGCCAGGAAGGGGCTTTGTCAGCCAATAGCCCTCGGTGGAGGGGGAAAGGCAGTGATCAGTGGGCCAAAGGCTTGCCTGCAGGTCTCCACTAAAAGGCATGGTGACACTCACTCTTCAACCCCAGCCGCTGACTATGTGCTTCCACAAAGCCCTCTATGCACCAAGGCTTCAGGTTTACAGAAACCTCTTCCAGCCAAACTCCAAAAAAACACAAAAACCAAAGAAAACAAAACAAAGCAAGTCTTGTACTTCTAATCATCTGGGAAGTTCCTTATCCAGCCTTAGATGGCTAGCAGAAGCCACCAAGCCAGTCACCCACTTCAAATTTGCAGGTCATTAGTTTCCCCAAAGACTTCCTGAGCAAAGGACTGCATGTGGAGGACGGAGAATAGGAACGAGAAGGAAACGGAACTGCGAGCTTTGTGTTGGTGTCACTGGGGACTTTTGGTCTCGACATCTCTTGAGTTCTTCCATGAGTTTTACTATCAGTCAGTAAGAAACAAAACAAACACAACAGGTCTATAAATGCTAGCCACTAAGCTCATGGCTCAGCACCTCCCCTCCCCACACACTACCTCCAGCACCTCCATCTCGTCCCCAGAGCCAGCAGCACCTGTGCTGTGTCCTGTCACTGCTCCCTTCACCTGACCCCAGCACCTTCAGCGCAGAGTCCCTGACCCTTGCTACCTGGCCCCCCACCCCCCTCTACATACCACCCTAGTTTCTCATAGCACTTAATCACTACCGCAAACTACGTTATTAATGTGTTAACCACTTTTATCCTGTCTCCTCCAGAGGTGAACTTCATGATCCAGTGGCATTCCCAGCACCCAGTACATGTCCGACACCTAGGAGGCGTTCAATAAATACTCAGTGAATGAATGAAGATGTTGGATCAGTAATACACACTCATGCCTAAAAAGAACTGTATGTGACTCATGGTGACACCTACACATTATTGCCTGAGATGACAGATTCATCCTCAGTGACTTCCCCATCAGCCCTCTCAAGGCCTTCCGAGCTAGTAGGGACTCAATCCCACCACCTAAAAAAGGAGCCCGAAAGGGTCACTCTTGAAGAAGGCAAGCTCAGTTTTGCTTGCTTCTTCCTCCCTGATATATACATTCAGCTACTTAAAGAAGAAAAGAAAAAAATTCAAGTTGGAACATGTGTTGAAGCCACTAGAAAATAAGTCTAACTTAGAGACACAGTGATTAGCAGAGTTCACAAAACTAAGGGAAAGTTCCAGGGCATGTGCATCTGCCAATGATTCCTGATCGGCTGAGTGAGTGTGCATGTTACAACTTTCCTAACATCTAGAATGGAGTTTAATGCCATCTAGGAAGGGGTAAGTGTTTATAGGTACTCTGAGGACATGAGGTAAGGTGGATTCAGAAATAACAGGATACATGGAAAGCTATGTCAGGGCAACCTCAGCAATACCAGAACTCGGCCTTCCGGGAGCTGTCCACTTCTGAATGCACTGACCGGTAGGTAGAAGGAGCATGAGCCCCACAAGGGAGTGCCTGGCACTGCCCGGAAGCACAGCAGGCAGGTGACTGAGCGGCTGGGCAAGGCTCCTGAGTTCTGAGTATTATTTCAACTCTGTGGCATGTTGCCAGTCTCAGGAATCACCACACCTGTGACAGGGACAGAGTGCTCCATCCTGGGCAAATACAGAGAAGAACTCCGAGTTCACAAACACAACTTCACCTAAACCTCCTCAGAAAGAATGTTTTTCTGGGGACTGCTGTAGATGTTCCTGGGTTCAGTGTAGGTGGATTTGAGGTTTCCTTCCTAGTGGCACTTACGGGTTTGTTTAAGATTTTTAATTCTTAGCAAAACATTTTATATAACTGATATTTTGAGATGGTTCCTCTCCTTGGTGTGTACTCTCTGATGGATGCAAAGGCTTGTACTCTGGCTGAAGGCCTTGCCACACTCATCACACTTAAAAGGCTTCTCCCCTGTGTGCACTCTCTGGTGGATGCAGAGGCTGGAACTCTGACTGAAGGCCTTCCCACACCCACAACACCTATAGGGCTTCTCCCCTGTGTGCACTCTCTGGTGGATGCAGAGGCTGGAGCTCTGACTGAAGGCCTTCCCACACTCATAACATTTATAGGGCTTCTCTCCAGTGTGGACTCTTTGATGCATGCAGAGGCTGGAGGTATGCCTGAAGGCTTTCCCACACTCTTCACATTTGAAGGGCTTCTCCCCAGTGTGGACTCTCTGGTGCATGCAGAGGTTAGAACTATTGCTGAAGCCCCTCCCGCACTCACTGCAGACGTACGGCTTCTCCCCAGTGTGGACTCTCATGTGGATTTGAAGGTGGGAGCTCCAGTTGAAGGCTTTGCCACACTCATAGCATTTATAGGGCTTTTCCACAGTGTGGATTTTCTTGTGTCTATTAAGTTTGGTCGTCGTGCTAAAATCCTTACCGCAATCGTCACATTTATACACCTTCTCTCCTGTGTGGTCTCGCCAATGAATATGAAGCTCTGATATGTGAAAGAAACCCTTATCACATTTGTCACATTTATGGGGTTTCTCTGCTGTATGGATTTTCTGATGCATAAAAAGATCTGCTCTCTCAGAGAAAAATTCCCTGCACATGGGGCACTTGTAGATCATTTTTTTTCCTATTTGGTATCGTGACTTAAAGAAGAAAGTGTCCTTACAACCAAGAGTTCCAGGACTGCTACTTCATAAAGCCTCTTATTTCGCCATCTTGACAGTCTATCTCAGGCTTGCTCTATTGGGCAAGCTACCTGTTAGCCTCAGCTTCTCCCTGCCTGTCTTTCTGTGGGAGGCTTCTTCCTGCATAGTGCTCCTCACTCAGAGCTCCCACTGATTACCAAGTCACACTGACTCTCATATGAACCCCACAGCTCATCACAGAGAGCTTCCGTTCCTTTAGATTCTGAGTGGTCAACATTCCAGGAGCAGGAAAGAGTGAGCCTTTGCTTTGAGCCCCTGGAGTCGTTCGTTCTCTGATATACAGTACTCTTCTACTTCTCACTCATAAAAGCCTGAGTAGTATGATCTGTCTGCCCAGGGCAGAAGGTGCCAGCTGGTGAGGAGCCTCCACAGCACCCTCAAGAGAGTCAGAACGTCGTTTTGCCTCCTGCCCATCAGATGGCAGGCCTTGCCAGCATAAAGGCTCCTTGGCTTCAGGAACAGCCAGTCTTGCTCCTGGGGACTCTATAGAGTAGCATGCTGTTTTTCTGTAATACAAACAATAAATAACGTGCAAGGTCCTTTTAGTCCAGAAACGTCCAGTCAGGATTAACGTTACTTAAATGAGACAGGGATGGGAATAGGGCACAGGGGACAGGACATAGGAGGAATAGGACAAGACACACACACAGACAGACAGATACACACACCCCGACCCCTACCTACCTTTTCTTGGTCCTGAGGAGGTAGCTCTCTTATCTTCCAGAGAGAAGTAGCTTGGATTTGTAGGTCTGAGAAAAGAATTAGAAGACATCATGGTCCTGTTTTAGGCCAAGTAGCAACTCATCAATTACATGAGCATTGTCAAGAAGAGAACTCCTCCTGACCAATAAGTGAGTTTGAAGAATAGCTGTTCTGCAGGAGAAAAACCATCTCCACTTTGGAAGATCGACCCCACATGTGAGAAAGGCGATACAACATGTCAGTGTCCAACATTCCCCTGGCCGAACCATCTACATGTTTTTCCGGCATGCCAATAGCATCTGATCCTCAGCCTGAGTGCTAAGGCCCCGCATGGCCATCCTTTCTCTTCAGTTCTTATACAACCCAACTGCAGCCTGCCTTCCAGCCTTTTCATACTGTTCGCTCCCAGGGCAGGCGCCACTTTTATGTGGTTATGTCAGCTCCTTTCCCGAGTAAGGATGCAACCCTAAGCAGGATACAACTTTCATCTTATTTGGTTTCTTCAAGGAACATACAACTTGTAGTTATTTTCTTTATTTCCTGGGTTCTGATTTGTTTCCTGTACTGCAATGTGACTACGGGGAAGAATGAATGTGGCATGTTGCTCACTCCCAGGCTCTGCCAGCTACTGCTCTGTAAGGATGCCCAGGATCCTTTAGGAACCCTGCCCACACCCCACATGCTGCCTCATTCTAGAGAGCAGATGGGAAACATTTGCCACCGCCGTATTTCTCCAGGCTTTTCATAGGCACAGGGGACACGTGAAAGTCAGAGAACAACCTTGGCCCCTACTTCCCGCCTTGTTTGAGACAGTCTTTTGTCACGGTGTGCTGTCTGAGTACTGGGATTTTAGAGACATACTTACATGCATGTGCCCATGCCCAACTTTACAGTGCTCTGTAGATTCATTCAAATGTGAGTCCTCATGCTTTCATTTTCTACTGAGCCACCTCCACGACCCTCAACAAGGGTCTTAAAAGGATTCTATAAAAAGGGTTTTTAAAAACTTACCTAATTTTTTATATGCATGTATATATGGTTATTGTGGTTTGAATATGCTTAGCCCAGGGAGTGGTAGTATTAGGAGATGTGGCCTTGTGGGAGGAAGTGCATCACTGTGTGTGTGTGTGGGGGGGGGGGGGGGGGGAGAAGGGGCAGTGAGACCCTCCTCCTAACCAGGTGGGAGTTAGTCCTCTCCTGTTTGCCTTTGGAACAAGATGTAGAACTCTTAGGTCCTCAAGTGCCATGTCTGCCTACCTGGACATTGCCATCCTTCCTTCTATGATTATAATGGACTTCTGAACCTGTAAGCAAGCAAATCATTGGCTTGCTTAAAGTGTTAGGACTGTGAGATCCTCACAGTAAAGCAGTGGTCACTGCCCCAAGCCAAACAGAACCTCTGGGGTAAGCTTCCAGAGAACAGGCAGAGAAACATTAGCCAGGCTGTGTGGGAAAGCCTGTTTGCGGCAAGGAGTCAAGGCAACAGGGGGTGGCAGCTCTGGATCAAAGACAGCCAGGCCATCACACAATAGCAGGTCTTCCTTTCGAATTGGACACAAACCAATTGCTAAAAGAGGGTATTAAGTGGCACATGGGCACTGTACCTACAGGGAAATGCCACTAGATTACTTAAAAGTAATGTCTAGTCTTGGGTCATCCTGAAGCCCACAGGAGAGACATGGTATGATATGGTGCTTCAGAAATGAAATGAGGAAAAAGAAAAACAGGCAAAGTAAGAAATGCAAATAGCAAGCCTTTCAAGCCACTGAGTCCAGGGTACAGAGAGGATGAGGAAGAACTCTGTATCTTGCTGAAGTGCCAAGAAAAGATACCTTCTTCCTGCAGGTTCTTCTGCAATAGCAAACAAGGCATACCGCCCCCTGGTCCCCTACCTAGGTGGTGCTATGATACTAACGAAACCACAAATGGCTCAAGTCTCCAGTTGAGCCTACACCCAGGACCTGAGTCTAAGTGTCTCAGAAGAGCTGAGAAAGGCAGAGCTGTAGCAGCCACAGAAGAGGACAAAGGAAGCCAGTATCAGCCTTACTTCTGAGCCAATTCCAACATAATTTTTAGGAAAACAAAAAGATTTTTAAAAAGCAAATCAAAATTCAGAAAACAAGCCAGGTAACCACCCAAAGCCTAAATACTAGGCAAACAAAGCTCCACAGGATCTCCTTAAACCAAGGTGTGGGTCAGTCTTGCCCACAAAGTCATCAGCAGAGAGCTCCAAACCCTGTAGATCTAAAAGCTCCTCAAGGCCTCCAGAAAGCTCCAGAAAGCCTTATGCCTCATCTTCACTTCCCACCAGCACCTGCTTGGTGTGGCTGCCTCTTCAAACTGGCCTCACATGCAGGTGAAATTGAGGACCAATGCTCTGAGCTTTAAATGCCCAAAAAGCATCCCAAGAAGAGAGGCTCTAGGCTTTGGCCCTGCAGAGGGGACTCTGGTGGTAGGACATAAGGACAGGTGGGACAGGAGAACAGCTGATGGCAGACTTCCCTCAGAGTCTGTCAGGTCACAAAGCCACATGAAGCTGTACTGCTGCTGCATCCTCACCTCAGTGCACAAGCGTCAGCTTAGCTCCAGGAGGAAGAACAGAGCAAGCACAGATGCTCCAAGTGAGACCTAGGCCGAGGCAGAAAGGGAGCTCCCCTGCTTGGAAAAAAGTTCAGATGCCAGGCTGGGGAGAAAGGGCACTGGAAACACAGTTTCCTTTAGTCATTGTAACATTCCCTGGTACATGCATGGCTGACCAGAGAGTTTGAGTTTGTTGAAAAACAAAAATAAAAAACCAACAAGCTCTTTATCTTTAGTTTCTCTGGGATTTCTCCACATGGGTCCATACTTTCCACCCAGTAATGCAGAGCAAAGGTGTGCAATCTCCACAGAGCAGCAGCTGGGGAGGCAGCACACTGGGGAAGGGCCCAGGAGCATGTAGGCACCAACACTGGATGCCAGTTCTCTGAGGTGGAAGCATCTATTTTACAAATTAATATAACTGAAATGGCCTTTTGAAGGAGCCAGCTCTGGAAGCTCAAGGCTACAGTGCTCAGTGCTTTGTTGTTGGGAAAGAGGTGTCTGTGCACATGCTCAGGATGCTGGGACCAATGGCATCTGGGAATCAGCATTCACCACAGACTAACCCTGGGAATGACCACAAACAAAAACATGCGGATCAGGTAGAGCCCTGTAGTTAGGAGTTCCTAGGAATCCATTTGTTTCTTTTCTTTACTTTGAAACTCATTTGAAATTTTCATATAAAGCCTGATAGGCCTCTGCATATACAACTGCTGTAATAAAGGGTTGTTAAGCTCTTAGAAAGATACTTAACATTACTCTCACAATTCAGTTGAGTAATGCATGCAAGCCAGCCACAGCACCCCATATGACAGAGAGGCTAAGGCCAGCCAGTAGGTCTGGCAGCACCCAGTCCATCAGGACTGAAATTGTCCTTTGCCCACAAATACCTGTCACAGCATTTTTTCTGGTGAACAGTATGGAGTCTTCTCTGCTCACATCTCCAGTCTCCTAGTCCATGCTGGTCCTCCCACTGAGACATTGGCTGTCTTCTCCTTTCCCACTTCCCATTCTAGCACAGCCCCCCCAGTAACCTCTCCCCCTGCTGCCACTGCTCCCCCTTACACCTACGATGGCACCGGGTCTGTTCTTACCAGGACAGAACTCATACCAATCAATCCTCCTGGGTCTCCATGCTCTCACACCTGATGCAGGATTCAATTCAGCCACTCACTGCTAACTTTCCTACCACTCTGAGTAATTCCCCTGTCTTTCTAAACCAACTCCCCACACTTGTTTGCACATGCTTCTGAGCACTAAATGGTGCCATCAGACTTGGTCCGGGATCACAAATCTCAAATGGACACTTAGTCTCTCCCTGTTTTTCTGAAAGTCCTGGATATACGCTTCCTTAGCATTCTAACTAACAGCACAGCATATTCTTTTCTCACACTGCACCATGTGCCCTGGACAAGGAAGGGCCTCTGCTAGCACCCAGGCTGCTCCCCTCTATTTGACATCCTGGTTTGTCCCTCTATGAGTTTAACTGAATGTGTTCCTATCTGTTCTCTAGAAATATTTCTTCAATCCCGAGCAGTTGTCAGCCTACACCTGGCATAAGTTCCTCAAAGAGCTCTAGACTCATGATGCTCTAAGGCTGTGCCTATTCCACAGCCTTCGCTTGTCATGACCATCCTGGTCTAAGGTACTTCTCCAAGTATCTTCTCTCTGATCCAGCCATCCTATGGTTCACTGCCAACTCTTTCACTGAGCCCCTCTGTCCCAAGTTTTCTTCTCTCTACGTAGTCTGACACCCTGTGGTGATCAAGTTCTAATCAGTCTTTCGAACTCTCCCAAAGACATGATGACTGGGACTGTCCTTTTTGGCTCCTCCCCACCTAATCCTTAAGCTCACCTTACAAGACAGATGAGAGCAAGGACAGGCTGGTGCTGCCTGCCCTAAGCAGGGGTGAAGGTCATCTATGGACCCAGCCCCTGCCTGCCCTAAAGCAGGGGTGAAGGTCATCTATGGACCTAGCCCCTGGCTGGGGGAGAACTGCTGATGATTGGCTTCTTCAAGACAGAGGTTTCCTAACAACCACACTAAAAGGACAGAGGCCTCCACTGCAGACGTCTCTGCCTGCCAGTCTAGATCGCTGCCTTCCCACGGGGATATAGGACATGTCCTGGTTTCCACTGTCCCTGTCCTGAGCCTCCCACCTGCTGGAAATGTGTAAGGCGTGTGCCAAACTTGGCAGGCGGCTACTGTGCCATCTACATGTACCTACTCTGACCTGCAGCCAGCTCCTTCTGCACCAGATCCCCGCCCCCAAGTCCTTCTCTCCTTCTAAAAATGAAAGGCAATAATTCTGCCTGAGGTCCACATCATTCCCTTATGGTATCTGAAATGAGACTATTCAGAAACAACTGCAGTGCTTTGAAGACAATGACCCTATTACTCATAAGTCAAGTAAAAATGACGCTTTAGGCTTTTCTTAAGCGCTAGCAGTGAGTGCTCTGAAGTACCGGTAAGCCCATGCTAGGCAGAGACTATAAAGCACTGAGTGTGGGGACTGCCTTGCTAGGTCAGACATGCAGACATGACCATCATACCTCACTCTACCCAGAGCATGTGGTATATACTCAGCCACCCAAAGCATCAGGAGCAGTTTCTGGGAAAAGAAAATGAGCAGCACACATGCTGACCATTTTTCTACTGAGAGAGAGGCTCTCAGAAACCACTTCTCACCATAAAGGGAAACAGCGACCAGATCACCTTTCTCACTGACAGCTGCAGATGGTGTCATGGTGGTTGGGTAGTGATACATGGGTGGGAAAGTGCAATGAGTCACAAAGCCTTGAGAACTGGAAGACCGTGCTGGAAGATCCTGAATCCTAGCTCCCCCAGGGCATGCTGATGAGTGGCTCCGATGCCCAAAAGCCCGCATACCTGGCAGCCTAGAAGAGAGCTATTACCAGAAGAGACGATGACAGCTCTGTTGCTTACCTCTTAGATGCAGAACAACAGAGGCAGGCACAGAGGCCTGCGTTCTATGGACATCTGACTAGGGCCAAGCATTGGGTCTGCTCTGGAGAGTATGAGGCGTCAGTCCCAGAATCCTTTGAGCAAGCTCTGGGAGAGGCACTCACCTCCTAACCCCCAGGAATATAGATGGTGAGCACTTAAAAGCTGAAATGGCTACACAAGATAGCCACAGGAGGACTGGGAGGGGAGATGTTCAGTGTGGGGAAGACAGTGGTGGAACAGAAACTGGACTGTTGAGGTTTGGTCTTTTACCAAGAATCATGAGAGAAGATGCAGGAGGAAGAAGAACCTGCCATGGGTTAGGTGAGCCATAAAAACATGGCCCTGAAGGCTGGCCAAATGGAGATAAGAGCAGCCCAGATAGAAAGGAGATTCTATAGCAGAGGGTAGTTATCTGCCCAGCTCTAGTGCTGATTAAACCTTATTGTAAATATAAAGGGTGTGTGTATTTTACTTGGGAACTAAAATGGTCAGGGCAGTGTAGAAACACCAGATTGGGATTAAATAATGTCTACAACACAAGACACACACACAGCATGTAGAATTCTGTTTCAAAGAAATAAATCCATTCTCCCGGGAAGACCCCCAAAGTGGTAGTGTCTCTAGAGACAGGAAGGGAATAAGAGCTTGTCCTAAGGGGCAGACTGACAGCAGGGGACAAAAGATGGGATATCCTGGGTGGGCACTGGGGGTGGTAGGATTATAGTCTTAGAAGAGTAAGAGCTTTAGGCAAATATGATCCAGCACTGCCTTAATGTCTATATGCTGCTCTGAATTCTGTGATGGGGACACCTTCTTCCACTTCAATATTCCTCAAACGCTGCTTCCCAGAATCATCTGGGCCTTGCTCCTGACATCCCTACTCTCTCAGTATGGCTTTCCCTCTAACACCCACTTTGGTCCCAAGCTATTCTACTATTTAGCCCAACCATAGTTCAGTAACAGATTCTCCTTGCTCTAACTGCAGGACCAAGTGGCCAGATTCTCCTAGTACCATCAACTCTGTCAAGAAAGGAGGGGTACACACTGGCATCTCTCTGATCTACTTAATACAGGCTGGAATGTGGCCCTCATCTGGTTAAGATGAAGACTTAATAGATAAAGTTGGACCGCAATGGTTTCTTTTTTTTTCTTTGTTTTTTAAGTTTGGCATCCTTATGAGTATAGAGGCAGCTAAGTAGAGACAGAGCAGAGACTGAGATGTGTACACGAGCCACAGCATATCAAGGAATATGTCAGACAAAATTGTAGTTTCCTTGGGGTTTCAGAAAAAATGAGGCCACCATCATCTCACAACAGCTGGTGAGAATAAAATCTGTCCACAGCACTTTGTGACAGGAGCCTGAGAAACTACTAAGGAAGGAAATGGCACACTCCTGGGAGCCCTGTTCCATTTGGAGACAATGCACATAATGAATGCCTCTTTGTTAGCAATGTGGAGTATGTCCTGTATTCTCCCAGGTCTGCCATACTCTAAAAGTTGGATTCCCTTCCTGTCTACTCAGAAAAGAAGGGGTACAGCTTGTGTATCTCATTTATATTTGTTCCTCTAAGAGATGACAATTCACAAACCCCTAAATGCCCGCCCCCCTCCACTGTAGTAAGTTCACTCTTCCCTTCCATTTCCCCAGGAAACATAAGCACTGTATGTAGCTGGCAGTAGCAGGGGAGAGTGGGTAGCAAGGGCTTACCACCAGAGTAGCCAGCCAGTCATTAAGAGTCTATATGCCATGGAGGACACAATACAGGCAGACTTGCCTCAGGCACACAAGGATGAGTAGCAGTGCCCTAGGCCAGGTACTATGTGTAAGCAGCCACCAGTGCTCCTCAGGAGGCATACTCTTCACTCCAGCCCAGTGCCTTCTCATTCTACTCCTTAAATTTCATCCAAGTGCCCACTGTCAACCACAGGTAAAACCCTAATTTGAAAGCTCAGAGAGGCTTGAAGCCCTTCTTAGGTCGAGCACGCTCTGCACAGAGGAATACGTTCAAGTTTGTTCTTGAGCCCACCCCAGCTCTGAAATCTTAAAGTAATCTTAGAAGTAATCTCTCTGTATCTACCACTTGGCGTCCATAGTATTGTGCTCTTCCTCTACACATGGAGAGAACCACTTGTCCAAGGACCCTGAGGACAGACAGGCAGGGCCGAGCACACAGCAGACACCTTGGAATCTGGGCTCTGGCTCTCATGCTGTACTGGCACTGGGATCTCAAGCATGTTAGCCTAAGACCCAACTTCCACAAATGTTAGAGACACAATACCACACCTTCATCTGATCTCAGTGTCCTGTGCAAAAGCACTCAGACAGCTTATGAACATTACGTGACCAGTGCGTCTGCCTAGAAAGCACAGGGAACCATGCTATTGTCACCTAGGGGTAGCTACAGGAACCTATGGAGAACACCTTATGTTTTGCTTCCACTCCCTATCCTAACTGGCTCCTTTTTTTCTTTGGTTTTTCAAGACAGGGTTTCTCTGTATAGCCCTGGCTGGCCTCCAACTCAGAAGTGCTGGGATTAAAGGTGTGCGCCACCATGCCCGGCTCCCTTCCATTTCTAAGCAGTGATAAAACATTACATTTTTTTTGTATTTCTGCATTTTGTGTGTGTACTGATAGATGAGTGTTGGCAAGCTTGCTATCTATATGTATATATATCTATAGTACGTGTGTGTGTGTATATATATATATGTATATATATATATATATATATATATATATAGAGAGAGAGAGAGAGAGAGAGAGAGAGAGAACATGTGTAGACGTCGTAGGTATCAGCTCTCCCCTTTCACCATGGGGATCAAACTCAGGTGGTCAGGGCTGACCAAGAACCATTATTTGCCAAGTCATCTTGCCAGCTCCGAGTTAACATTCTCATAAAATTTTAATTTTCACTTCTATTATGGGAGACATTAAAGTTCTGTAACCATAGAACTTTAAAGCTCTCTGATAATTTTTCCAAGCTTAAAGAGGTTCAGAGAGACCAAGGGCTGAGAATCCACCTAAAATCCACGCAGAAAGTGGCTTGGGCACATGTGAACAGCAGAACTTGTATGTGCTTTGTGATGCCCACTACCATACTGTCCTCAAACAAACCCCACTCCAAGTCCTCTAAGATCATTCTGAAGGATGTGCTTTTAAAGGGTTGTAATTTCTAAGCAGGAGTAGCTTACTAACCTTGGTCTCAGCTGCTTCTCTGAAGGATGGGTACCATGAGGGAGTGCGTCCCTCCTCAAAAGTAGTCAGGAAGCCTAAGAAACCAAAAGCCACCAGGCTCCAACTTGACAGGTCTGGGAGGAAGCACAAGTCCAAGGCCCTGTGTCACATAAATTCAATGAAAAGACCATTTGGTACTGAGGCCTGTGTGTGCTATCTCCCCTGCAAAATGGGATGTCAGGCTAGCACTACTCCCCCAGGTCTTGGCTCAGGACAGGCAGTTAACCTTTCTCCCACACCACCACCACTGCAGAAAGCCACAGCTGAGTACCAAGGAGCAGTCTAAGTAAGATCACTGAGGTCTGGTCTATTTGCCTTCACTCTAGAAGCCAGAGAGTTGGGAGTCCAGCTCAGAATAGTCCCAGCATGTACCAGGGTTGCAGGAATCTGTTTCTTATGGTTGACCCTCTATGCTAGTGGTCTGTAGCCTCCCCCAGCCTTGAGCAGGCTGATTCAGACCTTGCTGCCACTGGGAATGAGACCACCTGGGGTGGAGCCTTCCGACCTAGCTGGTTCTATTGTTCTGTTACCTGCCGCTCTTCTCTGCTCTTCTCCAAGACGCTGCTACTGCTAAGAGGCTGAACCTTCCTGAGATATTCCTGAGATAGCAGACAACCTGTGGACTTGGTGACCTAATGCTAACAGCTCTGACAGACTAGTGCTAACAACTTAGCAACAAAGCATAACGAAGCCTGGAGATTGGCTTTCCCCCTTTATAAACACAGACTGCTAGCAAACATTGGGCCATGATCAGAAATCTGTCTTGGTCTCTTTACTTCTCTCGCTGTTCCCTCCTTTTACAGCTCTAGCCTCGCACTCAGGAGTCCAGTTCGTGTGGCCACAGGCAGCTACAGTGGTGATAGTCTAGAAAACTTCTGAACATGGGACTCGCCTTAGAGCAGGGACCCTCAAACAGGGTTTCCCTCTGGGACTGGCTGCCCCTGGGCAGTATCTCAACAATGGTTTGTAAGGATGCAGACGCTCCCTTAGCAGCTGGCTTCTCCTGGATGGGTTCTGAATGCACTCCTGCCACCACTTTAACAGAAGACGCTTCCCTAAGGGCTCCAGATCCGAGCGAGCTCATTCTAAAACCAGACTGGTGACATCAAGCAAATTCTTTCTCCTTTTTTTGGAATTATAGCAAACTGTAGAAACTTGTTCCCTTATTGACAGAAGATCTGAGATCCCTGGTTTTGCTCATAATAAAATGAAGTACCTGGGCCATGAGTTTTCAGAGGCATAGGGAAGAGATGCCTTCACTCTGTCCTGGGGGCACTGCAACTCAGAGACCTTAGTCTAATGAGAAAAAAAAAAAGAAAGACAGAAAGGGTTGTCTGATTTTTAACTAGAAATTTCCATAGACTATGAAACTGTGTCCAGAGAAGAACAGAAAATTATAAAGGGAAAGAGGCCAAGTTCTCTTTTGAGTGAGATAAGTGCATGTATTATGAATATCATGGAGAGTCCTGAGTGTGCATCTATAGCCCCTTCAGCCAAACCTTCTTGATGAAATGACCTAGAAGTTGGCACAGCTAGGTGGAGGCCTGAGCTCTGCCACCTGTTGTGTGATCCCGGCTGATCTCAGGCTATCTGCACAGTAGGATATTATCTGCACAGTGACTAGCTGGGATAATTACAGAAAGGAACCAGGAACTGTCTATCAGAGTGCCCAGAGCATAGCTGAGGCTAAATATTTGTTTATTTCATATACTTAATTAGTGTATGAGAATCTGGTGTCTGCCAAATGTGTTACTTCACAAAGGCTTCTGAAGGCCATGAGCTCATCTATAGTAATGAAGGCTCCAAGTCTGACCCAAGCCAAAGCCTTGTCTGTCTCCCACCATCTCTGCTCCTTCCGGGCCTTGAATCCAGGGCGGGCTGACAGGCTACTACTGTTCTCACTCTTCAACACCTCCTACGGAGACAGCACTGTAATGGACCGATGGCAGCCTGTAGTGAGAGTCTCATGGGAACAGCACACACAAGGTCTAAACTTATCTTTTCTACCTAGTAAATGCGTAACTTCAGAATAACTTGGAGGACAGAGGGCTTCTTTCTAGACAAAAGACTCAAGTTCAAACCCTTGGTCTCACACTAATGTAGTCACTATGTAGATCCTGGTTACTTGTTCCCATCAGCCTCAGCTTGAGCAGAGTTAAGAAAGCTGCTAGGGGGAGCTGGAGAGGTGGCTCAGAGGTTAAGAGCACTGACTACTTTCCCAAAGGTCCTGAGTCCAATTTCCAGCAACCACATGGTGGCTCACAACCATCTGTAATAGGATCTGATGCCCTCTTCTGGTGTGTCTGAAGAGAGCTGCAGTGTACTCACATACATTTAATAAATAAATAAATCTAAAAAGAAAAAAAAGAAAGAAAAACAAAAAAAAAAAAAAGAAAAACAAAAAGAAAGCTGCCAGGATCATCCCAGGAGTAATCACTGACGGGTGAGGTACCTGCTCTTTCCAGAGCACAATGGGTAACCAATGAAACAGAAGCTCCTTAGGCCACGGCTAAGAGGCCTAGCAAGGGTCAGGGTGTAACTTATAAAAAATGTCCTCTTTTCTATATTCTGCCTACGCCAGAGTGGTGTGCCTATCTGCACTACAGGATGATAGGAAGTAAAAAGAAAGGATGGAGGGGATAGGCCAGATCTGTTCTCTCTCACTTGCTAACCCAGCTTCCTTCCTCTGTGGCTACAGTAGTGAGTGCCAAAAAACCAGAACCAGTTCAAACCCTAAGCCAATAGGCTGGAAAGCTCAGCCACCGCCAGGAAAAGGCAGAAGAAAGGCTAAAGAATAGTACAAGCCCACATCAGCCAGCTCCAGGGAGACAAGACAGCTTTTAGCAAAGTGGAAAGTGATCTCCTTCAGCAACAGCATCCCTTCCATACCCACGTCTCTGCTAATCTATAAATCACATGACCCAGGGACGATACATTGGCTACTGTTATACCCGGGTCATAATGCCACTCAGGCGTTACTGTACTGCTTAACAGAAAGAAAGTGAAAACGTACTGGGAGGAGAGCCTGTCGTCACTTGGAGCATGAGCAGTTTACATCCCCTAACAAGGAGCCAGACAGCAAATCCCTGACTAAGACAAGACAGGGTAGGCAAAAACTCAGGACGGATGCAGAGAGAAATGTACAGGAGCTTACCCACAAAGGGCACTTAAATCTTTTTTTTTTAAGTATAGAATAGACTTTATTCAGGGCATGGGAAAGTGAGTTAAGAGGGTAGTAGAGGCGGAGAGAGGAGGGAAGGGATCTTAAATCTTAAAAAGTAAAATACTCTGAGGAGAGTCTCTATCTTAAGACAAATGGTGAAACAACGGGAAAACTGACCACAGTGACCGTAGCCCTTTAAGACGCTGCAGAGGAGGCAAAGGAAGGGCCACTAGTGGTTGCAAGGCCATCGAGGTCTTAGGGTTCTACTAAACACAAAGAAAGGACAAAAGCACCAGGTTTACACTGTGGAGTGCAGGTGTGTCCAAGAACTGGGGACCATGAATGGGCAATTTGAAAAGCTCACAAGACAGGACAGACCAGTCATACATATAGATTCAAGACATGAATAAACAAAGAAGAAACTCCAGAAACCATGGGAAGAAGGCAAGGACATCTGTAAACTTTGTTTAGTACCACAGTGACCCTCCACACTGTGAGGAACTACATCCAACTGAGATGGAGGTCACGGAGGCTGGATGGCTGACTCAGCTGGCAGGAATCCCAGAGAGAAAGACAAAAGCCAGAGGTGCTTTTCACTGATGCTTCAGGCAAGAGGACTACTGAAGACAAACCCAAGCCAGACAGAGGGACTCCTGGCTTGGCTTTACCATCCCTGTTACACAATCTTCACTCGAAGGTGAAGAAAGGAGTTACAATGAAGGCCCCAGCTTCTAAAAGGTACTAACAGGATGAAGTGAAAGATGCCTGGACACTTACAATAATGTTAGCAGTCTGCAGGGTTGGTTCTACACAGATGGATGCACAGCCATCCTCACTGGTGAACTTACCCTTCCCTCCCCCAACACATATACACACTCACAGCAGTTTGAGTAGAAATCTCAAGGTCTGTTTTTAGGTATAGGACTTTCTGGCATCAACTCGCTGCCATGTTTTTACTTAGATAGGACATACTTTCACCAAGTAATTTGTGAAGCTGGGGTGATGCTAATTTGTTCTCAGACTTTAGGGAGAGGAACTGGCAGGAGACTACACTGATGAAAGTGACCATAGCACTGTTAGTAGTCGTCATGTGTAAGAGAAACAGGACTGTTAGTGCCAAGGAAGGCTCTCTGTCAAGACAGACAGTCACATAAGGGACAGTTTCTCACCAACTTCTCTGTAGACAGAAGGGGCCGTGGGACTTGTTATAAGGAGGACACACGGGGAAGAGTTTACACATAGTTCTGTTATTGGTCCTTACTGTGCTACCGTACAGTCACAGTGCTTCTCAGCCATACATTATTAACTGTTATCTATGACAGGGCTTAAAACATTAAATATCAAAGCACCAACAAAATCAGCCTTTCCCTGCCTCTCAGGATTATAAACAACACTGAAAGAATGCAGTGGTAAGCTTGAGAAAAGAACTTGGAAGACTACCAAGTCCACAAGTGCTGCAGAGGGTCCAACAGATCACAGCAAACCAGTCAGGAGGAAGGCGAGCCCATCAGCAAGATAAAAACAGAAGACGGAGAGAAGAAAGTGAATCTAAGGGCTTAGGAAAGACAAGAAATATCAATTGTCCTGGAAAGGATGCCCTTGTTCCTGAGGTTTGTCCCAGGTCCAAAGAATCCTGACAACACACATCCCCCTTCTTAAAATGGGCTGACAGATCTCTGTCCCCTTCCATGTTCCTAAGGATGTAGCTTTCTCAGGAGGCTCTCTGATCCCTGAAACAAGCAGGGTCTCCCAAGTCCACTCCACAAAGCACATTTGACATTTGCTTCTGGAGTGACAAGGATATCTCATCCCGCAGGCAGAACAGACCCCAAGCTCTGAGAACTGCTAAGATCAGTATTACAGGATGCGAACAAAGGGAACGCACAGATCCTTTATAGAGTTTGGTGGCAGCACAGCATGGGGAAACACAACAGATGACGATGACGACAACATGGGCTATAAGTTCTCTGAAGTCAAGACCTGTGCTGGGGTTTGAATGTGAAGCGGCCCTACTCTGTCCATAGCTGGTAATGTGCTTTGGAAGATTGGAGAACCTTTAGAAGGGTGGAGTGTGGCTGTAGCTGTGGTTACTAGGTACAGGCCTTGAGGTTATATAGTGTAGCTCTAGTCCTGTCTGCTATCAGTTCGAAATGCCAAATGATGGAATGGATTCTGTTTTAAAACTGTGAGCCAAAACGAACCCTGACCTGTCTTGCTTCTTGTATTAGGTTACTGCAATAAGTAACTGAAAAGGTCTCCAAAAGTCTGCATACCAGTTCAATGTAGGGGAACATGTCTATAGCCAGGATGGTCTCTACCTACTGGGCTCCCATAGAGAAATCACAGTTTGCTGTCACTCAAAGCTAACTCATAACCCAAGGCCTTGCCCCCTTTACCATCCTATCCTGTTGATGGTGCCTCTGACATCGCCTACTATTTCTATCAACTATACCATTATTTCCACCAAAAGGGAGAATATGTCACTTGTGACAGCAAATGGGGCTTTAACTTTTGGCACCTGCCCAAATAATCATTAAGACTTGGTCTTATCTGTTCTTTCCTACTCAAGAACTCTCTCAACTATCACAAGGATATGAACAATTGCATTTGGTCAGTAAAAACAAAAGGGCAGGGGCTACAGGATGGCTCAGTAGAGAAAGCCACCTGTTGCCAAGGCTAATGCGGAGTTTGGTCCCCAGAACCTACATGGTAGGAGGGGAGAATGGAAGTGTCTCCATATGTGTGTTCCATGGAGTGAATATATGCATACAAAGCTGAAATTTACAAAAAGGGCAAGTATCACTCTGGCAGCACAAAGTGTACAGGTGCAGAGGCTCCCACTTGTCCTCTGTGACAGCTCCTAGCCTGGCAGCCAGCACCAGCTCCACTGGTTGAGATTCTGTAGCCCCACACCCGGCTGTCCAGCCTGCTACACTGCCTCTGAAGAGCACTGTTCGATAATCTTCCCCTTGTTGACTCCTTATTCTACACATCTGCAGCTCCCTACTCTCTAAATCTTCCTTCCTCGACCCTGCCCAGTACTGTCATCATTTCCTTTAAGCCTTCCTCCTAAATACAGGTACACCTGAAGGTCTATTTTGACTCCACTGTTTTTTAGTGCAGTAAAATGGATGATGTAGTGAGGCACTGACCTATGGCTCACAAGACATTTCTGCATTGCCAAGCCCAGTGATCTGGACCCTCCACCAGCACCGCCCCACCTCTCCCAACTGTCCCTTGGCTTGTTCCTCTTCTTTAGCATTTAACAATCATTGAAGAAAAGCCACATTTTACCTCTCCTACCCCCTCCTCTAGCTGCCAGATGCCCAACTCAACCTGCCTTGCCTTTCATCCATTTTCCCCCAGTAACCTGGGGCCACTTTTTTTTTCTCTCATAGGCTACTAGAGGGCGTATTTCTTTGCCTCCAAACAGCATCCTTCCCTAGCTATACCAAAACTCCTCCATCCTCAGCTGGCCTGACAGGCCTCAGTAATGCCATTTCGAGTCCACTTCAATTCCCAATTCACGTCCTTGCCAGTTTCAATCATCTAGCCCTTGGTCTCAACTAGTTGCTACAAAAAACAAAACTCATCCCAGCACCTCCAGAGGGCACTCTCACACCAGCAAAGAGATGCCTCAGCCATGCACAAACCTCTAACTGCCAACCGTCTTGAGAATTTACACAGGCTCTGTGCAGCTTCAAATGAGCTTCTGAGTTCTACCCAAGGCGTAGCACTCAGTTCTATCAGAAGGTAAAGACACAGTACAGCAAGTTACCAACTAGATTAACAGAGACCTGACAGCAAGGACAGTGCTGACTCTGAAGTGTTTCACATCAGTCCAACATGCTAAAGTATAAATACGAAGACGATCTGGAAAGCCAGAGACACAGCAGCACTAGCTCTGCAGAAGAAAGGCTGCTGATTCTTTTCGTTGGTCCACTGTGAGCTTATGGGGATACATAGTCCATAGTTCCGCTTTGGCTACCCAGGGTTTCTCATAAGCTGCCACAAAGCTGTGGGACATGCTATTCTTATTTTAGACGTGGAAATAAGTTACGGTTATTATATGGAATGCCATTTCAAGTCCATTATGAACTTGCATGGCTATGAAAAATGAGCTCTGGAATAACATTACTAAGGACAGACTGCATGCTCCAGAAAGAGAAGCAAGTACAGAAACAACAAAAATTCCAAGCCCAGAGTATCTCTCAAAGTAAATTTTATTTGTTTAAAAAAACCTCTCTTCTTCTAGAGTTGGGTGGTATGTAGCTCTTTTGGCAGAGTACTCAACCAGCATGCACAAAGCCCTTCCAAGACTATATAAAACCAGGTATGTCAGCACACATCATCCTTAGCTACTCAGTGGGTTCAAGGTCAGTCAGCCTGAGATGTGAGGCTCTGTTTCTCTGTCAAAAAAAAAAAACAAACCATCTGACAAAAATAAAAAAAACACTCTTCTTTAACATACACATATGACTCTCCAACATAGATATGTGATCTTACTTTAAATCAGGGCTTATCAGCATCAACTGACAAATACTGTCTTACCCTACTCCCATTACCACACCTCTAGACCGTTTAAATGTACCACTACCCCACCCCTTTGAAATTTCCTCACTTATTCCAGAAACCTTTGAGCATTCTCATCTCACTTTTTCCCAGACACTGAGCCAGACGCTCATACACTCAAGGATTTTACTCTGCATCAGGAGTGGAGCAGCACTGAACTAAGTCACTGGTGCCTCCCACAGAATCTATAGTTGTTCAGCAAAGTTGCATCTATGAGGTTAGCTGGGGAGAGACTCAGGAGCACCCTTCTGACAGGGCCATTCTAGGAAAATGCAGGCCACATACAGAAGAGGAGTACAGGAGAAACTACAAGCACAGATGGGCAGAGGCAGAAGACTGGGCAGAGCACAGGCACTCACATGAGGTCAGGAAAAACGCTCCCCTTCATGCCGCGTGCCACAGAAAGCCCCTCACATCAACAGTGTCTGTCTGTCTGTCTGTCTGTCTGTCTCTCTCTCATGACACCACTCTTCTTACCTTCCCAAATACTTTATCTTTGCAGAGGCTTTGTCCACCAGGATATAGATACCTAGCTCTGGCCAGTATGTCCTCATTGTGCTTCACATGGGCTCATGTGCTCTTAAAGATGTCATCTTTAAAGAAAATGACCAATTCCCAAACCCCCATCTGTCCGCTGAGGGTCAAGTGGGCACAGCACCATGGAAGCATGGCTAGAGTGCCACTCTGCCTACAGTTCTGTCCCCTGCTTACAAGTTCATCAGTATTATAGAAATCACTCTGACGCACTACTGTCCTAGAAGACTGAAAGCAGGACCACTAATGCCCAAAGCAACTCCAGACTACTCAAATAACACCTCAAGTCACAGTCAAGCCATCTGTAATAACTCCATCTGATACCAACAATGCAGGCTAAGCCCTACAGACATGTCCCATCTTAAACAATTTGCAACATAAAATCATATTTCACAAACAGATGACTACAGAGAAACAGCATTAATGATGAAGCTATACACTGCTCTTCAGAGAGCAGAGAATGCTCATAAAGCCTCCATGAAGAAACTCTGTGACCTGTTTATAAGTCCTTCCAACTCAGTGGACCCAAGGCCACATCTCATTATAGTGCCTATTTTGTTAAGTGGGTTCCTCTCTCCAACTGTCCATGCCAGAAACGCAGGCACCATCTGCCTCACCTACCAAGCCCTGTACCCTCTATCTTACCAGATTTCTCTAACCACATCATTTACTTCAGCCATTTCTCCCCTAAAGTCTCCGCTACTCTAACATAGTCTTTCTAAAGCATTAGATTGTTCCTACCCTACTTATAATTTCCCAATGAGTCCTATCCACTTGCATTGCAATTTCTAAATGTCTAGGCTAAAAACAAAAACAAAAACAAACAAACAAACAAACCAAAAACAACCAAAACCAAAACCACAAGCAACAAAGTGTGGTGGTGCACGCCTTTAATCCCAGCTCTTGGGAAGCAGAGGCAGGAGGATCTTTGTGAGTTCAAGGCCGGCCTGGTCTACATAGTGAGTTCCAAGACAGCCAAGACTACACAAAGAGACCCTGCTTCAAAATAAAAACACACATAAATAAAGACATGTGCGCATTATTTTATCATGTAGCTAACAAGTCCCCAATATAATGTACCTGCAAAACTGAATGCCCCATTGTAGTTGTTTTTAACTATAAAAGTATATTGTTTAAGTTGCTCAAAATCTTAATATCCAAAGTTCACAATTGTTTTCATTTTCACCAAATTTCTTGTAGACTTTTTCTACTCACAGGTTTTAATGGGAGATACTGGAATTTTTGTGTAAAATATATTTGCAACTGTGCTTTTTAATTTTCCTCTACGTAACAGTCATGAGCTTTTAAATATACTTCCTTGAAATACATTTTAAGTGGCAGTATCATCTAGCGAATGTATTATTGCCATTCTACAATTAAACCCTTAAGATCATTCTACATATTTTGTGAATAAAGTTTCTTTTTATATGTAAAAACATTTCTTTAATGGTTTCCATGTCAAGAAACAGGAGTACTGTAAGGCTTGATCTATATCTCCAATATAACATAAGAATGTCAATGTACCACTGGCACCGCGCCCCTTAAGCACTGAACACAATGATTTCTCTGTGTTAAATGACAGAACTTATAGTCCTTCACTATAAGTTAGTGTTCATATAGATATCAGGAAATTTGAAAGCATATAGAAGGAAAACGGGCCCCCAGTGTTTCCCTGCACAAGTAATCATGGTTTCCATGGGCTATTCTGGATATTTTTCTGTTTTTACTCAAATCCATTATTATTTTGTTTTGGATCTTGTAAATATAGAATGGAGCTTGTGTCTTTGTTTGATAGTGTATTACAGACATCTATCCAGGCTGCTACTTTCAAAACCAACACACTATCCCCAGTACAGAAAACACCAAGCATCCCTGCTTAAAAGGAGTCTTCTGCTCCATCTTGTCAGAGCTTCTTCACTCATACTGATGTTCCCAGGAGCTGTCAGGAATTTCAGCAAGCTTCTAAATGCTTAGTCTAATGCTTATACAGTATCACTGATGAAATTTGGACAGCTTTGTATTTATTTTATACGTATGAGTATTTTGCCTGCATGCGTACCATGTGCATAGTACCCAAAGAGGGAAGAAACTAGAATGACAGACAGTTGTAAACTGCCATGTGGGGTCTGGGAATTAAACACATGTCCTCTAGAAAGTGTAAGTATGTGTGTGTTTGTGTTAAAGTGTCTTTTGTGTTAGAAACATTAAATCCAATGACAGAAAATGTGCCTCGAATTTGGAAGGCCCTGTAAAGTATTTATGCTCTTGCTTTTATTGAGTCCCATCTCTTAAAAGGAAAAAAAAAACTGGGTCTTTAAAAAAAAAAAAAAAAAAATCAAGCATCTATTTTGGCTCCACTTTTGCTAGTGGTGTGAATTCAGTCTCTAAGGAGCAGGCTGCCCCTTCCCCAAGAGCACTTGCAAATGGCCAGTGTGGTCTTCCCACTTCCACTCTCCAACTCACATCACCACATTCTGCATGTGGCAACTGGAGGTTATTTAAAAACCACATTTCTAACATGCCCTGCTATTAAGACATCCACGATGTGGCCCTGTCAGGTAATTCTCTCTCTCCCCTTAACCACCATCCAGTGATGCCTTAGCTCCTACAATGACCACTACTTTCTCTCCTCTTAAGGCCTTCCCACATACTGTTCCTTGGCTGCAAAATTATCCCCTACTTCACTGATAGCAGGTCTTACTCATCCCTCAGATCTGTTTAAATCTAGTTTTAGGGGGCTGGGGGAGCCATTCAGGGTCCTCAAACTAAAACGTGGTTCTCATTTTTATGCTCTTTTATATATTAGGTGTTACCTAACTTTCCTTAGCAGATAGCCTAGGTCTAGTCACAATCTCTCATCCTTTCTCTCTACAGATTAAACTTGTAGAGAACAGGGCAAATTGGTCTTCTTGGCATGCTACAGGCACTCATACATCTGAACAAAAAAGAAACCAACTAATGGATGCTTTTCAAGAATAGAAAAGCATTAGGAAAAAGATATCTTGTAAAGTATTCATTAGAAACACAGCATTGCCACTATTCCATAAAAATTAATTGTAACAGGATCAAAAACTTAAAAGTTTTAAAGCTGACTGTTGTAAATAATCTACATTATGTTCATTTCATGAAAAATTTATACAAATTCCATTGCAAGTTGGTGAGTTTTGAGTCTCCAGAACTAATACTTAGTCTCTGTTTACCGCTTTATACTTTCAGCTTTCACACGCAGTCAGCGAGGTCTGTGTAGTGAATAGACCTTTAGAGAAACTGAGGCTCTAAGCGTCCTCCTCAAGGTCACAGGCAAAAGAACGGTCTGCAGTCACCTCAGAGGTACACCCGTGTGAATTCCTAAGCAAAGTCTCCCATCATAAAAGTCTCCATTCTACAGTTAGCATGACTCTGTAGCTCCCTCCAATAAAATCCCACCGTACCACAGAACTGCCACCACTTTTTTTGGTTTGGTTTTTTAAAAGCTGTTCTTTAAAATTAAAGTTTCTGTTGCCATCACCATGGGACATGGCTAAACAATGATAGACCAAAACACTCGAACGCCAGGTCACAGTTCTAAAAAGTCGAGGTGAAGCTTAAATGGAAAAAAGGAAACAAACAAACAAAAAAACCGCACAACTAGTTAGTACTCATCATGGTGCAAAGCCCTTACATAAGACTTCGAATACGCGCCACGTGCAGAAGAGTTAGCTCGACACAGATGGGCTGATCAACTTGTCATCTGTGACTGCATTCACCTTTACAAGAAAACATCTTTCTCTGCTCATCTACAATTTCTAAATCTTAACCTGTAGTGGGGACAAGGAGGTCACTACTTTTCTGCTCCGGGAAACTACACGCCAACCGAGTAAGTAGAGATCCCTAAAAGTAAGTAGAGTCCCACCCCTTGAAAACAATACAAGGTTTAAAGGACACACATCACTCCAGGCAAGGAGGCACTGGCTTGGTACTATGACTTCCGATCCCAGGGCTCCTTTGTTGCGACGGGCACACTCTAAAACTCCCGATCGGGCAGACGCATCCGGGAGACCGACTTGCCTGGAGTTTGGCTAGAAAGGTCTCACAAAGAAGCAGAGTTCAAGGAGAGCGGAGAACCTGGCTGGAGACGGCGGCCCGCGCCCTCTCCAGGGAAAGCCGGTGCGCCCGGAGGCGGCAGGGGGAGTTGCGCCCAGCCCTGGCCGGCTTACCTGCCAGTGAAAGCCGAGCCCTGGCGGTGGTCAGACAATGGAGGCGTCCGGCGGCAGCGGCAGCAACAGCAGCAGCCTGGCGCGCTGGGGACGCGGGGAGGTCCTCATCACCTGGGCGGGATGCTGAGCGGCCACGGCCGGGGGACCGTGCAGTGCTGGAGACACAACCCGACACAAGAGCCCTGCAGCGGGACCGCTCTACGACCCTCCGCCGCCCCCGCCCCCGGCCCCTGGGGCCCGCTCGCGCGGCCATTACCGCTCTCTCGGGACCCGCCTGGATGCGCTCCAGGGCGCGGCCCTCGGCTCCCAGAGCTGCCGCTCTCCCGCCCGCCTCGGCCCCGGACAACAATGGGGCCCCGGTCCGGGAGAGTCCAGCTCCCGCGGGGCCTCTTCTGCCTCATCCCGCGCCCGACCCGGGCCCTGCGCCGCAGCGGGCACCGCGCTGACCTTCCCTTCCCTCCTCGCCATGCCCGCGGCCCAGGCCCGGTTGAAGGATGGGTTGTTTTCCTTTTCCTGACTCCCCCGCTTCCCCCCGGGACTCTACCAGCCCGCCTTCCGCTCCCCCAGCCCCAGCCCGCTAGTCGGCCCCACGCCCCGGCCTGAAAAGCCGAGAGACTCAAACGCACCGACTCCGGTCGGCCGCTCCAACTCCCTCCCGAGCGTGGCCGAGGAGCGCGTCCAGGCCTCGGACTCCGCGCGCGCCCACCCCGGGCCGCCCTCTCTCTCTCCTTCCGAGGGAGACACCTCACAGGTGCGTCTCCGAGCCGCGCGCGCGCGCTCCGCACACCCAGACGCCTCCGGGAGGATGGGGGTGGTGGGAGGGGAAAGACGGCGCGCGTGCGCACGCGCCAGGCCGGCCAGCCCCATTCCCTCCCATGGGAGGGGCGGGGAGAAGGAGGAGGGCATCGCACGCATGCGTCCCGGGGCGTCTCAAAGTCCCCGCCCACACACGCACGCACGCGCGTTCCCGCTCCGGGTCCTCCACCCCTCCTCCTTGTCCCCGCCCCACCCCGCCCTGGTTACCCCGGGCAACCGCAGTGCGGCCGCACCTGAGCAGTGCGCTTGCGTGTTGCTAACTAACATCCCTTTTTTTTTTTTTTTTTTCCCTTTCCCTTCATCCTTGCCTTTGCCTTTGCCCTGCCGCAGCCGCAGGGAGTGGCGCGTCGTCCCCTTTCCCCTCCGCAGAAAGAGCATCGATCCGCCCGGGTCCTCCCCTCCCATCACTAGCAGACCGCCGCCGTGTCGGCGCCGCACCGTCTCCTCAGACATCCTCCTGTGCGAGGACTAGTCGGGTAGCCAACGGCTCCCGGCGTGCACCGCGGCGAGCGCTCGGAGGGAGCGGACGGGATGCGACGACCGGGCGGCGTCTCTTGAGTCTCCGTGCCCCCCGCGGCAGGGCCGCCGCGCACCCGGCTCCCACCGTCCCTGCCCATGGGCCGCGGGCCACCGCGAGAAGCAGGCCGAGCGCCGCAGCCGCCTGAGGGACCCTGGCAGGTGAGGCGCGCAGCCTGCGCACGTCCAGAATCCTTGAGCTTCGCTCGCGGGGGGCTCGGAGCCAGGCTGCGCACCGGCGCGGCGGGGGAGGCGCGGCGCAACGGCTGCAACCGCCGGCCCGGGCCGGGTACGAGCCGCATTGCGGGTGCGGGGCAGCGCCCCGGGGTCCGGCCCCAAGCCGGCGGGATGCTGCGGGCCTCAGCCGCCTGCCCGCGTCACACCTGCCGCCTCCCGGACCTGCAGCTCTGGCGACCGGGTGGCTCCGCGTAAGTACTCTTTGCCCTGAGCTCCCGGGACCCGCGGACGCGCACGCTGGCCACGCTCGCAGGTAGCGGGCAGCACCCCTGGTTGCGGTTCCCTCGGGCTGGATCCGGCCCTGCGGGCTAAGAGTGTCAAAACCTCAAGTATCTTTAGCTGCACGGTCTAGTTCACTGATGACAGAGAGGTGCCACTGATGACAGAGGGGAGCCGGGAGAGGAAAATGTGACCGTGCTCTGTGACAGGTGGCACCGGTCGGTTTCATAACAAAGTACAGGCTTGCAGACACCTTTTAGGAGTGTTAAAAGCAGCCGGGCGTGATGGCGCACGCCTTAAAATTTCAGCTCTCCAGAGACAGAAGCAGGTGGATCTCCGAGTTGGAGGATAGAGAATTCCAGACAAGCCCAAGGCTACATGGTGAGATCCTGTGTCAAAGGAAGGAAGGGAAGAAAGAAAGTTAGTTAAAATCAGGATCGCAGACAGACTAAGTTTGAAATTAATTTAAATAGCATTGGTATTATTTTATTTGCACAGCCAAGAATTCCCTGGCATTCTATCGCCATTGAATTGTAAGGCTTTTCAGATGCTAGAGTTCCAAGTGACTTTCACCTCCAGTTTTTCATGTTTTCCCTTTGGCTAACTGTTCACCAAAATGGCTGAATATTCTAATCCGTTTTGAAGAAAAGCTTTAAGACTTGTGCTTCTTTATTTTGTATGTGTATATATGTGTACCACTACTGAAAAGCCTTAAAACAGTTTGGATTACTCCTCTGTAGCATAATGACCCAGTTTTGTTAGATTTTTCTGTTTGGATCTGAAGTGTGGAAGGATGTGGGATGTAGGGCTCTACTGAGCTCTAGCCCCAGCCCTGGTTTAGCTATATTTTAAAGTATAGAACAATGACCTGAATGGGCCAGAATTTTTCTGTTAACACACTTAAACATCTCAAATTGGTGTTTTGAAAATTAGACATTTTTTTAAACGTTGAATCTTTTCAAAGAAACACATGAATCCTTTGTTTAGAGCAGCTCACTCATTCTGGGTTCTTAACTCTCATCTGTCCTATGTTGGAAAATCGATTTTAACCTCGTTATCTAATTGTCAGGATGTGTTTGCAGCAGGACTGACGTTAATTATGATGTCGATGCTTTTAAGAAATACTTATAAAGCATTCTCTCGTATTTCTGGCAAGAAGACATGCAGAGCTTTTTTTCTTTTTTCCTTATCTAAAACAAGGTCAGCCATAAATAGATTCTAATGCATACTGGGTGACACATTTATTAACTAAGATTAACTAGCTCCTGAACTTCATATACCACTGAGGGCAGTGGTAAGGCACCCTGCAGTACTGAACATACAGAGGCAAGTTCCAGACCAGCTAGGAAGGCTCTGATGGTTCATCCTGTAGACGCATTTGGCAGGGACAGAAAGACCTGTGTCCTAATGGTCTTCAGACATTTGAAGGTCTGCCATGCAGGAGGGATTTTATTGCCTTAGAGTAATTCCCAGCAAGGAAGAGGACACTGAGTACTTAGGGGAAGACAGCGTCCCTGGTGGTGATGTAAAGCAGAATTACGATCAGAACTTGAGCAGCGAGAAGAAGGGGCAGCTCTTCCCTCGGGCTCCCTCCCAGGGCAGCTTGAGTGAAGACTAGAAGGGCTGGAAGGGCACAGGTCTGATTGAGGGTCTCCTGGGGTTCTGGTGGCCACTGGATTCCAGGACTTAGTTTCCCTTCTAGCTCTGTGGGAGTTTGTTGTTATGTGTTGCAGCTGCCAGCTTCTACAGCTGTGGGCATGTTGACATCCCCAGACACCTACTTGAATCCTGGGAAGATAGGAACTGGCTTATTTGCTTGGTGTCAGAGCTAACTTGAACCCCATTTTGCCTGGTTTGGGGGAGCTTCGAGATAATAAATCACTCCCACTGTCAGTGTGATGTTTGAAATGTATTAGATACTTTTTCCTCTGGCTTTTCTGGAATGACCATCTAGTCAAGATAATTGCCTTTTCTAGGAAGGAAGTAGGAAATCATTCTTGCTAAAAATGAGGTAGTACCCGTTTTCTGGGAGTCAGCAGGTTGTAAAAGTGTGCTTTCCTGAGCTAAGGACATTACAGATGGTAAAGACATGACTTTTGTGCTGGCTCAGCATCCTACTTTCTATTTATTTCATTACTCAAATATGACTCAAGTTTCACAGCAAAACAGTCAAGTCATACCTACCTAAAGTAGTTGTATTCAGTGTTTTCTGGATGGTTTCTAAATATATATCCAGGAAGTAAAACAAAACTATAAAGTAGGGTCACGGTGAAATGAAGAGAGGACGAAAAGGACTGTCTTAGGGTTTCCATTGCTGTGATGAAACACCATAACTAAGAGCAATGTGGGGAGGAAAGGGTTTATTTCACTCACAGTTCCATAGAACAGTTCTCATCAAAACCAGTGAGGGCAGGAATTCAAGCAGGACAGGAACCTGGAGGCTGGCACCTCAGCCATGCAGAAGCCATGGAAGAATGCTAGGCTCTGGCTTGCTTTCCCAGGCTTGCTCAGTCTGCTTACTTATAGAACCCAGGACCACCAGCCCAGGGGTTGCCCCACCTACTGGGCCCTCCCACATCAATCACTAATTAAGAAAATGCCCTACAGGCCTGCTAAAAGCCTAGATTTTATGGAGGCAGTTTGTCAGTTGAGGCTCTCTTCTCTCTGATGACTCTAGCTTGTGTTAGGTTGACATAAACCTAGACAGCATAGGGACTTTGTGATTTGAAGTACATGTTTGTGCTGTGCCAATCTTGATGAAATGATTAACAGTGGGAATAACTGTCACTATTAGAATAGTGACCAGACTCCCTAGTATGCACAATAATTGGGGTTAACGCTCTGGCTATGGCCAATGAACAGAGCAGGTTCTTGAGAGCCCAAAGGACGGAAGTATAGCAGAGTGGTCATAAGGACAATGGAATTAAACTTTGGATCCTCTGGAACTGGAGTTCTGGATGGTTGTAAGCCACCATGCTCTGCAGGAGCAGCAAATGTTAGCAGAGCATGGTAGCATAGACCTTTAATCCTGACACTTGGGAGGGTAGATCTCTGAGTTTGAGGCCAGACTGCTGTATATAGTGAGTTCAGGGCAGCTAGGGCTCTTTAGAGAGGTGTGTGAGAGAGGGGGGGGGAGGGAGAGGGAGAGAAAGAAGGAGAAGGAGGAGGAAGAGGAGGAGGAAGAAGGAGGAGGGAGGAGGAGGAAGAGGAGGAAGAAGAAGGAGGAGGAGGAGGAGAAGGAGGAGAAGAGAAAAAGAAAAGAAAGGAAAAGAAGGAAGGAAGAAAAGAGGAGGAAGGAAAGAAAGAATTTATTACTAAAAAAAAATCCACAAATAATTTTAAGTATTATTTCTGAAACAACAAATGATCAAGTAAGGCAGACAGTTAAGTATCACCCAAGTTCATCACTCAGTTATCTTAAAAGATGTCTTTGTTAAGCAGGCATGATGGTATATACCTGCAGTCCTAGTATTCAGCAGGCTGCAGCAGAAGAGTCCTGAGTTCAAAGTCACCTGGTACTACAATCCAAGACCTCTCTTTAGAACCAGAAAAAAGACTTCTTTGTTAATGATAAAGATGAAAGTGAGAGTGAAGAGCAGCATTGCATGAGTATTTCCCACTCACCACTTCCCAGGATGAAAAGTGCGTGCTGTGCTGTGGCTGGAAAGGAAGAGGGGAGTATACTTTCTCCTTGATGCTGAGCACTTTATTCTAGCTAAATTCTCAAAACTGAGCAGTGAAATCCTTGGGGTAGCACCAAACCAGAGAGCAAACCCAAGAGGCTTGGTGCTTAGGAGGGACCCAGTTTCTGTGGATTGATTGTATCTGTCCCCTGTTGGGTGGCCCTAGAGGCGAGTAAGTTTAGCTTTGCATGTTGGTATTCTTTCTTAGGCCATTGTAGTGGGCTGTTGCCTTCTCATTTGCTGAATTGTTAGAATTTGTGAGCCTGGAAGTCCATTTTCATATTGATATTGTACATCTGCTACTACACATTGCGGTTCCCAGGATTACTGTGGGCCTGGTCATCCGAAGGTTACAATAGACGTGAAGAATTACACAGATAAGTGCCACCCATCTTTGATATCATGTGGGGGATGCATAAGACACTGGCTTCACAAGAGAAAGTTTTGACTCTGTTGTGCATAATTATTCTGGGAGTGCTAATGAGTTCTAACCTAATTTTTCTAGCGATGAAGTAGGAAGCTAAACCCATGCTGCACTCTGAGATCAAGGAAGCTTTTTTTGAGCTCTCTCCAGCCATCAACATACATAACCCCAAGCAGAAGGCACAGGAGTTATTTCTCCTCTCTGACTAGTGACGTGATAACAGATCCACATTGAGAGGTACTTTAAAAAAAAAAAAGGCCTTTTACTTTGATAGGGAGGATAAAGAAAGCTGCTGTTAATTTTATGTCCTTCTAGACAAGACTGTAGCCAAGTTCACCAATATTGCCTGACCTTTCCAAGGTGTTTTGGTCTGTCGTATGTAGTATGTCATCTTTACTTTTTGATTGGAAGTCTGTGACCAGCTCAGAAACCCCCAGAAGCTGAGAGCAGCATCTTTCAGCTTGTGGGCCTGCCTGTTGCCCTGGGCAAGAAGAGATGATCCTATGGCTAGGGAGTAGATCCTGTTGGCCCCTTGGCAACAGTCTTCAGTAAGCATTCTTCCCATGAATAATGTGGTCAAGGACTGGCTAGATAGCTTAACAGTACCTGGGCAGTTCTTTGCAGAAACTGAGTCCAGGTACTTGCTGCCAAACCTGATGCTCTGATTTTGATTCCTAAATCCTAGACAATAGAACCAGCTCCCCCAAATTGCCCTCTGACCTCTACACACCACCATACTGTATGCACACCTCACCCCACCCCACACCCCCTTACCCCCACCAATACATAAAAGTAAAACAAAATTTCAAGTGGTTGAGGCCGGTTTTTTTATAGTTAATCTTGGTATAAAGGCTATGATATTGGAGTACAGCAAAGAGAACAACAAGGCTAGACCTCACTGATGGGAGCAAAGAGGTTGTTTTTGTTTTTTGGGTGTTTTGTTTTGTTTTGTTTTGTTTTTAAGAAGTGGGACAATAAGCCAGAAATAGAGAGCCAGAGCAAGACCTTTTTAGGAATGGTCTTTTTGGGTGCTTTTGTGTTTCAGCCATGGTTGAGACTCAGAGCAGCTCTGCATGCCACTGGCTCTGGAACATCATGGTGAACTCTGCCCAACAGCTTTTGAGGCTCCACATATTACACCTGCAGAGCTGTGAACTGAGGACTTGGTATTGTCAGACTGTCCCTAGTCACATGGGCTTCTCAGACGATGTAAAGTTCACTGATGCCTTCAGCATGGCTTCTGGTGACAGAACACAAGTTTATCGCACACATAATGCTCTGTAACTGAAGAAGTGGCTGGAGGTCTCACAGCTGCCCAGCTGTTTAGGTGAAAGTTCTAGATTTTTAATTGTTGAAGTTCTGTGTGCAGTCTAAAAAATGGGACATCCAGAAACCTGAGTCCTGTCTCTGCAAAATACTGTCAAGGTGCTGCACACGGTTCCACTTTAAACTATTATCAGCCAGTCGAGTTTGGGGAGACAGTGAAGGCATGTAGAAACACAGAGTTGTACTCCTGTCATATGTGTGCTTCTGAAGCAGCACACCATGTGCTAGGTCTAGGAATAAAACACTTTACAGGTTTTGGCAGTCATGCCAGCCTTTGCAGGTAGCTGTTATCTGATGAGTGGAATGACTAGAGTATCCATGTGACAACCACTCCTGTTTGAGAGACCTGATCTGAATATGTTTATAACCACCCCCCATCCCCACCCCATAAGCTACTGTCCTTTCCTAATGGCTTCCCACAGCACAAGCCATATGAACAGAGTGACTCATACAACACTGTTGGTAACCTGGGAGGCTTGGAGTGCCCGCCTCTATCCAACTCACTCTGCATCCCTCCTTGTTTGCATCCAGACAGTGGATACAGAGAAACATTCTTTTGTCACTTCCAAGGGCCTTTTGGGAATACCAGAGGTTACCTGGCTCCAAATGTTCCTACATGAGGCCTGGCCAGGGACAGGTTCAACACTGAGAGAGCTGGGCAGCTTAAGAATACCTTGACTTTTCTTGCCAAGCAAAAAGGCTCATAAAACAGGCGGGATGCAAGGTAGTGTGAGACCCATTAGTGGACTAAGGGCCCACCATCAAGGAGGCCCCAGCATCATCCCAATGCTCTGACAGTGAGAGTGTGTGGTCTTCTGAACAGTGAGTAGCTACCATGAAGGGTGGAGACCCTTCTGGGTTGAGGATGGAAGCATCCACCTTACTTTGCTGGGAGATATCTAGCCTTTTTTCCCTCCATTATACAGGTTTTGTTTTGTTTTTCTGTGTTGTAATCCTTACATATAGTCACTCTGTATTAAGTTGTCTGCTTAAAAGTAGCAATGTATTATACAGGGTTTGATTTATAGTTTTTAAGTATAGTGAGCATATCTGGATCCTATAAATATCTCAATTTAGCCATCCTCAATGGACTTAAAAGCAAGTGTTCAGAACTGCTCAGCTGTTACCCACAAAGACAGGTAGGTGACGGGTTTTCCTTTTTGGATTTTAATTTTTTTGTAAGTCTTTAGGTAAATACATATTGCTTCCTAATCATTCCAGTATAGCACTAGTCCATAAGGAATTAAGAATTTTAGAAAGCAAAGTACAAAAAATTCATGTAATTATTGGTATTTTAACATTGGCAGAGAAACATGACACCTGAATATATTCCTCAGCCAATAGAATAACCTTATGGTCGCTATATGATATGATGTCTAATTTTTAAAGGCTTATGAAGAAGCTATGTCTTTACTCGGAAAGGATAGGCTATGCATCATCTATTAGCCTTTGTGAGAAAACTTTCATGTGAATTAGTATGTGCTGAGAGGTTCAGCTTCCTCTACATCTACAGATCTGTTGTACAAGGGTCATGTTTGGCCCTTTGCATATTCTAAATGGTAACCCTAGCTCCTGGCATTAAGATTAAAGAAAGAGGATTTATTGGGCTAGCAAGATGGCTGAGTTGGTGACGGTGCCTGCTGCCAAGCCTGGCAACCTGAGTTCCATCCCCAAAACCTAAATGGTGGAAGGAGAGAACCAACTTCCACTGATGTCCTCCAACTACCGACTACCTTACTATACTGTGGCATTCAAGTGCTCATGACAATGAGTATTCAAGTGCTCATGACAATGAGTAAATGTTAAAAAGTTACAAGAAAAGTTGCTTTATAGAAAGAGTAAACTGCAAAACTTTATATTGCCACCCACAAAGGAAATGCTGAACTCTCAAGATAACGCATGGAAGAATTAAGAGCCTCAAGAAATGTAGCGTCTTTCATATCATCTTCTATGTGACATTGAAATGTCTTCATTCTTCTGCTTCATACAAAGAGTTCGGGGAGAGGGGGTGGCTGTTGTTTGGGTTTATTTTACTGTGCTGGGTCTCAGGTCTGTTGGGCAAGTGCTCTACCACTGAGCTACATCCTCAGCTCTGTTATTATTTATTATTTTTGGAGTTAGTCTTAAGTTGTCCAGACCAGCCCTGAACATTTGATAGCCCAGGAAAGCCTCCAACTTCTGGTTCTCCTGCCACACAGTCTTTTTAAGGTAGCAGTCTCCTTGAACATGAAATTTCCTAAATTGATTAATGTTAAAGTCTTTATCCCTTGGAGTTGACCTGGTCAGTTCTGTATAGACTTTGAGAGTGTCCACAGAATTTCTTTAGACGTGTTTCTTTTATAACCATGATACTGGAGATGCCTTGTTTGCAGAGCAAATTCTCTTAGTGCTTAGACAAGAAAACCAAAATCCGTTTGCCAAGAACTAAGAAGGAACACTCAAAATCACAAGCACTCACATATAAATGTGAAGTTATCAGTGAGCCCAGGAGAGCAAGGAGGTGTCTGAGTTGGCCCAGCATGGAGAAGGCAGAATGGAGCCCTCTGTGACTTCTTACCAGGGGTGGAAGATTCAAGACAAGTTTATACAGGATCATTCTGAGGACTTGTTACAAGATGGCTGCCCTTTTTCTCCAAGTTCAATAGCTCTCTACAATGGAAAAAAGGCCATTTCTGGGTAGGGGTTGTCCCTCCTGTGAGCGCTATATACCCTCACTTGCTGGTAAACCCCAAGGAGAACAGCATAAGCCTCAAATCATCTTGTCTTAGGGCAGAGCTGCTCCACCAAGGCTCCTGCAGTTCATATTGGGGGCTGGGTAGTTCTTTGCTAACTGTAGGGAGCACCCCCTCACCAGATATAGTGACCCACATGGTTCCAGATGTGTTAACTAAGAGCCACAGCTCCTCTGCAGCTCCTGGTCAAACCATTGAGTACACATTCTGCGTGTTCTTTAATTCTGAGTACTTCCAGCTGCTGTTCATCCACAAAGAAACAATGGCTGTGCAGACTGTCATGTCTGTGCTCATGCCAGTGGAGACTCTGAGCAGGCATGAGCTTACATAAGCAGCCCAGCCCTTGGCAAGGATCATGTGCAGAGTCCTCTGCTTCCCCACTGTGTCTCACATGGCTGTCCTTTCCTCTTCCCCACTGCCCTAGTTCTAAAGCGCCATCCCAGGCATAGCACCAGTTGTGCATTTCAACAGGCAAAGACTCTAAATGATGAAAGAGTTACCACCATGGCCTGATATTTATAGGGAGAGGCCAGAGCCCCTCCTCCAGCTAGCCAGCAAGCCACAGCCTGTGTCAGAGAGGTCACTTTGCACTGTCACCTTGCACTTACATTGTCATGTAAGACAGTCAGAAAAAAAAAATGATTTTAGAAATCCTAAAAACCCCAGAAATGTTTAGGATTCCTGTTGAATGTTTAGGATTTCTGTTTAAAACACTCAGTCAGTAGAAAGTAACAGAGCAGCACAGCGGCCTGCACCAGCTCACATCCTAACCCACTACAGGGCTGCATCGAGAGGACAGAGACCTCTTGTTCTGAGGGTTTTTTTTTTTTCATGTGAGTAGCTGTGTCCCCCAAATCCCAGCTGTGGGACTGCTAACACCAAGCAAAAAGTCCGTCTCTACATAAGCCTCTCACAACTTCAGCTATGCAGTAGGAAAAGGGGCAAGGGAACTTTGAAAGAAGGAAGACTGACTAGTGGTGTTTTGTCACAGCAGTGAGTGCTGGCTGTGTTTGTGCTGGTGGCATTTCCTTCGTGGGAGTACTACAGTATAGTATGTCAGGAATGTGAACTTCAGAGTCAGAGTGGTGCAGAATGAATCCCACCCCTGCCACCTGCTAACTACAGCTTTTTGCTTGCTGAGGTGAGATCAGGTCAGATGTTTCATCTAGCATGGAGCATAGCACCTGACCTGTAAAGACCTCATGACTGCTTTCCCCCAGAGCTAAGGACCAGGGGCCACTGCACCTCTCCTTTCCTATGTTCTGCTTTATTCTGGCCAATCTAAATTCTGAACTGGGAACTGCACCTCTATCGTGTAGCTTTCCTCCTTGGTTCTTACCATGGCACCTCAACTTATGTGTACATTTTTAAAAATTATGCTTTGTGGATGAGTGTTTTGCCTACATATCTGTGAATCTGTGAATCGTGTGTGCCTGATGCCCACAGAAGCCAGACAAGGGTGTCAGATCTCCTAGGAGTGGGGTTATAGATAGTGTTAGCTGCCATGCGAATGAAGGGAATTGAACCCTAGGTCCTCTGCAAGAGCAGCCAGTGCTCGAACCTGCTGCCTCTCCAGCCTTTGTGAGCGGTTCTTGATGTGTAGTCTCTCCCATCTTGTTTCCACGCCTCTCCAAAGTCAAGTAGTGTGGGTCACACTGCTGTAAAGCGCTATTCACGTTTTTTCCATTCCAGAATTGTTTCCTCCTCCCAGGCCTGCCCAGCCAATAGGGCTCAACTCAGCCCCAGCCTTCCAGAAGGGAAGCATTATCCTCCAGGCTGTATGCACTCAGCAGCCAGTCAGGGCCTGGTACCACCTGGTATTATCCAAAGTGCCAGGAATGCTGTGATAATTGAGGCCCCACCCCTACCCTCCAGGGATCTTCTCTGCCTGGAGGAGAGACAGGTGTCTCCCTGGGCTCCCTTCCCCCTGGCTCTTGTGTTTAGTACTTCCATCTCAGGAGGCTATAATTACTGATTGTTTTCTGATCTTCCCTCACCAAGTGATGGTAAGCATAGAATGAAGCTATACATTGGGTGCTTCAGAAGTATACTGGCGTGATTGCAAGTAGATAATCAAAAGGACTCTTCAGCCAGCTAGTATAATAAGCTTTGTAAATGTCGAGATATATTTAAGTGGAGTGTGGTGGCGCACACTTGTGATCTCAGCTTCAGCACTCAGAGAGCTGTGGTGGGAAGGTGGTAGGCTTGAGGTCAGCCTCGGCTATGTGGCAAGTTCAAGGTTAGTCTAGGCTGCAGAATGGAACACTGCCAGAATAAGTTTTAAATAAATTCAATGATGATAGTAAGCTTCTAGCCATTAAGGTAACTTCTGAGGCTCAAGGGATCCCTGGACTGGTATTCACAGAACCTTGTTCATTAGAAGTTCATTGGCGGAACTGTCTGTAGTGTGTCTACAGAAATTCTTACCTTGTCTGAGGGTGATCCTGATGAGGCCAGCTTGAGAAGCTCACAGGTAGTATTGCTGCAAAGCCATGAGTGAGTACTGCCAGTAGTGGTCACTCTGATGGGTGACCCCAGATAGTAGTTACCCTGAGGCTGCTCGAGAGGGAAAAGGAGGATGCAGAAGTAGCAGAAGGGCCTAGGCAGGTCCACTGTCTACATGCATTGGCCACTGCTGTCCCAGCAGCCACTTGTATCTAGGAAGTTCTCTGTGTAAGCAAAAGTGCTGGGTTGACTTCTCTGTGATGTGGAGCTCCTTCCTCCTGGTGGTAAACCCTGCCTCAGATACAACAAGACCCAGTCACTCCGGCAGGCACCTTGTGATAGAGGACTTGGGCACTGACCTCTTCTGGCCTACACAGCCCATTTAGAGATGCATCATTTACCTGCATTCCAGACATGTTGTCTTTTTTTTTTCCTTTTTTTTTTTTTTTTTTTTTTTTGTTATTGTTGTTGTTCTTATTGAGACAGGGTTTCTCTGTGTAGCCATGGCTGTCCTGGAACTCACTCTGTAACCAGGCTGGCCTCGAACTCAGAGATCTGCCTGACTCTGCCTCCCAAGTGCTGAGATTAAAGGTGTGCACCACCACTGCCTGGCCAGACCTGTCTTCTTGAGAAGACCTTGCACACAGAGGGATCTGTAGCTGGTCTTTTGCTACTTTGTGGGTTCTTCTTTTCCCTACCCTTTATCCCTCTGTTTTTACCCTTGTTACTAGATAAGGGAGAAAGGAGGATAGAGGGGAGAGAGAGAGATCCCTGAATCTAATTTTTTTCCTTTTATTTGTTCTTTAAGCATGACAACTATCAAACCACATCTAACCCCCCTGAACAATCACCCACCACCAGAGCTGTAGCAGGGTATACCCTCTATACTCTCTGAAAAGTTCCTAGACTTCCAAACATCACACAGTTGGCAGAAACTATCTACAGCTGGTAAACCCATGCCTCTGCTAGAGTATGAGACAAATCAGAGCTGCTTTGTCTGCTGCTTCGAAGCAGCCCCTTATCCCCATATTGGGGATTAAAATGAAAACCCCTTCTTACAATATGTCTGTGTTTTTTTTTTTAAAGAAACCAAAATTCCAAAATTGCCACTGTATTTCCCTCTTGTGTTTGAAGCCATCAATTGTCCTGTGTGCAGTAGTAAATCACAGAGGCATTTCCAGTGAATTAAGTGCTCTTCAGGTCAGTGGCCAAGGTTTTCAGGAGCCCCTCCTGCTCAAGTCTAGTCTTTATCCTGCAGTGGTATGCATTAAATCTCCAATGCCAAGTGAAGGTTTTTCAGCCTGCATGTTACTCCTTGGCTAAAACAGCTCATATTGTTGCTGCAGGGACCCTGAGCCAGACCCTCAAGGCCATTTCCCACACTAAGAAATTACCTTAAATATCTCTTTTGGGTCTGCATTTCTGAACCCAATGGCAGCCTTTGCCTTATTAAATACATAGCTCATGAAGCCTAGGTGCTCATTCTGTTTAAGATTTAGGAAAATCATTGCCTTTTGAAAGTTTTTCCGGGGGCTAGAGAAATGGCTGAGCAGTTAAGAGCACTGACTGCTCTTCCAAAGGCTTTGAGTTCAAATCCCAGCAGCCACATGGTAGCTCACAACCACCTGTATTGAGATCTGATGCCTTCTGGTGTGTCTGAAGACAGCTACAGTGTACTTACATATAAATAAATAAAATCTTTAAAAAAAAAGAAAGAAAGAAAGCAAGTAAGTTTTTCAGGAACTACGTACTGTATTTCTTAAAGTTAAGGCACCAGACATTTTGATATCAGAGACTTAAAGCATGGTACCCATTAGAACCAATATTGGTCATAGCCCTTATCCATTTGTTCATAGCCGCTGCTGGTGCTGTTAATGGTCTGATAACTTTTTTACATTTGGTATTCAAATTTTCAAACCACAAGGTCTCTATCAACACTTGCCTTGCATCAGCATCTGATGAGACTTTGTTCACTGCTGAGACTAATCCTTGTTTAAAAAAAAAAAAGAAACGAAACAGTGGAGGCTCCTCCAGAGCCATGAGTAATCTTTGTAAATGAGGTGGACTTTTCCCCCTGGGCTCTTCCACTTTGTCCCAAGCTCTTAAAGTCATTAAGTGACATTATTCTATAGTAGCATCATCAAATTGAATCTGCTCTTGTCTATCAGAGCACTGCCCTGCATCCAGTAACTGATTGATATTTTACTATATTTATTCCCCTTGCTGTATTTCACTGTTCAATATTTAAGGCTTCTTCCCTCCACCATGTTAACCATTGTAGCTGGGGACCAGTCTCTAATATAGCTGTCACTAATCCCTTCCAGTCTTGAGGGATAATTTTATTTTGCATAGCCCAGTTTTTCGAATTTGTTTCACATAAGGTGAGTGCATTCCATTTGAAATCATGGCACCTTTAAAATGCCGTTTTATATCTATCATTTCTATAGGATAACATCCTACTCCTTACAACCTTGTTCCATACCATTAGTAGACATATGCTGTACAACTACTGTGAAAGCTGGTGGTGATTTTGTAACTCTGGCAGTTGGTTTGAGATTAATCTTTTCTCTAGAAACTAGATGTTTCATCAGATTGTCCTACCTTTGCAGCTTTTCTCCGACCTGACTGCAATCTAGCGCAGTTTGTTTCCCTCTTTCTTTCTGCGGGAAACTCCTCCTCTCAGTCACTGCAACTGAGCCTTTGTGTTCTCTCTTTCCTGTGCTTCCACTTCCCAAGGGCTTCCATTTCCACCCACAGCCTGTCTAGTTACCCCACCAACTCTGCAGCCCTTTCAGAAAAGAGAGAGCAGAGTGGCTCCTTTTGGTTTCCAGTTTCAACCAGTTTTTGTTTCTCAAGCCCCTCCATTTCAACCCACAATTTTTCCAACTGTTCAGCCATTTTTCCATCCTTTTTTTTTGAAACAGAATACTAAGAAGAAAAAAACAAAAACAAAACAAAATTACATCTGGGAGCAAAGCAGGGGATATCCCAGGAATAGCAGCCTCAATAAAGTCTTTTGCTAGCCTCTTAAAGAAATACATCCATTCCTTCATTCCCTGCCATTTCTTCTATGGCATTTGAAATCAGATGTCTTTTTTTTTTTTTTTTTTTTTTTTTTGAGACAAGGTTTCTCTGTACAGCCCTGGCTGTCCTGGAACTCACTGTAGACCAGGCTGGCCTCAAACTCAGAAATCCGCCTGCCTCTGCCTTCCAAGTGCTGGGGTTAAAGGTGTGCGCCACCACGCCCAGCAGATTTCCCATTTTTATACCTAATTTTTGAGGCACCATTGCTACTTTGTAGGTTCTTCTTTTTCCCAACTTTTATCTCCCCAGTTTCTTCCCCTAACACTAGATAGGGAAGAAAGATGGGGGGGGGGGTAGGGGGGGAGGGAGAGAGGGAGAGGGAGAGAGAGAGAGAGAGAGAGATCGAGATCCCTGATTCTAGTTTCCTTCCTTTTGCTTCTTCTTGGAGCATGACTACTAACAAATCACATCCAGTTCCCCAGACATACCACCAACCACCTACCCAGCCTCCCAGGACCCTAGCATTTATATACCGTCTGAAAAGATCCCAGGCTCCCCAGTGTTATATACAGTCACAGAAACTATATGCATCTGGCAAAGCCATGCCTCTGCTAGAACAGGATGCAAATTATAGCTGCTGTAAAGCAGCCCCATCCCACACCTGGGATTAAAACAAAAACACCTATATTTCTGTGTGTTTTTTTTTTTTTTAGAAGAAACCAAAATTCCAACTTGTCAGTACAGGGACCACCCCTTATCCAAATGTGGGTGCCCAGAGTGGTTTTAAATAGCAGCTCTGAAAGTGTGAGCTAACCAGAGTAAGAGGAACATGGGAATAAATCCATAATGCATGCCTTCTGTGACCACAGGCTTCCCAGACAGGCTGCGTATCAAGTTTCCATGCCCTAATTGCCAGCTTCTGATCACATCTTCATAGCCCTAACATCAGGCTGTGCACTCTTTTGGAAGGAAATGGATGTCAGTGGCTGGAGAATTATTGATGGGCTTGTGTTTTATGATGGATAATGTCATTAAGATGCAGGAAGGTAGACTGTGTGGGTAGAGGAGGCACCCACAATCTCTGCCTGTCCTGGGGGCACTAAATTGTTGCTGTTGTAAACCTTGCCTCCAATGAACTCTCATCTGCTTGGGTAAAGTAATGACAATTCTAGCCATCCAGGATGCTCTGACATGATGTTAGGGGAGCACACTGTCTCCTCCTTAGTCTCAGGAGAGCCTTTATCATTTCTTCTGATTATAAAGTGATGTTTGGGAGTACTGAGATGGAATGAAAAAAATAGTTATTTTGATTTTATCTGTATGGGTGTTTTGATTGCATGGGTGTCTGTTTATCACAAGTGGGCAGTGCCCATGTAGGCCAGGTGAGGGTGTCAGATCCCCTATAACGAGAATTACAGACACTTGTGAGCCACCGTATTGGTGTTGTGAACTGAACCCAGATACTCAGGAAGAGCAACCAATGCTCTTAACTGCTGATCCATCTCTCCAGCCTAAAATTTGTAAGAAATGAAAAATCACCCATAATCCTCTATCTAGAAAGTAATGCTTTAATACTCTTGTGTACATCCTTAGACATGGTGTCATGAAGCACAGTCGTCTTTTAACTTACACATTCAAAATGTAAAATTGCTGATACGGCTTTGGAACATGAGCTTTTTAGCTTAACCCATCACAGGCATATGACATTAACTTTTTTATCTTGCCACAGTGCGGCTGCGCCAAGGTCCCTAGGCCCTCCTTACCACGCACTCAGAGTCCTTTGTGTGGTGGGTGTTGTGCAAAAGTGAGAGTTTGGTTGGTTGGTTACTTCTGTTGCCTTTTAGAAACATGTAAGAAAATGCCTGCTGTGTAGGTAGAGAGGGAGCACCACTAAGACATCTCTACATAACGCTGTCAGTTTTGGTTGACTCCAGCATCAGCTTGTTTATCGCTCTGACACAGTAACCCAGCCATTCTGCTTGATACTGTGGCTGAAAGCTTCCTTTTGTCCTGTTACCATGCCACATAGGCAGCATGTTGGCATTTTGGGTTACACAGGGCTGCAGCCCAAACTCATGACTCCTGTTTAAGAAAATGAAACAACAACAACAACAAAACAACCCTGAGTTGCCTTTGACTTTTGAGGGTGCCAGGCACACATGTGCACATATATACATAGGTAAAATATTCATATGTGTGAAAAAATTAAAGAACAGGACTAAAAAACAATTCCAATTCTTTTGGTGAGGTTAATTTCATGTGTCTGAATGTTTTGTCTGTGTGTACGTCTGTGAACTATGTGGCTACCTGATGCCAGAGAAAAGTCGGAAAAGGGCATTGAATCCCATGGAGGTTGAATTACAGGCAATTGTGAGCCACCATGTGGATGTCAGGAAGCGAACCCTGGTCTTCTGCAAGAACAAGTGCTATTCACCCCTAAGCCAAATCAAGGCCAAATCACCCTAATTCTTTAGGACTACCTTCTGTCTCTTTAAAAAATTAATTGCATCTCTGCTTTCAATATTTAGTGCTATAACTTTGTTGCTCTTTAACAAGGTATTTCTGGAGTCTTGTCAAATGCTTGCTTTCCTGCATGCAGCTGATGTTCTTTTTCTTGCAGCCCTAGCTCTTTGGGGTTTTCAGATGACTTGCTCATTGAATTTCCTAAGTGCCTGTGTGGACAGGAACAGGAGGTACCCATAGCTCACAGCAGTTTATTCATCTAAGTTACTGTGAGCTCAGAATTGTGTCTGTGTTATATTCATACATGATAAAGTTGCTTTTTAAAAATTTCAGGGGGGCACACACACATGTGTCATTGTGCGACATGTGCATGCACTCGAGGGTCAGAGGACAACTGGCAGGAGTCAGTTATTTCTTTTCACCATTCCAGTTCTTGGGATCAAACTCAGGTTATCAAACTTAGCAGTAGGCGCTTTCTAACTGCTGAGCAATCCCAGCAGCCTCCCTTCAGGATATGATAAAGCAAACCTGAGGGGAGCACCAGCTACTTAGCCTCAGGCTATTTTTAGCCGATGGTAGAGTACTATAGATTGGTTCAGAGGAAGAAGTAAAAGTTCTGTTGTCCCTGGGCTTCTAGGTCTGCCTGCTCAGCTGTCCATCTTGATTGGCTTCCTTGTCTAGTCCCTTCCCAGTGGAGTTGGAATGTGGAGGCTGCTGAGAACTATGTCTCTGTACTTGTATGTTTTCTTTGGAAGCAACTAGAATTTGCTAGCTCATTCTCATAGTGTTCAGGAAATATTCTATACAAGCAAGTAAACAGCTCAGAGGTAAATCTGTAGAGCTGTGAACCAGTATTTACATAGCACTAGGTTACTGACTTCCATTAACCACTTATTGTATGCCAGGCACCAAAGCCAGTGCACTTAGTACTGAGGAGGCTGTGGCAAATATCAGGTCCTAGCTAAATGGCCTCACTTCCACCCCAGACTTAGTCCCACCTCTCTTAAACTTGTCCACCTTGTCCTTTTTGATCTCACTGTGTTCTGCAGATCCTTTTCTGGGCCTGAATCTCTTCATGTGGAGAGAGACTTTGCTGGCCAACTAGTTGGAGGCTTTCTCCCCTGGTGTCATCTGAGCCCATACATCCACCTAAAAATGCCTGTTGTACCTTCCTTCCTGGCCATTCCTTTTCCTGACATACATAAGCTTCAGGACACCAGAACAGTACAGAAAGTTCCTTAAAAAGCTCCAGTGGTCTTTAAGCCATAACCCTGAGATGCTGTGTGGTGCCCATTAAGACAGGCTCTATCAAAAAGAAGAGGAGACAGTATATCCATCCTTCATGGAGAAAGAACCCACTGCGAATGAGCTATAGCTAATTGATGAGTAGAGTCAAGAATAGCTTGGCTCTAACCAATTCTCAGGCACCATTCTTACATTCTGAAATTGTTACCCCCATGGCTGTATGAACCAGGCTGAGAAACACTTCTACCCCAAGATGCTCATTTCTCTTTGTCTGCTAAAAATGTAGCTGCTTTAAAATATCTCCTAGACTGCTGAGACTTTATGGGATGAGGTCATGTTCAGATCGATGCTGCTACAGTGCTTTCTGATTAATGTGAGGTTACTTAGGAGCAGCCTTTCTACTCAGCCCCATGGCGGAGCAGGATAAAATTATCTGAAATACATACGTAAAAAATGCATGAGTTCTTTGGAGAGGGCAGAAGCGGGAGTTGCCCAGAGTAGTTCAGACAGAGGGGAAATAGGGTGTGTTACAGGGTGTAGCAGATAGAAGAGGGGCAAAGGATATTGTGGTGATGATCAGGAAAGCACCCTGGGGACCTGAGGGGACAAGGCTGGGGAGGGGCAGCCTGGCCAGAGTATCAGGTGCTTGGCATGAAAATGTAGGCCAGATGAGCGTGTGGACAGAAGGGATATATTTTGGAAAGGGGAATATCTGGACCTGGCTGTGGGTCTCCCCGTGATCATAACCAAGTGGTGTCTGGCGGCTTATGGCTGAGCAGAGCACTACTTTTGACCCAGGACACCTTATGCTGAGTCAGTCCCCAGGGGCTTTGTCAGCCTGGCTGCGAGACAAAGAGGGTGAGTACGAATCTGGCCCTTAGCCCGTCCTGCTGATATCCAGGGAGCGAGGACACACACACTGAGGGTACGATTCCCATTGTTTTTCTGAAACAGCCTTGCTTTGCAAAGGTGCTGGTGGGGCCTAGAAGGCAGGACCTTTCCCACTTTTTTATCCTAAAAGCTGTTTCATGTGGAGAGCATGTCTGTTCAGGCATTGTAACATCTGACCACCTATAGAACTGCCATCCACTCTCCTCTGGAGCTCATTTGCATCAGGTTTGTCTTGTCTGTGTGTACTTGATTTCACATTGTTTCAGAGGTTGGATGTATATACAGCATTTGCCTTCCTGTGTCAGTCTCCATCTTCCCAGCCTTTAAGGTTATCATGCAAGCCCTGAGGCTGAGCCAGGTTGAGGTTGCGAGGAGCACATTCCTTTGTCCTGCAAAGAGCACTGCCAGGGTAGAGGACTGTGTATTGATGCAGACGTGAAGTGCCTTGGTAAGGAAGCTCTTAATGCCTTGGAGCTAGGGGGCAACTGGCACCTGGGAGTCAGGATAAGACAGGCTGGTTTCTTCATGCTGGCAAGGGTCCTTAGCTATCAAGGCCTCCATTAGTGTCATTTTCCCCAGGAATGGTGGCAAAGTTCCCTGTGAGCTACCTCAGCTGGGCCTCTGTGTCCCTCTGCAGAAGCACGATGACTCTCCCTGATGAAGGGTTGCTGACTGCAGAGGGGACAGGGTGAACTAACGGTGCTCTGTGGTGCACTAACCACAGCAAGCGTTGGAATGCCTCACCCTTCCAGTCAGTCAAGGTAACCTTGTTAAGGGACACCTATTCCTACTGCTGTAGCTGTCTAGAGAGAAAGGCCACAGGTTTGTGTGCATTCACTGGGATTGGGCCAGGCCCTGGTAATGACAGTGGCTTAGAACCCTACCTGCAACTGGTACCCAGCCCCTGCTGTCTATCCTTGAACAAAGAATTGTGAAATTACTGATGAATCTCAGCAAGGCACAGAAACATTTAGATCCCCCTGGGGCGAAGGCCACAGTTGAGAGCTGTGATAAGGGTCTACTATACTGAAGGGCAGTATTGACAAGATGCTCAGAGGAAGTAGCCTGGGACCCGTTAGTCATGTGCAGAAAAATCAAGATGACTCAGTCCATTACACCAACCAGTTCCAGACCCAGCAATGTACTCTCTTCCTTATGTCCGACTCCTCAAGTTGCTTGGGAACCAGCTCCATGGCCTGCACATCATCTCTAATGATGGCCTGGTATCAGTAGCTCAGGAGCAAAGTAACAGCATTGTCTTAAGCTATGCAGTGCTTTCCCTCAGGGATCCAGTAGCACTGCCCAGCAAGTGAGAAAGTCACTTAGCCATCTAGACAAAGTTCAGCCCCATGTGTGCATGCCTTGCCCCATAGACCTAACCTAGACAGGTGGATCTCCTCTTTGGTACCTCGTAGAGAATCCCAGAGGATGGACATAAGAGGACCTAGACAGTCATGACTACCATGGGACGTCTCCTGTTGTCAGAGTGCATTCATATGCTCAGGACCCTGCAAGCCTCCCCAGGCTTGCGCTGCGCTGCACTCCTTGCCCACCTGCTTTTGCTCGAGGGTAAGAACTGCAGCATGAAGACAACAGTGAATTCTTGAGTCCAGAGTTAGGTTCAAACAGAGTCCAAGGCAGTCCTAATAGGAACAGTTCCTCAAACTGTACTTAAATGAATTTCAAATAAAACATATCCACCACCAGGGAATTGGGGCTGGGTGGCCACGGAGGGGCCCAGTATAGATTATAAAAGCAAGTATCTGTGTAGATATGTTATTCTCTCAGAGCTGCACAAGATGTCTGAAAGTTTAGACTATTACAGTACATAGTCTCTCTGGGCATGCAGGACATTTGAATTATAGACCTGAGGAGGAAGTCCCTGCCAGCATGGGCCTTGGTGCTTGTAGGTCACCATTGGTCTTTACCATGGTCTCTTAGGTGCAGGCTGGACTTAGGTTGAGGCAGGAACAGGCTGTGCGAGAGACACATATTCATAAACCCATTTCTGACAGTTCTCTAGGACAATGGCTAGGGGTGTGAGGCACATAGCCTTATCTGAGGCTACACTTGGAAAGCAACAGAGCGTAGGTTGAGACCTCAGGGATCCTGGGAAGGCAGATAGAACGGGGTGCAGAAGGCTGTTCTGCCATTAGAAGACACGGATAGGTCTCAGGGAAGCTGCACTACACATAGTGCACTGGGCTCCAAAGAGGCCAGGGAGAGACAGGAGCAGACTCGGGCTGGGCAGAACAATGGGATCCGCGCCCCCCCCACACACAAACATACACACCTCCCCAGCTACTGTGTGGAGCATGAGAAAGAGGAGGAAGTCTACCCATGTGAAAGGAAGATGGTGCAGGCCAGACAGGCCATTAGGAATGGCCTTGGAACTGTTACGGTAGATAGATCATCAGGACATAAGTTCAGGTTAAGGCATCTTGTTAGGACTCTAGCCTCCCAAGCCAGCACTCCCAAGCACCATGGGCCCTGGTAGGCCCCAGACTTCATGTCAGATTGAGCAAGAATAGCTCCTGAGTGAAAGAAACAGTCATGACTGGGAGGCTTAGACAGCATGCCAGGCTGCCGTGTGCAAGAGAGTGCAGAGCCAGGGGCTATTCTTCACTTTGCATTGATTGACTGGCTCCTCTGTTATGGTCAGGGCCCCCTTCCAAGGCCATGCACTTGGCACATAGTACTGGGGTATTAGGAGTTGCAGGCTCCACTTTGCCCTGCGGCTGGTTGCTGAGGCTGCCTTAGCTATGGCTTCTACAGATAGAGCTCACCAGCTCTTGCCTTCCTTCCAGAGCAAGCTTTGTTCCTTGCCACAGTCTTTCTCCTGACATTTCTCCCTAGCCCAGATGTCCTGGTTTCTGTCTCCTTAGTTCTGCTAGGACGTCTACTTAGTCCCGTCAGTTCTTTCTGTTTCCTTCTGTGTTTCTCAGCTCTTCTGCAGGCAGAGCTGGGTGGAGCCCCGGCTGCCTAAGCTGATGGTGTGAGTGAAGGCACGGTCTGAAGTCCCTGTGGGGACAGTTCTTAGTGGTGAACACAACTCCTGAAGTGGGAGCAGCGGCTGTGCTGTCGCCACCACAAGCACACACTGAGCAGATGTCATCGGCATGCTGGCAGCCCTTGAGCCATGGGGCTTCTGCAGGGAGTGCTCTCTAGCATGGCCATGGGAAAGACACTGAGAGCTGCATAGACTGGTCTGCATTCTGTCCTAAGTGTTTCTCAGTGCTGGGGCAGGTGTCTTGAATTATTCTAGAAAGCTGGCCTGACTTCATATTGCTCCAGTTGAAATTGAGGGTAGGGCCAGTCACATAAGTCAGGACATCTGGGAAGGTAGCACCTAGACTTGAGGGTTCTGAGTTTGAAGAAACCCTGCTCTATGCTGCTGACTCTTCATCCGCCTCAGACCTGCTTCCTCTCCAGAACAAGCAGCAGCCTGGCGCCCTGTACTGGGTGCCACTCCTGCCCTCAGCTGGTCCTCACATAGAGCTGATGTGTGGCAGGTGCTCTGTGAGAGATGAGTTAAGGGCCTGTGCCCCAGCAGTCAGAAGGGGTTCCTGGAGCCCCAGGACCTCATCTGCTCCCACATATTTCCATGATGTGTACCCAGAGCCCATCTTCTCTCAACCCTCGTGCTTGAAACAGTGACCAGAGTCTTATGTTTCCGGTAGGTCACCTGGATGTCAGCATGGCAGCCACAAACCTGGAGAACCAGCTGCACAGTGCACAGAAGAACCTGCTCTTCCTCCAGCGGGAGCACGCCAGCACACTCAAGGGGCTGCACGCCGAGATCCGGCGGCTGCAGCAGCACTGCACAGGTGGGTGCAGGCTCATGGCTGCTGACCAGACCACTGTCGGGATGTGGAGTCGGGTCCGCTGCTGCACGAGGCCCACTCCCCATGCTGATATGGCCACATGATTAATCCTTGGTGACCCACACACCTGCAAGTGACCGTGTTCTGCACAGTATGATGGAAGCACTGGGCACACAGCTGCCAGCCTTGCCCTAGAGCAGCAGATGCCTGCGGTACTCAGCCACAGTGCAGTCTGCAGTTCAAGAGGCGGCTGCTCGCTGACCTAGTACTGCTGGGGTATATTCAGGGAGGATAAGGAAGAGAATTCTTTTTGCTTTGGTTTGGTTTAGTTTTTCGAGACAAGGTTTCTCTGTGTAGCCCTGGCTGTCCTGCAACTCACTCTGTAGACCAGGTTGGCCTCGAACTCAGAAATCCTCCTGCCTCTGCCTCCCGAGTGCTGGGATTAAAGGCGTGTGCCACCATGCCCGGCGGAAAGGAATTCTTGAGGCTCAGGTCCTCTCCCAGCCTTGATATGAACCATGACCCCTGCCTGGTGTTTCTTACATTGATCCCTGGAGCTGTGACCCCTGCTTCTACAGGGTCAAACTCACTCACTGGGATTTAGTGCTTGTTGTCAGAACTGATGGGAAGAACTAATTTATTGGAACTTGATAATCAATGTGTCATGTTTCTTTTGTAGATCTAACATATGAGCTGACACTCAAAAGTTTCGAACTGACAGGTAAGAACTCTCACCAGATGTGGTTGCATCTTGTTTTCTTTGTAATCTGTTCCCACTTGCCCCCTCTGCAATGGCAGTGGTTGCCCTGAGCAAAGACAAGGGAGTTTAGAGTCCAAAGTCGCCCGTAGTCTGGAGTGACGAGTGGCTTTTTCACTTCCCATTAATATATATGCCTAGAATGCCTATTGCATTTTCCAGAATTTTCTAACTTTTCTACCGCGAATGCATATCCTTCCATAATCCAGAAATAAACTTGAATGTGACTCGAGCCAGAAAGGAAAAATGTGAGAATTAGGCAGAAGGCCCTACATCCGCAGTCTCCAGAGTTTAGCAAAGCCCTGCCCCAAAGCCATGTGCTCCATAATAGGGAGGGCAGTGCCCTTGTTCAAGGCCCAGAGCATATTTGAACTGCAATCTAGATACACTTCCCTAGTGAGACCCATCAAGGGGCCAAAGCAGTGGCAGCCAAAAAAATGGGAGCTCTGAGCCTGTGAGAATGGCCTGTTCCTTAGCACAGGGCTGGGTCTGAGGATATAGAACATGTGTCTGGGGGAGACCTTTCCCCTAACCAAGCTTTACGAAGGCAGGGTGCTCTGTGAGAGTCCAGTCTTTGTCGAAGCCTCAAGTCACTCCCCTAAGCCGCTGAGCATTTGTTTATCTGGCCCATCTCCTAGGCACACTTGTCATGGTTTTGTCTGGATGGTGCAGAGGGCCCTTGGAGCAGGAGCCTGACCATAAGTCTCTCTAGAGCAAAGACACCCGAGTCCTCTGCCAGGAACTCGGGTCTATACCATCCCCACCCACCCACCCCTTACAATGCGCGCGCGTGCACGCGCGCACACACACACATCATGACATAGGCCTTGGGGAGGAGCTGCCCATACTGTAGGAGCCAGAGCCTCACACCACCCCCTTTTGCCATGACTAGTCTGCACCAGTTCTCAAGCCTCTGTCCCAAGCCCCCCTCACCACCCTTTTAGGGCACACTCAGTAGCATATGGCTTTTGTTGAAGGTGTATAAGGTACTATCTCAGCAGAGTGAGCTGTTTGAAAAAACCTCCGGGTGGGTTTTATGGGAACATATACACTTCCCTGGAGTGAAGCTATTTCTCAGTTCAGTGCATGTCAAACACAAGCTGAGAAGGCAGGTTAGAAAGAACCCTGGTCCTCTCCCCTGAAGGCCGTGATGCCTGCAGTCAGGAGAGGCCTAGAATCTATACACCGGAGTACCCAGGGACACACAGGCTCAAATAGTCCTGCACACCTCTCATGGACTAGACAAGGAAAATCAAGTTTCTAGAGAAGATGTGTGTAGAAGACCAGGGGTACCAGAGCCTCCCAGTAGTGCCTGCAAGATCTGTGCCAAGATTGTACCTGAGCACAGACAGCAGGTTAGCTAGGTCATTTTCAGGGAAGGACAATGTTTGCCCAAGCCTCTTAGGAATGGGAGGCCAAAAGAGCACCTTACTAAGGAGCCCTGGATTTCATGTTCTTCTGGGACTAGGGTTGTGCGTCTCTGATAATGTCTGTAATGGCTCTGTACCTGTGACTGTCAAGAATTGTGTCCTTTACCAGCACCAAGGAGCCTGCTTTACTCTATGAGGTCGTCATCCCCTCTTAGTACTCCCTGGGGACACAGAGTATTTGTGTCTGGCTGGGATGCAGTCAAAGGCCTGAGACTTTAGACCTGCCATGCTTGTAGGCAGGGCTGACTACTGCGCGGGGTTCCACACTGTACTTCAGAATCTAATGCTGTAGAGGTTTTTTGATGTTTTGTTTTTGCTAAAAGCACAAGACTCATACAAGATAATACTGCATCATTTCTAGTGCTACCATTTGCTGATTCAGTCTGTCTTCACAAGCACACACACACATGCACGCCCGTGCCCACATATGTCTCTGTTTGCCTGTACTGAGCTTGCACTGTACACTTGCTCATGGGCAGAGTCTACCTGAGGCTGCTGGCATAAGTAGGTGGAATGCCAAGACAGGTTTGGGGAGCCACAAGACTCGAGAGGTGCAGTATGCACCCAGCACCCACAGGCACTGCAGGGCTATCTGCAGATTGTGGATGCACAGATCTGGAGTTGAATCAATCCAGAAGAAACAAGGAGGCTCAGGGATCACGTGGGTGCAGAAGGCATGGAACAGATGGACTGTCAGACTGGCAGGTGTTAGGCCAAGGGAGGAAAGGGAAGCAGGCCCGGGAGGTAGCTGTACCCAGTGGGAGGTGGGGCCAGACAGGTCAGAGAGGAAAGTAGGCTGCCAGCGAGGGAGTGTAGAGGAAAGTTCTAGTTCAGGGCAACTGGGAGAATAAAGGTGGCAGAAGAGCAGGGTCTAGGGCTGAGGGACGTGTCTGATGCCCTTCACTTGTAGAGCTGGCACTCCAGAGACGCTGACTCCAGCTGACGCTCTCGCTGTTTTAACCTCAGCACCTTCAGATTCTGGAGAATCTTTTACACAGTAAGCCAGGGAACCAAGAGCTGGGAGGGGCCTCAGAGACCCCCTGATCTGCCTTTAGTGGGAGCAGGGCCTGCAGGCCATCCTGCACCCTGCCTACTGTAGGGCTTCTTGGCAGGGCCCTCCACACAGGCCATGAGCATCTCCTCCCTCAGCTAGACTCTGACCGGGCGCCTGACTTGTTCCTGCAGGAGACAGCTCTTCCAGAACGACGGAGCTGAAGAGGCGCTGTGAGGAGCTGGAAGCCCAGCTGAAGGCCAAAGAGGAGGAAAACCGCAAGCTGCTGCAGGAACTGGAACAGAAGAACGCCGCCATCGCTGTGCTGGAGAACACAGTCCGTGAGAGAGAGAAGAAGTACCTGGAGGAGCTGAAGGTGAAGAGCCACAAACTGAGCATGCTGTCAGGTGAGTTGGAGCAACGCGCCAGCACTGTGGCCTACCTCACCTCGCAGCTGCATGCAGCCAAGAAGAAGTTGCTGAGCTCAAGTGGCACCTCGGATGCCAGCCCTGCCGGCAGTCCCGCGCTGGCCAGCTACAAACCCACACCCCCCAAGGACAAGCTGCCTGAGACACCCCGCCGCCGCATGAAGAAGAGCCTGTCCGCCCCACTGCACCCCGAGTTTGAGGAGGTCTACAGGTTTGGAGCCGAGAGCCGCAAACTCCTCCTTCGGGAGCCTGTGGATGCCATGCCCGACCCCACCCCATTCCTGCTGGCCCGGGAGTCTGCTGAGGTCCAGCTCAAGGAGCGGCCTCTCGTCATCCCTCCCATTGCCTCAGATCGTAGCGCCACTGGGCAGCACAGCCCAGCCCGAGATAAGCCACACAAGACGCATGTTGGGGTGGCTCACCGCATTCATCATGCCACTCCATCACAGGCCCAGCCTGAGGGAGAGATGAGGGCCGTGGACCAGGTGAATGCAAGCAAGGTGGTGCGGAAGCACTCAGGGACAGACCGAACTGTGTGAGGCCTGCGGCCTGCCACCGCAGTCATCCACGCACTGTGAGCGCCACAGGGAACCTCCTCGCCCACACCTTCCTCGCCTACCCATGCCAAATGTCTCCTCCTGTCGAAACCTGGCTCCTGGCTCCATAGTGACACAATGCTACAATGGTGTCCCCGCTGAAGATATTACTGGCACTGTGGCCAACGCCTGCATGCCAATAGCTTGCTTCTAGCCCCACGCCATGAGATCTTGGCGCACTCCTAGATACAGCCATGGCTGAATCACTATGCCACCTAGAATATGAATCGCCTGAAGTCAAAGCAGAGAAGGAGCTATCCCTCCACAGATCCAGGACAGCCTATGAGAGCAGAGCAGCAGCCTCGGCTCCCTCCTGGAGACCCCTGCCCTGCACAGTCCCTTTACCAAGCAGCTGTGGCTCCTGATCTTAGCAAGATGACCTCAACCCTGATGTTGCCCCAACCTGATTGTGTGTTCATAATTTTTTTTGTTAGTTTCATCCAGATGTTCAGGATCCAACAAATGTTATTTTCTAAACCCGCCCTCCTTTTCCTCCGAGTCTTTTTGAAGCACCGAGGGACTGTGGAGGAGGTGGTCGGGGAGGACGAAGCAGGTGGGGTGGGAGGACTTGCTGCCCAGAGCTGTTGCTGAGATTGTTAATGCTCCTGCGTTTCTGGCAGAAGCTGCATTCTGTCCTGCCCAGGCGCTGCCTCCCTGTCTCACAGTGTAAGAGACGCAGCCAGTGGCCATTTGTCCCAAGGCCACACAGAGAAGAGGTCTGGAGCTCGGGCAGGAACTGAACGCTTGAGCCTCTGTGCTCTTGCCGGAAGGAGCCATGTGCCGGAGCAGCCGGAGGTGGATCCCCACACCAGTGGCTTAGCAGGAAGGGAGGGAGAATGAATGCACTTGCCTTAAAACTCGCTCTGGCGTGTGCTCTATCCAGAGTTCTCTATACAAGAAGCTTGGGAAGCTGAGGCCAACCCCAGCACCCACGTGGTGCCTCACAATTAGCTGTAACTCCAGGGACCACCTTACAGGTGGTGCACGTATATTCAGGCAGGCTCTCACACATACACAGAAATAAAATCTTAAAAAAAATAAAAACTAGATGTGGTGGTTCAGGTTTGTGACCCCAGTGTTGGGGAGGTAGAAATGGGGACTCTGGCAAGTCAGAAAACTTCATCAAAAAAAGCAAAAAACCAAAACACACAAACCCACTGCAAAACTAGGTTCATTTAATGGAAAAATACATTGATTTAGTTGGCTGATTTCAAGGAAAATCAGCATCAAACACCTTTCATGACCATCCCACCCAGCCCGGAGGGAAGCCCCCCTGAAATACAGTCTCCCATTCTTAGGAAGTGCCAGCTCCTCTGGCCTGCCGCACATGCTGAGCTTAATCCGAGTTCAGGGTGAGGCACACCCCCTGGAGCACCCAGTGTGAGATGTGTTTTGCCGTGAAGAGGTCAGCTTCGAACACTAAGCCGATTCCCATGGCATTTCTCCTCATGGAGGTAGTGTAGACAGGGGTCCGGAAGGTGTTCTGCAAGGGAGAGGCTGGTGACAGACCCTCAGGATTGGAGGCTTCTGGCTAGAGGGGGCTTAGCCTGGGCACTCTTTATATGCAGCAGCCTTGGCCTGGCATGTGAGTACCATGGGCGCTGGGCAAATCCACAGACGCTCATCAAAGATGGACCCTGGCCAGGCAAAGCACTAAATGAAGCCCCTTTGTAACTCAATAATTAGTGTGTCCAAAATTGCCTACTTTCCCTGGGTCTCTACCATAGGCTCTGAGCTTGGACTTGACCCCTGTGGATGATGGGTACCCACATGCATGCATACCAGAGTTTTCCCCTGAACTGGTCCCCATAGCTTAACCATGCCTCCAGGATTTCCTCATGTTACCCCGAGAGAAGGGAAGGCACCATGGGGCCAGGGAGGAAACTGTCACCTGTAGCTTCAGGCGGTGACCTTCAGTGGGGATGATCTTGAGGATGGGCAAGTCCACAACCAGCACCTTGGGCTTGCTCTTGACAAGACACCCTCTCTCTATGTCCCAGTCAGCACCTTCCAGGTAGAGCCCAGAAACAAAGCACCCTAGATGGGACAAGAGGATGTATCTGTGCCCTGTTGTGTGGCTGCTACTCTCAGGTGTGCCCAGAGGACAAGTGCGAAGACCACGGAGGGGTCCCCTGCCACTCCAGAACTCAACCCTGCCCGGCTTCCCAAGTAGAAGGCTAGCTAGACAGACAGGAGAGACAAAAGGCTCCAGGGAAGTGGGTCTGCATGGGCACCTCTTGTTCTGGACTCTGGCTTCAGGACACACAGCTCAGGACAAGCACACAGCATCCTCTGAGCCAAAGGCATGACCAAGAGGAATATGAGCTCTGGTATGCAGAAACCCCTAAGCCAAGAGCACCAACACTTCCCGGTGGTCTAGTGGTTAGGACTGAGCACTCTCACCAAAGGCAAAACCTATCATCCTCCTGCCCTCGGCCAGAATGGCATCTGAATGCTCACCAGTAGGACCTATCTGAGGATCCCTGAGATAGTGTCCTGTCACAATGTCAAAAGGTTGGGTGTGCCTGACAGGGTCCAGGCCAGCCAGCCTATGTGCTCTCTGGCTCCTACACTTCTGCCCCTCAGGGATTACAGGGAAGCCATCCGTGATCTCTGAAAAACTCACTTGACCCAGAAACCCACTTGCTGCAGACTAACCCCATGTCTCTGCTAGTCTCCAGTGAGAAACTCTGCTCTCTGCGATGCCACAGAAAGCACTGAGGGCAACAGCCCTGCTTAAGGAAGGCCTAGTCCACATGGTACTTGGATTTGGGAATGATTCTGGGAGGGAAGCCCCCGGTAGAAAGCAACATACATGACGTTTACCATACCTTGCCCCGCACGCTCGTTTACTTCATCGGCATCCTGGAACTTGGTCACTTGTGTAAACAAGGTGGACCGGTCCAACGGCCAGCCATTCCTCCGGCATGTGGCCTGTACCAGGGCCGTGAGGTAGGACTCAGGGATGTGCAGCCCAGAGAGCCACATCACACTGGGCTCGCCCTCAGTAACCTGCAAAAGTAGGCAAGGTGTGGGAGCTTGGGCTGTGACACCAGGTTCAAAGCTGATGAAATACTGATTTCCCACAGTGACAACTGCTGGTATTAGGTCAGTTCGCTTCCCCCTGGGGAAACAGCTGACCACCGAACTCTAGGTGGACTAACAATTTAGGAAGATACCAAGGTCATTAAAGTATTTGCCACACAAATGTGGGGACCTGAATTTGTCCCTCAGAACCCCCACTGAAAACATCAGGTGTGGTGGCATATCCTTGTAACCCCAGTGCTGAGGCAGTAGAGACAGATCTTTGGTGTGCCCTGACCAGCCAGCAAAGTCAGTGAGCCCCGGGTCCTAATGAGAAACTCAGTCTCAGCAGAGTCATGGCTTTATGAGGAATGACACTCGGGGTTCATGTATGACTTCTATACATATGTGCATATACCTGCATGCACTCAGATATACACACACCCATAAAAGTACCGATCAAACCTCCCACCGTTTTCTCAAGTGGAGAATTACAAAGCCCAGAAGCCACCAAAGGAAAGATTCAACTGTACACGAATGTAATACCCTTCTATTGAAACACACACACGCACACACACACACACACACACACACACACACACACACCATCCAAGGGAAGAGTCTGTATTATCACCAAGGATTACTTTCTCTCATACACTGAGAGCTCTTAAAAACTAGTGAGAAGGGCTGGGGAGATGGCTCAGTGGATAAAGCCACACCCAAACCTGGGGACCTGGGTCTGGATCCCTAGAAACTATGTAACGTTGTGTGTGCTGGCATCCATCTGTAAACCTAGGGCCCTCTACAGTGAGATGGGAGACAGACAGGACGATGGCCAAGTAAGGCAGAAGGCAATGACTGATTCTCAAAAGTTGTCCTCTGACCTCCATATATGAACCATACACACACACACATACATTTTTAAAAAATCAATGTAAAAAGATGGAGTCTTCTACCAAAAGGAAAACAGACATGAATGATGACGGTTCACAGAAAATTCAAAATGCCTTTAAGTATATAAAACACCCCCCACTTCACCTTCATTAAAGAGACACAGGACAAAACCAATTAGATGTTCCATTAGCAAGCAGAGACCCCAAACTCAAAGATCACAAAGATTTGAAGAACAAGTGTGATCCCAGAGTATTAAATCTTCAACTTTCCAGAATACTCACAGACAAGACTTCAGCTCACACCTGTAATCACAACACTTGGGAGGCTGAGGCAGGAGGATTGTCACCAGTTCAAGGCCAGCCTGGGCTACAGAGTTAGAGGCTATCTCACAGTTAATAAGTAAATCAAATGCACGTGTGTTCTAGGCAGACTGCATTAATGAACAGTAACAATGGTGCTCTTTGTGGCACACAGTTACATAGTCATTACCTGAATGTCCACCCATAGGAGGATGAACAAAGACCCTAAAAAAGAATAAGCTAGAACAAATGCCAAGATATACCTGGAAGAAATCATCATAGGAGCATAGCAAGCCAAGAGTCACAAAGGCATACCAGCGCAGACTGGCCCTGTGGCCACCGAGGCTATCCCCAGCACACCCAATACACATTCACAGGCCAACGCTGGGAAAACAGGTGCAGGTAGGTGTCCAGAGACAAACCCACAGTGGCCCCCGCACTCACCCACAGTGTGTACTGGCTGAACCGCCTCAGGAAGTAGACCATCCAGTTTCCAAGGGTCTTCAGGGTGTCGGGGGCAAGCTTCCTCCAGATGTGAGGGATGTGCCCAAGGAAGAGAGACCTGGCTACATCATCTAACTCATTGCTCATTCCGACTTCCCCAGCCAAGGCCTGGGGGCAGGATGGAGACTACTCAGCAGGCCTGTGGAGGGCTAGGACCCCCCTTCTCCGTGATGTAGTGCCAAGCCCGTGGGCGCATGCTCACCCTCTGGAGCTCAGCCAGAGACCTGGTCATGCGAATGACAAGCTTGTTGAAGCGCCCCAGCTCCTGTAGCAGTACCACCGAGGTGGGTGTGATGCTCAAGCCCAGGTGCTTCCGAACCTGGTCCAGGTCAAAGATCTTGGGCATCTTGTTCTCAATGTCTTTGGCAACCTGGCCAATGTAGTCGTCACGGCTGACGCCGCTGCTGGACTCCCCTGGAAGGATGGCATTTTAAGGGACTTTGAGACTGGATGCTGAGAAGATGGGACTTCGGAAGCCTCGTGGGACCTCGGAAGCCTCATCATTCTTGGAAAAGCTACCTCCAACCACCAGGAGCACCCTCTGACCCCAGGCAAGCTAACGAGCTCCCTGGCAGCTATACCTGTCTGCGGCTGCAGCTCCAGCAGATGACCCCACATGTCTCGAGCTGCCTGTGTGTAATAGCCAATCTCGGCATTGGAATGGAGACCAAACACTTCTGGTGTGTTGGCGAGTGGGAGGGCCTCAATGGCTTCTAGAATTACAGAGAAAGAGCAGGTTGCGTGTGCTCCTTCTACCTACCAGTCCCCAGTCCCCAGAAACAAATCTATTGATGTGTCTTAAAATAAAGGCCCTACTCCACCTCACCTGTCCCCACATATGTGTCATGCATATGGCACAGTGAGCTTCCCAGGGCCACCTGCCCTTCCAGGTGAAGGAGCAGCTCTGAAGTGAGGCAGAGCCCAAGGGACAGCCTTACTTGACCAGCCTATGAGTCCCATCAGCAGGAGAGGGTGGCTAAGAGTCGAAGCAGATACAAATCTATAATCTTTCAAAGGCCTTCCCTTCGCCCTGGGACAGCTCACCGACAAATTTATCCTTTATGTCACCCACGGGGATTTTATAGTCCACATCCTTGTTCCGGAAGAAGTGGAATGGTTGAAAAGTATCGAAGATGAAGTCTCCCAAGTACTCATCCATATACGTGGTGAGGATGCGCCGATCGAAGCTGTCAATAGCTCGGCCTCCGTACATGACCTGAAGAAGGACTGGGTGAGCGCCAGCTGGACCCACAACCCAATGTGAACTTACAGCTCCAGCCCCCACCACCGCCCAGCTCCAATCTGTCCACTCAAAGAACCTTTTGGGCCAGAGAGACAAGCAATGGGTTTGTCTATAGAATCATGCTGTGGTCTGAGACTCCCTGAGAACAGAACCAAAGCATGAAACAGCCCAAAGCCACACAAACACACGCACACACACACACACACACACACACACACACACACACACACCCCTCCTGAATGGATCAGACATGGACAAGAACAAGATACCAGTTGTCAGTCCTTATATGTTGCAGAACTCCCCAGTCTAGAAACTTTCCTAGGAGTTCTGCAAGAGTCATGATACCCATGTCCCAAGAAAACCCTAAGGCTCCCTGGATGTGCTCAGTGCATTGGCAAGCTGGGAACTGCCCAGAGAAGGCTAGCAGGGGCCCCGGGGCCCTAGATTCACACAAGTGACTTCCCTGGGAATAGTTTGTCTCAGAAAAACAGGAGGCAAGCATACTTTTCAGTGATCTTAGGGTGGTAACGGGTAGGCGGGGGCAGGAGCAAGGACTGTCCCAAGAGCTCAGAGGATGGGTATCTCTGTTTCAGACCCCCAGCCCTCGTGAGGCACCCAGCCATCATTACCTCTCCAATAAGGTACTTGAGGCTGCCCCAGGGGATGCGAGGGTCACGCTGCTGGAAGGCTTTCGTTAGGTACGTGTTTAGGATTTCCATACAGACCTTAGGGAGGAGAAACGCCTATGGTTAACAGCCATCCACAGCCTGAACCTTGGTGGTGGTGGACTCAGAAGGCAGGTACAGAAGCCAGCCAGCTCGGGGTGCACTGGCTGGACAATCGCCATGCTCACCTGGAAGTCAGACTCATTGAAGTCATAGTACACGTTCCAGCCGATCTTGCCAAACTTCCTCCTCTCCTGGACCACAGCGTGGAAGAAGGCCAACACGTAGACCAGGGGCTTGAAGGCGGTATGCGGACACTGCTCCAGCATGTCATTGGAAATCTTGAAATAGGTTGCTCTCATGTTCAGTTTGAGCCCGTTAGGTGGCTCTGTGACCACCTGCAGGAGGGCGGAAGACAGACTTGATACGGGCCACCCTTGGCTGCCTCCTGCTCCCAAAGAATGTCTCTAGCTGGGACGGAAGACCTAGACAACAGATACACCCAAGTCCCAAAGCCACTTGGGTACACAGAGCATCCCCCTTCACCCTAGGGCTCTCTGCAGCAGTGACAGGGAGCAGGGCTGTAGCCTATCTGTGTCGATGTTCCAAGGCAGACCTTTAAGGACTTCTGCAGGATTCCAATGGGGAAGCCCTTGGTGGGGTCTGTGGTGAGCCACAGGCGGAAGTCAGGGTGCGGCTTGGTGATCCTCTCCAGGGACTTCTCCAGGTCCTTCAGCCACTTGACCAGGAGGTGGCAGTTCTGCAACATCAGCCACTGTCCACGAGCCACTGCGGTCTCCAACAGCTGCAGAGCCACCTGCAGGAGGAGGGTAGTGTAGGATGTGGGATTGGGGGGGTGGGGGGGGGGGAAAGAGGGTGGGGAGAGGGTGGACTAGTGTTCCCAAGCCAGGCCAACTCCATACTTCAAGGCAGCCAGAGATCTCAGAAATAAGGTGGCTGGAGTTAAGGTAGAAGCCATCCTGAGACAACCTGTGACCTAGTAACAACCTGTGACCTCAGGGCCAGTCATGGCTTAGACGATGAGCCTCGTGCCTTCCCAGCCTCCATGCCCCGAGACATGTGACATGCTTTCTCAGACAGTGACACCTGAGCAGGCCTGCCTGCAAGAGTCCTGCCCACCCCTCCAGGAAGCAGAACTATCCCATAGAATTCAGACCCGCAGGACAAAGGTAGCCCAAGTTCCCATCCTGGGTACAGGGACAGCAGCTTCTCCTTCAGCGCTCTCTTGGTCGCCAGAGGCTTTAACTAAGGCCTGTGTGGTGCTCATATGGAAATGGCTTCCTCCAGTTCTGAGGTTGGAAGGAGAGAGAGCTCTGTGTATGGTGCCCTGTCCTGTGCTCTGGTGGAAGCATTTGCCAGAGCTTCACAGACACGTGAAGAGGTGTATCAAGAGGTGGTAGGTTTGCGTGCTGGAAGCAAGACACGTCACAACAAAGTCAGGACTGGCAGTCTGCTCCCTCTGACCCTGTTTTGCCTAGTGCTGTGCCCTGTCACAATGAGTTGACAGATGGCACAGAATGGGACAGAGGGCCTCTGAAGCGCCTCCATGAAATGCCCATGTTTAGTCTCACTAATGGGTTCCTGAACCACACACCAGGAGCCTAAGACCCCTAACCCACATGGAGCTGTGGTGGCAGAGTACAGTGGTCACAGGGAGACCACAATCAAGCTATCACTGGTATCACACTGTTTGATCCACGCTTTCGCCCCACCCGGGGCAGCTCTTTCCTGGACCCAGCTCACATTGAACCCACCAGCTACCTTTTCTTGGCCTTGACCCATTGCAAGAAACTTGAGACGCGTGCCCCCGAAGCCACTCCGCTCAGCCAGCTTCATGAGGTCACTGGCGGGGTCAGAGCCAGGGCTCAGGATGAACACGATGGGCGAATTGGGGGTGCTCTGCTCAAAAATGGCTTCGAAGCTGATCATCGGGGGCTGCACATACCTGTCAAAAGGAAGAACATGGAAACTGTCTGCGGAACGGCGCCAGGCTCCCTCCCTCCCCTCCCCCTCCCCCTCAGCATCCAGAAGGTGACTATGACTCTCACGTAGCTCTTCAGACGTTTGTCCTGACTTTTTGAGAATCCTGGTACACACAGAGATCTGATGGTGACCTTCTCAGTGGCAGGGACCTCTCTGGCTCCGTCTAACCTCATATGATCCTCACAAAATACTAGTCTCAGCAGGTAAGTATTGAGCTGGGCGCTTTGACCTACCCTCCATGTACACAGGTCTTAAGCACTTACCTGGAAATCACACGTCAACAACTCTGTGGGCATGTCCCACACTGCCCCTTTCTTTAGGGCTTTTAATAGATTCAATTATAAGTTAGATACAGTTTGTCCCCTAGACATCCATGTGGACCCCAACATGATACCTCATGGTATCAAGAGGTGGTAGGTTTGCCTGCTGGAAGCAAGTCACCAAGTGAACTTCTCATAGGTCTGGGGTCCTTTGGACACGATCAGGTAAATTATAAAGCAAGGCTCCTCACGTGAGTGGCCTCTTCTGCATGTAGCTCTGTCACTTCCTGCCAGCCTGTGATCTAGCCAGCCTGTGGATTCTGGCCACCAGAATTGTGAGTCAAATAAACCTCTTATCTTTCTGCATCACCCGGTATTGGGCATTTGATTGGAGGGATACAGAACAGACTAAGACGGCCACTGATGCATAAAGAGGAGGAGATTTCACATTTAAGTAGATCAGAATTTCTGTGTTGCTCACCACCTACTGCCTAAAAGAACCTTCAGTATGGGTATAGGAATAAATCACCAGGAGTCGGTTTAATACTGGGTCCATTTAGCAGAGTAATCGCAGCTGTAGGTTCCCTTAGCACCCCATATAGACAGGTCTGTCTCTCCACAAGTTCTGGCAGGGAGGTGGGCACAGAGCCCTACTCCCATCCCAGGAGTGACTGGCAATGGAATGAAGAGAATCAGTTCTCTTCCAAGGCCACGGGTGTGGTGTGGTCACAGTGGAAGGCCACAAGGCCAAGATGATACGGGAGGCACAAATGGAACTCAGAGGGTCTGTTTAAAAAATGACAACACAAAGACGTGCGGGTATGAAAAGCGGGAAGAGAGGTGCACATGGTCAAATGCTACATTGTACCTAATTATTGAAGAACTAATTAAAAATAAGAAAAGATAACTTTCCACAAGTAATGATCTATTTGAAAGGGATTTACATCTAGAGTCTTTTGTATTTTTTTTTTTCAAATCTGATTTTGAGTTTCTTCCAAGGAGATAGGGGACCAGGTTGCTCAGGGACCCCACTGCCCAGGGACAGGACCGTAAGTCTTCAGTTGCCACTGTGGCCCTCCTAGCCCCTGTTCCTCATCTCCCCAACAGCTTGCTGACTATGGAGATGTGAGTTTAGGATGTTCGTTATGTTTGTCTCAGGGCGAGAGCCATGCCATCCCATGTGGCAGCCACCAGGTGCTCTGAGTTTTTGAGCCCTTGGCCTCTCACTACTCTCTCCTGAGATGTGTTGTGAGCACAAATTCACCTCAAGCTTTGGAAAACTGAACATAGCTTATAACGTTTTTTTATGCTACTTACAAGAAATGGCAGTGTTTCTAATACCCTTTAAAGTAAATATGCTACTTAGAATTAAGAGGCCAGGAAGATGGCCCAGTTGGTAAAGTGTTTGCCTCATGCACGTGAGGACCCGAGTTCAATACCCAACACCCATAATAAGCTGGGTGTGCACATTTGGAATCCCAGTGCTGAGGAGCCAGAGACAGCCTGGGCTAATCCTTGGTCCTAATATGAGACCTTGTCTTAAGGCACAAAGTGGGCTGGGCAGTGGTGGCGCACGCCTTTAATCCCAGCACTTGGGAGGTAGAGGCAGGCGGATTTCTGAGTTCGAGACCAGCCTGGTCTACAGAGTGAGTTCCAGGACAGCCAGGGCTACACAGAGAAACCCTGCCTCAAACAAAACAAAACAAACAAACAAACAAAAAAGAAACAAAGTGGATGGCTCCTGAGGAATGACACCCCAGGACATACATACAACATGTGCCCACACACATGTACCTGTGCTCTCACACATGCACAAATTAATAATTTAAAATATTAGAAAACTTTTAAGTTTCCCTTTCTGCCAGAGTGTGGCCCTCCATGTTTGTTTGGGTTATTGCATCTTCACACAGGACGTCAGACCAGGTCCCTTAGATCAGGCTAGCCCTGATCCTGTGAGTTCTAGAGAGAAGCAGCACTCACTTTTCTCCCATGGTGAGGGTCACATAGTCAGTCACCGCCCGGTACACCCGGTCTACTCGGAAACAGCGTAAAATCAGCAGTTTCTGGAAAGCAGTGATGTTATCATCGTAGCCCAGGGGGAACGGGAACTGCTCGAGTGAATCCTGGTCGTACCACTGCGAGAAGCAAAGAGGACTGACTGTGGCCTCAGCTCAGAAATGACACCTGCATGGGAAGGTGCCATGTGCCACCGAAGAGAGAGGAAGATCTGAACGTTTGGTCTCAGAGTTGACACCAAAACCCGTGTGCTGAAAAAACCAGAAGAGCTAAGTAGCAATCAGTGGAGTTCAGAGGACACGGCATCCAGGAGGTGCCCAGTAAGTAGTTCTTGGAAGGATGGATGGACAGGGGGATGTGTGATGGAGAGATGGCTGGACAGATGAAAAGTTGTATGGATGGTTGTATAGATGGATGGATGGATGGATGGATGGATGGATGGATGGATAGATGGATGAACAGATGGGTGGATGGATGGATGGATAGATAGATTGATGAGTGGATGGATAGTTGTATAAATGGATTAAGTAGATGAACAAATAGATGGACAGGTAAATGTGTGATGGAGAGATGGATAAATAGGTAGACAGATGAACAGTTGTATGGATGGATGTATAAATGCATATATGGATGGATGGATAAAGGGATAGGTAGACAGAAAAACAGTTGGATTGGTGATGGACAGATGAATTAAAGGACGAACTGATGGACAGACTAATATCTAGATGATGAGTGAATGAGAATGAACTGATGGATCATAGACAAATAGATGAGTGGATGGATAGATGGATAGATGGATGGATGGATGGATGGATGATAGATAGATGGACAGATCAGCAGATGAATGAGCAGATGGTTGGGGGCAGCAGAGAGATTAGGGATGGTGGAGAGATGAATGGATAGTTGACATGTGGGTGGGCCAAGGGCTGGCTGGTTCTCCCACACAGTTACCGGGGATTGGATGAAGGAAAAATGTGTCCGGGGACTCAAGGGCATGGGCCATGTGGAGTGTGGAAGCATTTTCCTGGCAAGGGGAGGCTGTGGGCTCAGTGTGCAGATGGGGATAGCAGCTGTGCTGGGGAGAACACACACACACTTACCTCCTGCCACATGGGGAGATGATGTTCAATATCAAGAGGAAGGTTCCCAAAGATGTCGGAAAACTTTTGTGACAGGAGAATGATGTCTTCCCAGCCCTGGTCCGACAGCCAGGTGCATGGTTTCTTCCACTTGCTCTTCTCCAGAGAAATGTTCCCTGACCACAAGGAGAAGACGGTGCCAGCCCGGCCACGGGTTCTCCATGCCCAGCGCGCAGACCATGCACACAGAGCACTTCCGTGCCTCATGCTCTGGGGAGAGGTCCCTTCGCCAAGGAGTGAGGAGGCATGGGCTTGTGTCACCAGTAAGCCCAGCTTGACAGCTTAGCCAGGCCTCCAGTCTCAACACAGTTCTCTGCAAAGGTTTCTGAGGTGGGCATTGTTAGATAACCTGTAGTTCTTGGAAGGGGATTTTGCTACTGGTAACATTTATGGTGAATGGACATGCATATCTTGGGTGCCCAGATAGGATGAGGGTGAAAGCCAGAAAGCCCATTACCTTTTAGGAAGAAGTCTAACTCCTCCTGGGGGACCCTCCCCTCTGCCTGCTCTATCTTGATGGTCATGTTGAAGGAGAAGAGGAGCTTATGCCTCTCAAACAGCCCTGCAGAGAGACGGAGACAGAGACCGTGCTTCAGAACCAAGGCCCTCGCACACTGCCCACTCAAGTCCAAGGAAAATGAAGCGAAAGCCCACATCGCTAAGCGGCTGCACTTGAGGGTTGTTTTTGCACCTGATGGCCATGGCTGGCCAGGTGCCAAAGGGCAGCCTGTAGTGACGGACACCTGTGTGTGCCTGGCGCAGTGACATCAACAGGAACCACATGTTTCGTAAGTGGGGGTGGGGGTGCAATCAGAGCAGGAGCTACCCTCTCCCCACAGCACCAGAACCGAGTTGCTGGGGTAGAGATGTGGTGTTTCCAGAGCACAGAAGTGGCTGCTGTGCCATTATTTCAAAAAGCACATGACCCATCTAAGCGGCTCCAGCTGCAATGGTTACTGGCCGGGGAGTTCCATCCAGGGGGGTGGGGTGGGGGGCTGACAGTGCAGACAAAGCCAGAGCGGGTACTGGCCAGATGGTGATTACATTCCATGGCGTTAGAATGGTCCAGAATAAAAAATGTTCTTAACAAACAGTGCATTTGGAGAGTAGAATATAGTGCAGCCATTTGGAAACCAGTTGGGTAGTCCCTCCAGAAGTTAGGGCCCTGGCATGTGGCCCAGAAACCTACTCTAGGGGATGTATGGATCCAATATCAAAAGCAAAAGCAAGTGTTCAGGTCGGGAAAGAGTTCCGTGGAAGACCACTCGCCTAGCATGCACGAGGCTCAGAGTTCCAGCTCCGGGACCGACACACATAGGTGTGCATGCATGCACACATGCACATATGCATGTACACAGAGACAGAGAGAGAGAGAGAGCACAAGAGGTGGCAAATATTGACAGCAGCACTGCAGTAGCCAAACAGCCAAAAAGCAGAAACCACCCAAATGTCCTCCATCTGAGAGATAAACAGAGCATGAAGCACTATGTAGTCAGTCCTGGACCAGCCAAATCCTGACACTACAGCACAAGCCTCTGTGTTCAGAAACACTAAATGAAGAGGCTAGCTATGAGACTCTCATGTTCTGGGACTCCCCTGACAGGAAGTGCCTAGAACAGGTGGATCCTCAACCAGGAAGCTCTGCAGAGGCTGCCAGGGTTGGGAAGGGAAGAGAGGTTGGGAAACTGCTGATGGACCAGACTCAACCCAAAGGGGATGTCCTAGATTTAGGGGCTCTGGGAACTCTACTGAGACAGGCTGTCAGGTATCTTGGGAGGTAGGATTTGGGGCCAGTGAATCTCATCTCACTAAAGTTGTGGTTTAAAAGTTGGTGCCCCCAACCCCCCTTCTTAATGTAAGCAGCTGGCACAAGGCCAGCTAAGTTTCTGTGTTCCGAGTCCGACTTCCTCCCCTCACCGGTGCATCCATAGTTGTAGATGTTGAAGGTCAAGGTGTCCATGATGTTTTTCAGCCGCTTTAGAAGGATGGAGTCGGGTAGTGACTTCTTCAGCGACAGCCCGAAGACCTCAAGGAAGGCTATGAGGGAGTACTGGTACATGGAGTTGACAAGCGCCATCTCCGACAGCACGAAGAACAGAATGGCGCCCCGTCTCGCGGCTGGCCGGTAGCCGTCCCGCAGCCTGTCAATGTCCAGGGCTGTCTTCTCCGCCAGCTTCAGCTTCTCTGAAACCTGCAGAAGGGCCTCAGTTACCATGGAAACAGGGAGGCAGATGACAGCCTAGATGGCCTGGGGTAGCAGAGGCTGGACTGTGGGGTATAAAGTGAACCATGACGTGCTCCTCCCTGGAGTCACCAGACCCTGCAGAGACCTTGAATTTGAGGGGACATCAGGCCATGTCCTTTCATGCAAACACTGGAAGAAGATGGAGTCAACCCAACATAGGCCCAGCGCAGAGATGGAAAGCTACAAAAATCTATATAATATTTTTGGGTCCTGGATCCAGCCTTACCTGAAGCCACATCAGGATGTCTCCACCTTTTGAACTAACTCCCCTTTTTATTTAAAGCAAGCATGGCTGGGCTTTTTCATGATTGATTCTCGGTTCAAGAAGGTTGCCAGCTGCACAGGAGTGCCTTCCCTTTTATACCAGCACAGTCCCATATTGGTGGCCCTTCCTTCTTTTTTTTTTTCTTATGATTTCTTTTACTTGTTGTGGATAGCCCTGGGGCTATTTGTAATTTGATGCTAATTCTGTTCTCCTGGGAAGGGTTGTGAACTAGGATGATCGTCTGGAAACCTTATTCACACCTTAATTTGTAAAATAAAAATAAAGGCTAGAGTGGGTGATTGGGCAGAGGACTGGAAGGTGGAGCTGAAAGGTGGGAGAGAAAGAAGATGGTAGAAGGAAAGGGGAGCAGAAGCACATGGCCTGGGGAAACCGCAAGTTCTAAGGGGTCTCATAGATGTGGAAGACGGTAGTGTAGCAGTAGATCTGCCCAATCTAGGCGCACAACTTGCATTCATATTAATTGTGTTTTCATTGCTGGGGGCATATCTGGGTTGGAGATTGACTGCAACATTTATGTGTATAAGTATTTTGCCTGGATGCATCTACATACACCACGTGCATGCCTGATGCCTTTGGGGGCCAGAAGAGGGTATTGGATTCCCTGGAACTGGAATTACAGAGGGTTACAGGCTGCGATGTAGGTGCTGGGAACCCAACTCGGGTCCTCTGGAAGAATAGCCAGTGCTGTTCGTCCGTCCCTCCAGCCCCAAGGTGGCCTTTTTCTGTGTCAGGTGAGAAAAGGTGATACTCCTGTCCCATGCTGCTCTCCCAGCTGTTAGACTCGGGGTGACAGAGCCCCTCCTGCCTGCACAGAGGTGCCCACCTCTGTGGCTTTGGACTTGGTCTCTTCCAGGGTCTGCACCAGCTCCACATTGTCCAGCATGTTGCCCGTGGACGTGGCCAGCTCGCGCAGGAGTGAGTCCTCCAGGTCCTTGAGCAGGTTCTTGTTCTCGCTGGTCTCTTGGATGAGGTGCTCCCTCTGCTCCTCCAGCTCGCGCCTCTCATAGGCCACCAGCACACTCAGCAGCTGGTCCTCTAGGCCCTTCAGAGTGACTGAAAGGACAGAGAACCTTCACTTGCTTGCCCTGGAGTCCAGACTAGGCATACCCAGAGACACCTGCAGCTCTCTGCATTTCAAAGTCCCCCAATCCCTACACATTAAGGACCAAACAGCAAAAACAGCTTCCACAGGCTGGGCAATGGTGGTGTACGCCTTTAATCCCAGCACTTGGGAGGCAGAGGCAGGAGGATTTCTGAGTTCGAGGCCAGCCTGGTCTACAGAGTGAGTTCCAGGACAGACAGAGAAACCCTGTCTTGAAAAAACCAAAACCAAAACCAAAACCAAAACAAAACAAAACAAAAAAGCCCAGCTTCCATGGAGAGACTGGAGCCACCAGGGATCAAGATGCCCGTGAAGCCTCGCTTTCAAGGTAGACTCCTGGATGTTTGCAGCCAGATCTGCCCCTTCTTACCAGTATAGTTGATGACCATGGCCTTCCCAAACACCGATGGGGAGTATCTAGGATTGGCCAGCTTGGTATTGAGGTACAGCCGGAAATTCGAGTCATAGTCAACCTCCTTGTCCCCCAGAATGATGAACTGGCGGCCTTGGGAGGTCTTGATGTTCTTCTCCAGGACGCTGTCAATCACAGGGTCGATGTACTCATCCACGTCGTGGAACAGGAAGGGGGTCCCATACTTTATGGACATCTCGAGCTGCTTCAGGAAGTCGGGGTCATTGAAGGAAGCAACCTGCAGGTGAGAGGCAGGAGGTGGGGTGTGCCAGGTCAAGTGGGAAGCAAGGGCCAGGAAAGCAAGCATAGGACAAAACTGGAGACCACTAATTTGGTAGCTCAACAAAAGCTGGCGCCCCAACCATCCCACTCCTGGAGCGTGCCCTGGAGGACCATGAATGTGGACACAGACCAGGGCTGGTGAGGTGGCTCAGTGGGTAAAGGCCATGCAAGTCTGAACTCATAGGGTAGATGGAGAAAATCAGCTCTGAAAAGTTCCCCTCTGACTACACATTCGTGACCCTCCCCCGCCCCCAACAACAAACATGCATGAAAAAGAAGTGTGTATACAGATGTTCACAGCAGCACCATAAAACGGAAACAACCCTGTTCATCAACTGAGGTTGGAGTAACAAAATGTGGTATGTCCATACAAAGGAATACTATACAGCTATAAAGAAGATAAAGAGGTTGGGACAAAGTACCTACACCTGCTACGACATCGTTGAACCCCTACATCATAAAAAAAGCCAACCACAAATGATTAACTACTAAATGCTTCTATCCATAGGAGATATCAAGAGTAGGCAAAGCCATGGAGACAGAAACTGTATTAGCAGTTGCCACTGGCTGGGCAGCAACCACTAAGGGAAACATCATTGTTCTTGGTTGGGATAAGGATGGGGTTAATAAGAATATTCTAAACTGACTCTGTTAACTGTTATAGGATTCTGCACATACTCTTTAAAAGCCACAGACGTGTCTGCTTTGAGTGAGCGTGAGACTTGCTAAGTGGGTCACCTCTAAATAAAGCTGCCACTTTAGCCTCCCTCCTCCACTAGCTCCTTCTCCCCACCCAGACACACACAGTGGAGCATCCTGGACCACCAAGCAGAGAGAAATAAAGACAGAAGGTATGGTCTTCATCCTGAGCCCCTAAGCAGAGGAAGGGGCTGCTCAGTCCTCAGGTGGAGTTCAGGATGGGGCAGGGACTTTAGGCAGAGGGACTGCACCCGTAGGTTATTCTTCTCCTCTTTTCGTTTGATCCAGTTGAGGGCCTGCTGCTGGGGGTCGATGCAGAGTGGGAAGCGACTGGCCCGGGTTGTAAGGATGCCATTCTGAACCGAGAGCTCATCGGGGGGAAGGCCCTGGGAGCCCCACCTGCGAGGAACAACCACAAGTAGATGAACTTATTAACCCACCAAGCTGTGAGTCCAACGCTGCAGGTCACAGGGTCAGCCTTCTAGAACAATGTGTGACCTTGGCTCAGGGCTGGCTGTGCCTTCCCAGTCCTGCAGCCCACTCCAGCTCCCAGGGGATGCTCACGCAGACCCTCCCCCTGGCCTTCCTCTGGGCTAAGTGTGGTACCTGCTAATCTCAACATCATCTGTGAGGAGGTTCTCCAGTCGGAAAGGCTGGCTCAGGGGGATGTCGCGATCCAAGATGTCGTTCTGCCACACCTGGTTGACCATCTCATCACGAAACTCCCAGGTAAAGGCGCCCTCGTAGCTCAAGAAGGCCGCACAGAGCAAGCAGTCGCCTAGCAGCTTCACCCGCCGGTGCATTAGCTCATCCAGGTCGTTCAGCCACCTGCATGGGACAGGAAGGCCACCATGAGCAGCTCCTTTCTGCCCATGACCAACGGGAACCTACGTCGGACGCCTTTAGTGCTTTGGCGCATGCATAGATTACCGCTCCTTGGAGCATGCGTAGATTACGGCTCCCCTCGTTAGGCGGGTGATGCCCTCACCTGACGTTTTCTGAGCCCAGCCCAGAGATGAGCTTGTCCGCTGCGATCAACCGCCTCTCCATAATCTCTGCCTCCTCCTGCAGTTTCTGCTTCTCCAGGATGGCGGCCTCATACTTGGCCCCCAGAGCCTCCAGTTCCTTTTGGATCGCTGCCAGCTCGTTCTGGATCCTCTCTAGCTCCCGTTTGGTTAGGAAGAAATTCCGCTCCAGCCTGGCCACCTGTGTGAAGACAGTGAGCATGTGGCCCACCATCTCCACCTCCATCCGGGGTTCCCAACCCTCCTCAGGCTGCGACCCTTTCAGGTTCCTCAGGTTATGGTAACCCCCCAACTGTATAACTAATTTTGCTTCTGTTAGGAATTGCAATGTAAATAAATATCTGATATGCAGGATACCTGATACGTGACCTCTGTGAAAGGGTCATTTGACCCTAAAGGAGTCTTGAGAACTGTTGACCTACATGAAGACACTGAAGGGTCTCATTCCTAAGGGTGTGTGTGTGCGTGTGTGTGTGTTAGGGGGCTTACAGGATTATATGGCTAACCTAACCTCTCACATGGGGGGCTGGGGATCTGAACTCAGGTCCTCATGCTCGCTCAACAGGGACCCTTGCCACTGAACTGTTTCCTCCATGCATCACGTGGCTTCTCTTCTGAGCCACTTGTGACTGTAAGAGCTCAGCCTCATGTTAGAAAAAAAAAACAAAACAAAACCCTGCCCCGTAAGATAGCGGACATCTCGGGTTGTGTGTCCTGAAGTCACACAGAGACAGCTTAGTGGCTTTTAGTCAAACATTCAAGAGAATGTCTTCCAGACACTCCAACTTCTAATGGGAATCTGGGAAAATGTTAGGATCACACAGTTACCTTCAAAATGATTTCAGCCCAGTTGTTGCCTATGGGGCTGATGCCACCCACAAAGGGGACATGTGACAATGGCTGGACATAATCCTGAGTGGAGACAATAGGCATCTAGTAGACAGAGACAGGGATGCTGACAAATATTCTAAAACCTCACTGGATGTTCCCGGGAGGGAGAAACCAGTCCTACAGCCAACAGTGGCAAGGCTAAGGAGCCACCTCAGCTTGCGTGTAGCTGTGGCCATCTTTATTTTACACTGTGCGCAGAGGCCTCAGCCCCGCCTATCCGCATGCTGTGTGAGAGACACCAGTGGCCAGGCTCATGAGTGGCCAGGATTTTCCAGCAAAATTAAGGACACTTGAACTCTGACCCCAGGGCAGCGAGGCCTTGGCTCACCTTTTCTCTTTTGGGCTTGATCTCCCGAAACACATCACAGTAGCCCATGACGGCCTCCACGAACTTCAGCATGCCCAGCCCTGCCTTGCTCACAGCCTCCATCTCTTCGATTGTGGTGTTCAGAGTCTTTAGGAGGCCTGGAGGGCAGATGCAGTGATGTCAAGCTCCCTCCCAGGGTGGGTAAAACTAGAGACACTCTATGCTGCCTGTGGCCAGAGGGAGCATCATGAGGGCCCTGTTCCTCTCGGGTCGGCAGTGTGGAGTTGAAGGTGACCAGCCTCTGGGGACAGATTCAGACAAGCAGCCGGGTGGATTCAAAGCGATGGTGGGCCGTAGGTCACTTCCGCCATCACCCCAGCAATGTCCAGGTATAGGGGAACATGGTATTTCACAGGCTCGTTTGTGCCTGTGTTTCACTTATAGGACTGTGAGAGGCTTTCTGCTTTCTTTACACAAATTATTCTGTCTTTTGTGTGTGTGTGTGTGTGTGTGTGTGTGCATGCCATGGTATACTCATCAAAAACTGAGGTTAGATGACAACTTTGTGAATGTCAGTTCTCTCTATTTGTACTTGATTTCTGTGGATCTAATTCAGGTCATTAGGTACTAAGAACACACAACTTTATCTGCTAAGTCATCTCACCAAACACCTCCTCTCCTCTCCTCTCCTCTCCTCTCCTCTCCTCTCCTCTCCTCTCCTCTCCTCTCCTCTCCTCTCCTCTCCTCTCCTTTCCTTTTCCTCCCTCCCTCCCTCCCTCCCTCCCTCCCTCCCTCCTTCCCTCCCTCCCTCCCTCTCATTCTTGGCACAAGGTCTCACATAGTCCAGCCTGACTTGAACTCACTATGTAGCTGATGCCCTTGAACTCTGGACCTGCCTGCCTCCACCCCAGGAAGTGCTGGGATTGCAGGTGGCAGCCACCACATTAGCTTTGCTCCGTGTTGGGGATTAAACTTAAGGTTTCGTGCCTTCTAGGCAGGCTCTCTACCAGCTGAGCCACCCCCATCCCTTGCTCAGGGATAAGGTTGCACACAGCTCTGACAGCATGCTCTATGAGGACTTCCTGGCAGGGAAATTGGGCATTCTCTGGCCAGAGACACATCCTGCTGACCGCAGATGGCACGGCCCTCCCCCTGCTAGGTCCCCCAGGTTCCTATGGAGGCGTAACATTGGCAAGAGGCACAAAGGGAAAGTGCTGAGCCACACAGAGGGCAGAGGCAGAGCCGGGTTCCCATCAATTCTTGTTTCTCTGCCACTGAGAGCCAGACCCTCTGCTGAGCTGTGTATGGGCCAATTGGTGGCTGCCTCTGTCCCTGCATCATCAGTGGGAGCTGGACAGCCATTGTCCTGCTCCACGTACACGGGTAAGGTGACACCCCACCCCTCACCTGGACCCTCCCAGCCCCCCACTTACCTTTGATGTTCTTCACTTGACCCTGGGTGATGGAATCGAAGTCGATTTCCATCAGGGACCTCAAGAAGTTGGGGTCGGACATCATGCCCTTGGCAGTTTTCCAGTTAAGCTCCTTGTAGCCTTTCATGATGAGGATGCACTCACAGACTGTCTGCACTTGCTTCGGGGGCTTCGCGAATGACCTGGGCGACAAGAGGGCCCGTGTTCAGAGAGACCAGGACCTAGCCAGAATTCTCAGGGGTTGGGGGAGAAGAGGCAGGCACAAGGGCTCCCTGGAGGTCACTGCCTGGGAATGGAGGGTGCCTAGTTCCTAGAGGGAGGACAGTGAACCAGGAAGGGTCTCATGTGATAGCCCCACACCAGGCTCCTGGAAGACAGCAGGAAATAGAGACATGATGATAGCCATTGAGATGCAGACAGATATGGCAGGATATACAGAACCTTGTAAAGCTGGTTGCTTTGATCCTCTCTTTAAACTCTCTGGCTTGAGGCGAACCAGATGGCTCAGTGGTTAGAAACAACTGTCTGCTCTTTTATAGGACTCGGGTTCAATTCCCAGCACCCACATGGTGGCTTACAACTGTCCTCTGGGTCTGGAGCCTAGGCTCCCTGGGTGCTACGGCCTGGCCTCATGGGGCCTCTCTTTGCTATCTGTAAAGGGGTTGGGGGTGAGCATGAGGCAAGCCCTGAGAGAGCTCCAGGGATGCAGGTAGGAGCAAGGGTGGGAGCTGGGACCTGATTTCAGTCACGTCGGACTTGTCCAGCTTCTGCAGCTCTAGTTTGGCAGCCTCCAGGATGGGCATGACCTCAGCCAGAGCTGTCTCAGCCTCGGCCTTCTCGACAGCGATGATCTTGTTCTGCTCTTCGATCTCTATGGCCTTCTCCTCTGCCAGCTTCTTCTTCTCCTCCGCTGCAAGGAGGGGAGGGGCTGGTGAGATGCTGGGATGTAGCGAATGCAGCCTAGGTCTTGTGGGAACCTCAAAGCCAGGTATGGCTATGGACTGGTGGCTTGTAAGAGGGCTCTGGTCGATTCAGTGGCCATAGAGAGGATCCTATATGGCATTGTCTCACAGTGTCCTACCCACTTGATCCCATGTCTGCCCCACCTGCCTGGACACTCCTGGCCAAGGTCCTAGGATGGCCTTCTGACTTCAGATGACTGAAATGATCTGTCTGCCTCCCACTGTCTGCCCGATTCATCTATCTTTTAAAAACTTCTTCTAATATTTGGTTTATTGGTATTCACATGCCACAGAATCTGGACTCTCCTACCTTGTGGGTCCCAGGATCAGACTCAGGTCGTAAGGATTGGCAGCAAGCTCCTTCCCCCACCCCTTTCCCCCCCACCCCCACTTCTCTATCCACTCCTCCTTTTTATGCTCAGTCAGGTCTAGCCCTAGAGATGCCCCATCTAGGGAGTACTGGCCCCTCCATGTGACTTCTCCTCGCCATTCCCTCTGCTGGTGACATGGGTCACAACCTGACTTCACTTTGTCACTGCCTGGCACCCTGGCTGGCTACCTCTAAGTCATGGGCATCCCATAGCTAGAGCTCAGAGGTGACAGGGGTCACAAGGGGACAGACAGTGGCCCTGGGGTTAAAGCCACTGGAGCCTCAAAGTTGAGACCTTATTGGAAAAGATGTCCTTATCAAAGATGAGGTCACACTGGCTTGGGGAACAGATCTGTTCCAGTATCTGGTGACCTCATGAGAAGCCATGCCTCACACTGAATTCGTGTGTTGAATTATCCCAGTGCTCCCTATGAGTAAGCAAAGCCACTAAAAAAATAACAAAATGTTTAAAAAATTAAATATAGAGGCTCAGGGAGGGTGTCCTGACTAAGAGAGAGAGAGAGAGAGAGAGAGAGAGAGAGAGAGAGAGAGAGAGAGAGAGAGAGAGGTCTGGTATTCAAGGCTTGCTTGCTAATGGCTGCCCACACAGCTGGTCTCTCAGCAGCACCTTGGGCACAGACTGGCCCCAGGGCTTATCGCCCACCCCCAGCCCTTGCCTATGGCTGTGTTGGTGGCGATTTCCTCCAGCAGGGCCTCGCAGGCGGCTGACTTCTCGGCCAGGACGATCTTCTGCTCTGCCAGCTTCAGGTTCAGCTCGTCCAGCTGGATGGTCGCCTCCTTCAGCTTGTCCAGCCCTCCTTCCAGACGCTTGCACTGGGCTGGGGGCAGACAGCGCATAGTCAGTGGTCCCGGCTCCAGGGTGAGACCTTGCATGAGTGTCACTGGGACCCATCCAACGAGAGGAAAAGAACTCACTCCTACAGGACCACATAGTCCTGGTCTAGCCCCTAAGCTTCCTGCTTGTTTGTTTGTTTGTTTGTTTGTTTGTTTGTTTGTTTCCAGACAGGGTTTCTCTTAATAGCTGTGGCTGTCCTGGAACTCTCTCTGTGGCCTCAAACTCTGAGATTATCCTGCCTCTGCCTCCTGAGTGCTGGGATTTAAGGCCTGCGCCACCCCCACGCTGGTAACAGTGTATCTCTTATCCAGTAGCCATGGAGAGCCCTTTTCTAGCAGAGCACGCTGGGGACCAGGGGACATCCAGGGCAAAGAAAATAGCTCTGCAAGCATGCAAGGCCACAAGGAACTAAAATCATGCAGTGTCCCACCCACAGGGATGACGTGCCCCCAAACGCAAAAGCCAAATCTGCTCTATTTTGCCCCAACCATAAGGATGCCAGGCCTTGAGGTGTCCATGCCTGGCATGGTTTGTATATGCTCGACCCAGGGAGTGGCACTATTAAAAAGGTGTGGCCCTGTTAGAATAGGTGTGTCAGGGTGGGTGTGGGCTTTAAGAAGAAGCAGCCTTCATCTGCATCCTAGCAGTCTTCAGATGAAGATGTAGAACTTTCAGCTCCTCCTGCACCATGCCTGCCTGGATGCTGCCATGCTCCCACCTTGTTAATAGATTGAACTTCTGAACCTGTAAGCCAACCCCAATGAAATGGTGTCCTTTATAAGAGTTGCCTTGGTCATGGTGTCTGTTCACAGCAGTAAAACCCTAAAATGAGCCGATGCCATAACGATGCCCTGCCTCCTCATCCGATCTATCCTGCCCACTCCTCTGCCCGCTCACCTATGTTGTACTGGGTTTTCTCATCTAGTAGTTTTGAGTAGGTATTAATGAAGTCTAGGTAGTTCTTGGGCGTCACATAGTTGCTCCGCCTCAGCTTCTGCTGGAACTGCTTGCTGAACTCGCCCACCGACTGGTGGACCATGACCACGTGCTCCACAAGCTCCTCAAGTTTCTCATCGGGAATCATGGAGTTATCGCCTGCAGTGGAAGGCACAGAGAAAGTGGGGGGTTAGAAACAGGGAAAAGGAGGACTGGGGGGGCAGCTCAGTGGCAAGCACCAGCCTAGCATATGAGGCTCTGGCATCGGGTCCCCAGCATTGCAGAAAACAAACAAACAAAAAAAAAGAACAAGTCCCCAGAAAGTGAAATACTGACCCACAAACTCAAGAATTCCACCCTCAGAAGTGTGGCGGGAAGAACCAGACATAGAGCCTCCAAAAGGCCTGTGATCTCCAATGTTTACAGCAGCAGAGTGGTCAGGAGAAAAGACCAGAGTCTATCTGAGGTGAGCAGTAACAGTGTGGCATGCCCATACAGTGGAGTACTATTCAGCCACAAAAAAAGGATCAAATGTGGAGCTACATTCTAAGTGAGCCCCCAGAAACACTTTACAAAAAGAAGAAGCTAGGCACAAAGATACAATGTGCATGGGTCCCCTTACATGAGATACATAGACACAGGGAAGTTTCAGAGAGACAAGAAGCAGGTTAGAGGTATCCAGGGTCTGGGGGAGGGAAGAGTCAGTGTCTAGATGGGTACAGAGCTTCAGTTGAGGAGAATGGAAAGTTCTAGAAACAGATGGAGGTAATGATTACCTAACATTCTGAATGTAATCGGTGCTTCGAGTACTTTTAAGATGGACAGAAAGGGAAAGTTTACAGTAGACATATTTTCCTTAAGCAAAAAGTGATTTCACCAAAAACTTAATTTGAAAAAAGGAAGTGAGCGGCTATTATTTGTGGCAACTTCTGGAACCTGTGCTCTGTCCCTGGTGATTTCTCTAACACAGAAGCCAACCCTTCTGCCCTGGGCCAGGGAGTTCTCTGCCTTTCCCCAGCACTCAGGCACCATCAGGAGAAGCTGGACCTTCAGGACTGGGACCCACAATCAACCCTGACTGATCCCCTAGCCCAGCACAAAGTCATAGCAGACCCTCGGCAGCTGGATAGGTGGACTCAGCCACTCTGTGACAGAGCCCAGTGTCCAGCACACAGTGGTGGAAGGGAGACTACTAGAATGACTGGTGATCTTTCTCAGAGACAAATCTCTCTACTTGGGTCATACTGACAGCCTGGTTTGCAACAGGCTTGGGGGAGAACATGAGGGAAGGAGCTGTTCCAGGTTCTGCATCTTTCTGTGACTCAGACTACACACAGCATGCCTGAAAAACTCGGCCCACAGGCATCCAATTTTGCCACGTGGCCACCTCAGCTTAAGGGAATATGTTTAAAGAAAGAACTGTTAGTGAATTGTGGGCAGCTTTGTGCATAGAACTGAAACACCACAAGCTGGAAGGTAGCGACATGACTTGCACACCTTGGGAGCTAGCATGCACAGCCACATCAGGGCTGGCAGTCACAGCTCCACAGGGCAAGCATGGCCGGCCCACCACTTGTGTTTTCTAAATAAAGTTTTATTGAAACACAGCCAAATTCATCTACATCTGGTCCTGGAGAGCTCTCAAAGCACATTGTCAGAATTTTGCAGCTGTGACAGAAGCAAATATTGCCATGTGGACCTTCACAGAAGCAGTTAGCCAGACTCTGAGTCATAATGTCACAACAAATGTCCTCTTGGTTTCCTTCCCAGGAGAACAGCATTATAACTGAAATTACAGCTTTGGCTTTGGGTAGAAGGGTTGTTTGTTTATTGAGTTTGTTGGGTGCATATTGGTAAGGTTGAAACTATTTACAAAGCTACCCAGTGGCATTGGTCATAAACCTTTTCGAGTTAGATCTTGACAAAAAGAGAACCTGTGTTGGCATCTCCATGGTGGCGACCTTTGGGACATTTCCTCTACAAAGAGATAAACAGTAACAGCACTGTCTCTCCGGCAAGGATGTAGTATAGGAAGGGCTGAAGACAAAATGTTCATGAAGTGTGGGCCAATAAAACTTTAATCATCAAAACAATCGGGGGGGGGGCACATTTGGCAGCAGGCCAAATGTGAAAACTTCTGATGCCTTTGGATTAGAGTGAAATATAACCTCAAGCCCTATGCCTACAATACAAAGCTATTCCTTATCATAGGGTATCTATGGTGAACCAACCTACTGGGCCAAGATTTGGTCAGAACAGTGACAATCTTCTTTAGGAGACCGCTAAGCAATCCCTACAACAGTGGTGGCTTACCTAAAAACGACTTGGCCACTGCATGCAAGGCCTGAGGTGGCCAGGGCATGAACCAATCAATGCCGGTGTTGTTCACTAGGCCTTGGAGAGAAAGGAGAAAGATCACTTGGCAACCCACAACTAACTCCAGTGCATATGAGCACACAGTCTTCAGTGTCCTTCAGAGGGGTAGCTCAGCTGTTCACACTCAAGTATGACTAGGTCTCAGCATCGTGTCACTGTGATACTGGGAGAGAGAAGAGGGGTGCCCTCCCAACACTGCCTGCCGGGAAGACGCCAGCCATGTCTACGGAGACCTAAGAAGGGGCCAAGGAGGTGTGCAAGGCCAACTTTCAAGTTAGCATGACATCCTGTGTGACGCTGCTGGAGGGGAGCTTGGATGTGTCGGCTCCCCAGAGCGATGGTGAAGGATTTACAGGCTCGGCTCAAGAGGTACCTGGGAAATTCCTACACCGGGTCCTCAAGGTGTCTCCCACTGGTGACATGCCCAGGACGATGTGTAGGTTGTTAGCACTCTTATTCACAAAAAACTGCCACACAGACTCCTTGGCTGGACCCATCCCGAACTTCAAGGCCTCCTGCCCGATCTGACCAAGGATGTTGTCCTTTTCCTCTTCAGCGAAGAGCGCGGGGACCATTCCTGGAGGACAAGGAGGTGGGGGGAACTGGCTTTCAGGTCTCTGAGTTCTGACCTCCCTGAGTGTAAAAGGAGGTGATGGAGCAAGGCATGATGGGAAGAATAGCAGGTGCCAGTGAAGGAATAGGGCTGGGGTCCACACTGACACACAATCAGTCCCCCAAGATCAGAGTGGTCTCTGAGCTTTCAGGATGGATGGTGAGTGTCCCTTGCCTACCCTGAGGACTGTATGGAAGCATCAAAGCCCATGTACATATGCCTCTTTCAGCAGGATTCTTACCAGGAGGATTTTGTGGTCCACAAACATTGGACAATGTCTAATTAGACAGTCTGCATTATAACAACTTGAGGGGACTGAGCTAGTTAGCTTTAAACATCAGTTTGCTACTGTGTTAAATTATTTGGGAAGAGAGTCTCAATTGACCAATTATCTGTATAAGGCTAGTTAGTGTGTTAAGGGATGTACGGTGACTCAGCCTACCATGGGCGGCACCATTCCCTAGGCAGAGGGTCCTTAATTCTACATAGCAAGAGAAAGCTGGAAGAAGGCAGCACTGGGGGCATTATTGACTGTGGATATGATATGGCCAGTTGCTCAAGCTCCTCCTGCTGACTTTCCCTAAAAAAAATGAACTTTAACCTGGAATTGTAACTCAAACAAACCTTCTTCCCTTCCCTAAACCACTTTGTACACTGGGCATTTGTCAAAGCACCAGAAATGAAAGTAGAACAGAGATGGTGTAGCATCCAGTGGGACTAGCCAGTTACACAATATCAGATCCTCCAAGACCCAAGGGCAGGCCCACAGCAAAATACAACCCAGTCTTCAGTGCCAGTAAGGCTGTGGGCAAGGACTGTGTCAGGCTGGGGGCTGGGTTACTATGAGCATCCACGCTTTCAGATGGCGAGACACCTGAGTCAAGGGATTTCTGTACAGAGTTCAGGTTGTGGCCAAAGCTGCTCCTCCTCAAAAGGCCTTGCCTCTTCCCTCAACTCTGAGCAGACCCCATGTTGTGGCCAGAAAGCACACAGACTATGTCCAGGAAGTGAGAATGTAGCCTCATCTTTAAATGACACCTAAGGTCCTATATTTCAGTGCCCCTCTCTTTCTTGTTTGTGTTTTAGGTTTCTTTTTTTAAGTGGGTGTGTGAGGGGGGTATCTCGTGTAGCCCAGGCTAGCCTTGAACTTGTTATATAACTGGGGATGACCCTCCTATGTAAGGAGCAAAAAGTCCTGAGTGAATGTGTGTTGTTTGACATGGACATGCCCATGCCAAGGACCCCAGTGAGGCCTCAGCCCCATGGGAGTGGCAAAGCCTTCCTCTGGTCTGAATACTAGTGTTGACAGTGGGATGAACATGTCCACCATAGTCCCCCCCCAACCCCACCCCATGCTTACATCCTGGAGACTGTTGCTCTGCAGAGACTGTTCCTATGGAAATCAACTAAATCCACCTCCTTGATCCAGGTGTGCACCACAAACCCTGCCTCCTTGTTTATCTGTATCTAATAACCCTGCCTCCTTTTCAGCAGAACACACTCAGCTTTCTGGATGCTGCCGTTTCTCCATCAGAGAGCCCAGACCACCTGATTCCAGATTCTCTCTGTGTGTCCGTCCTTTCTCCATCCCCTTATAACCCCTAGTCAAGGTTCTGGGACCCAAGACATGCAAGAATCACTGCTCCTGCCTCTACATCTTGGGAGCTGGGAGTACACACACGTACTGCTATGCCCATCATATGTGTGTACATATGTACATTCTGCTGGTACTAGGGATTGAATCCAGGACCTCACACATGCTAATCAAGCACCCTGCCACTGAGATACATCCCCTGGCTCTCCTGAGTCCTGCCTGTGAGATCACCATACCCCTGCCTTGATGTCCCTGCTCCATCTGACTCCAGTACATAGGACTCTACATGGAAGATTTTTTTTTTTCCAGCAGCGCCCTGGCCACTCTTCCTAATAGGAGAACATGAATAATGCCCCCTTTGCAGTTGGGACAAGGCTAAGGACCCAGGCAGCCCAATGCTATCACAGGAATCGGTGAGGAACAGAAGTCAGTTGTGGAGGACAGAAGCAGAGAATAGGGTGGCATGAGCCAAGGAGCCCTGGGCTAGGGCAGCCTCTACAAGCTTTGGAAAGGATGGTTTTGCACATCTTGGACCTGTGCACACCTTGGTGTCGGCTCCAGAAGCCGTGGAGACCCTCAGGGATATTGGAATGAGCTCACTTTTGGGCAGTTTGCTGAAGTCCCCCACCCCAACCTCCCCCCCCACCCCCCGCAGTTAAGAGACAACACAGCATCTTCCAAGTGCTGCTTTGTGCGGCTCCTCCTCTCCCCTCCCTTCATTATCACAGTTCCAATTCCCACGTGTCTTTTTATGTGCTTTGTTGTTTGGGGTACCCACCCCTCCTCTGCACATCCCAGGCTCTGGGCTTCAAGGACAGCAGAGGTCATGGACATCACATTGCCTGCAAAAATCTGGGGTGTGCAGTGGCCACTGTGGGTGAACCCTGTGTGGGTGGCAGGGTCTCTCGAAGAGCTGAGACACGCACAGCTTCAGGTTCAGCGACATCCCTGTCCCAAGAATGAGAAAAGTGACCAACGACCAATGCATCCATAGCAGGAGGAAGGCTCAGTGATGACCCATCCTGAGAACCTCGGGGTCGTGTGTGAAAATAGAGACTGCAGTGGCAGGGACAGACATTCCTGTCCCACGTGTGCCCACCTGGGGCGGGCAGTACCTGAGGTCAGCATGTTGTTGATGAGTTCCAGGAAGCCCTCCTCGGCCACGTGCGCGTCTGTGAACAGGAAGATCATCATCTTGTTCTCCAGGCCCAGCTTCATGTACAGGTTCTTCAGATCATCCCGGAAGTTATTCTCCGAGTAGCCTCGGCTCAGCAGGATCTCAAACACCTGGGGAAACAGGTCAGGCCTGCTGAGGCAGGGGAAAAGCGCTGAGCTGAGCACGGTAGGAGAGGATGGGGGTTTGCAGGCTCCCCTTCTCCAAACACACTACATCACACGAGGGGCATGGGCAGGGAAGCTAGATGACAGGTGACCTGTGTGCGCTTGGCACACATGGGTCAGGGTGCGAGTGGGAAAGTTCCCATGCCCTTGTGTAGAGCACAGGTCTGGAGAAAGGAAGGCAAGAGAGGGACTTGGCATCTGGGGAGTCACGGGGAGGTTTGAAAACAGGACACCTGTTGGCAAAGGCGGGTGATGGTCACACAGATCTAGACAAAGTACGGAGTAAACACTTAAAAGGGCGAACCGCTATCTCAAATTACAGCTCCGTAAAGTAGTTCTATCTACACTGGGCAGTGGTGGTGCACGCCTTTAATCCCAGCACTTGGGAGGCAGAGGCAGGCGGATTTCTGAGTTCGAGGCCAGCCCGGTCTACAGAGTAAGTTCCAGGACGGCCAGGGCTACACAGAGAAACTCTGTCTCAACAAACAAACAAACAAACAAACAAGCAAGCAAAAAAAGGGGGGGCAGTTTTATCTCTTCTAAAGGACGTCTGTTGACTTTTGTGTGTGTACTTGTGTGTCTAAAAATATACCACATACATGCAGGTGCCTGTAGAGATCCCAGGAAAGCAACAAATCCCCTGGAGGTGGAGCTACAGGAGTTCATGAGCTGAGGTATGACAATCAGGGATGACCCCACCCCCACCCCCAAGGCTCCTCTGTGTCCCCACAGTTCTAAGTTCACAGGTGCAGCCTGAGTCTGACATTTGAGTTTGCAATGAGTTAGGTGCTTTGCAAGCTCAGGTGACAAGGACAAGAACAGGCAGGTCCCACTCCCCACTCTGTACACAGGGACCTCCTCACCTCACAGCCTGCGGTGAAGGCCGCCAGCCTAGCCAACGACTGCTTCCCGGAGCCACCCACACCCACCAGCAATGCGTGGCCTCGGTCCATCCGAATGATGCGGTGCACGCGGGTCAGGTGTTCCAGCGCGTCGTCAAACAGCACCAGGTTCATCTTGGTGTTGACTTCGTTGTACTCCTCGAGGATTTCCTGAGTGGAGAGCATTCCTGAGCCCGCAGCATTTTAAGAGGCAGACTCTCTCCTTCTCGCCGGGAAAGAGAGTGATAAGAGCTGTCTTTCCCAAGCACCCATGGCTAAGGAAGTAAGGCAATCCTTAAGATGTGTGGGGCCAGGAACTAAAGTGGGCCAGACATAGGCTGAGGGCAGGGCAGGAGAGATGGCTCAGCTGGGAGGTATTGCTCTTCTCAGGACCCAAGTGTAGTTCCAGCATGCACATCAGGTGGCTCACAAGTGCCTGTAAGTCCAGCCCCAGGGGCTCCAACAGCCTCTCTTGGCCCCTACGGGGACCTGCACTCACATGTATACACACACAAATACACACACACACACACACCACATACATAATTAAAAATAAAATGAATCTAGCCAAGTCTTTAATCCCAGCACTTGGGGGGTGGGGCTGAGGTAGGCAGAACCCTGAGTTAGAGACTAGCCTGGTCTACACAGAGAAACCCTGTCTCAATCAATTAATCAATCAAATCAAATCAAATAAATCGTGAGTCTATTGGGTGTCAGCCTGCTAGAGCGAGCCATAGCCCATTACAGACAAGAGAGCCACTGGAGTCCCCGAACACACTCCAAACTGGGTGTGCGTCTTGTCCTGGGAGGGCAAGACAGACCTCAAACAGTGCCTTGGCGGCCTCGTAGTCCTGGATGTCTTCATAAATGCGTGGCTCCCCCTCTTGCAGAGCCAACCGGAAGTCCCCGAACAGGATGGGATCCCTCATCACCATCTCGAAGTCATCGTTAAAATGCTCCGTCACCAAGTTCCCTATGTGATTTTGCACCTTGAAGCAAAAGCGGGATAAGGTCCACAGACAGGTCCATGGTTGCATACATTTGGCAGGAAAAGAGACTTTGCCGTTATCAATGGGAAAATCTGCCTAGACCCTCCCCAGTGGCGCTTATCCTGCCGCCATGAGCATCCTAAGCAATATGTTAGTTTACATTGGTTTCATTTTTTTCTTCTTTACACTTAATTATTTATATTTGTGCTGAGGGCTCATATGTAAAGGCCAGAATTTAACTTTTGGGAATCAGTTCTCTTTCCACCATGTAGGCCCCCGGGATGGAACTCAGCGCCTCAGGCTTGGCTGCAAGTGCCAGCTGTGCCATCTTGCTGGTCCTGCTGGCATGCGTTCTACTCAGCCCTTGCATGGGGTTTCCCGCCCGCCCGCCAGGGTGGCTGCGCATGCTCACCAGCTCCTTGTCTACTTCGTTGATGAGCCGGTCATGGAAAACCCGCAAGCACTCATTTCTCCACACCCTCACCATCTGGGACACTGTCTGAAACCTACATAGGAGAAGGACGATGTTGTGGGTCACCAGGTCCGCTGGGGAGGAAGGGGCCCAGGTGGGTCGGGGAGCACAAGAGCCATATTTCTAAAAGCCTCTCTGTCCTGTTCTAACCGGAAGCCAGCAAATTATATAAAGGGGCCACGAACTCCTCACTCACAGCTCATCCTACCGAAAAGAAGAAATGGAGCCTTCCTGTCAGATCTGTATGCGATCCAAAGGCCTCACTTACGTGCTAGGATGCATGAACTTAAAATCAGCCCTGTTGAGCAGTGGTGGTGCATCCCTTCAATCCCAGCACTCAGGAGGCAGAGGCAGGGGGATCTCTGAGTTCAAGGCCAGCCTGGTCTACAAAGCAAGTTTGGGGACAGCCAGGGCTACACAGAGGAACCCTGTGATGAGCCCTCTGCTGATCTTCAAGGTTCCTGGCACAAATCCACACAGTTGGGCTTGACAGAGACTGAAAGGGGCAGGGGAAGTGTGGGAGTCTGCTATTCACGAGGCTGTTTTTATAGAGAGTCCTCATTCATTCTGGGCTGTCTCTGGTAACTCCTGAAGACACCTTCCACTGAGCAGGAAATACTGTATCAAATAAGCCACAGGCTCCACACAGCCCAGCCTGAGCTGAGCAGGTGAGGCTACAGAGCCATCCCACCAGAGGGACCAAGACGCCCCAATTGCTGGGCTAAGGAGCATCGGCAGTTACCCTAAAGCAATGGTTCTCAACCCCTACCCGCCTCTCCCATCTTATTCTTTGAGGCAGGATCTTTCCATCAAACCGAGAACTCTCAGATAACAAGTAGTCCCGCTAGCCAGCTTGCTCTGGGGATTCACTGGAAAGACAGAAGGGCCCACATACCAACCCAGCATTTTATATGGCTTCTGAAGATCTGGGTTCTGAATTCACATCAGACCTGCACCATCTCCAGCTCTCTGTCCATCCCTTCTTGGTTTGGACTTTTCTGAGACAAGATCTCATGTACCCTAGGCAGGCCTTGAACTCCATATGCAGCCAAAAATGACACAAACCTGCCGATTCTCTCTAGCCCAGTGGTTCCCAAACCTGTGACCCTTTAATACAGTTCCTCATGTGGTGGTGACCCCCAGCCAAAAAACTATTTTCGCTGCTACTTCATTTCTGTAATTTTGCTACTGTTATGACTCATAATGTGAACACCTGTGTTTTCCAGTGGTCTTAGGAGACCCCTGTGAAAGGGTTGTTCTGCTCCAAAGGGGTCCCGCCTCACGGGTTGAGAATCGATGCCCTAAGCATTTATCTGTTTCTTAATTAATATAATCAAGGAGTCCATGTGACTCACTGCCATATTTTTTGAGCCGTCTGATTCGTTGGTAAGTCCTAACAAGGCCATCACGTCTTTAAGGGTATATTTTAGTCAAACAAACCAACCCCCGAACTCACCGATCTGGATTAGTAAGGACAAGGCCATTAAAAACCCTGGAGAGGTCTCGGAGGTTGAAGATGTAATGGAACTTGGAAGGGGTGGGAGGCAGATCTTGAACGATGTTTTTGTAAAGTGTTAATGTGCAAAATGTCAGCTTCCTGCTCACGCCGCCGATGCTCTCGTTAAAGGTCTTAAAGAAAAAAATGAAAAGACCCATCAGGAGAATGGATAGGCAACATATGGTACGTTTTTTATGATCAAATAGTATTTGATCAGGAAAGGTAATGAAACACTTATAGGCAGATGAGTCTTGAGAACTTGGTGCTAAGAGAGAAAAGCCAGACTCCAGCGCCCACTGATGTGGAATACCACAGGCAGATGGGGCCATGGAGATGGAGGCAGGTGAGTGGCTTCCAGGGGCTGGAAGAGACACAAGGCCTACCTGGGATACATGAGATCTTGTAATGGGTACAGGTTTCCTTTGGATTAAAAAAAAAAGTTCTATGTACACAGTGAGAAGTCAGCCAAGACTGAGTGGACCAAAAATGCCTCTGAACTGCATCTGCTAAAATGGTTAAAATAATGAATCTTCCATTCCACGAATTTGACATTTTTTATGTGTGTGCACAGCTCACCATCTGACCTGCTCTGACTGCATGGGTTTCAGTCCTCTGACATTGGGGTATGTGAGATATGACCATCATCTGTGGTTAAACACAGCATCAGGCAAGGCTTGAAATTCCTCCTGCTCCCCTCCTGGCTGAAGCCTTAAGTGCGCAGACCCTACTCTAGAGTAAATAAATCAGGCCATCACACCCCACCCACCCACACGTCGTCCTTGTTACCGAGGTGTGACCCTTCAGAATGGAGTAGTAGATCAAGTTCAGGGACTCCTCCGATGGGAAAGGGACATTGAAGACGCTGAACAGTGAGAGGAATCTGGGGTCCACCTCGTTGCGGCCCCCTCCTGCCTTCCCCATAGCAGCGATGAAGCCCAGATCACGGATACTCTTACAGTTGAGTTCTTTCCCACGGTCATATAAGTAGCCCTTTTCTAGCAACAGCTTCAGCAAAGCGATGGGCTGCTGGGTACCATACTCATCCACCTGGCAGGTTTTTAGAGGAAAGAGAAAAGTAGTATCTAAAAGCAGGGCTTGGCAAGGCTGTGGTGACCTTAAAAGCTCACCCCTCCTGTTTCCCCCGAGCATTCTGGAATTGTCCTCATGGGACTTATCAAGTTCTTTTCACTCCTGAGATTTAAAATCTGTCTCCCTCACCACACTGTTCATTCCACAAAGGCAACAACTGCTGAGCTTTACACATGGCACATCACCAGTTTCCTGGGAAGAGTTCAGCAAATGGAGTGGATGGATGGATGAATGGGTGGATGGATGGATGGAAGGATGTGTATATATGCATTTGCATGGATGGGTAGATGAGTGGATGGATAGATGGAAGAATGTGTGTTTATATATGTAAAAGGGTGGATGGATGGGTATATTGATGGATAGATGGGTGAGTATGTAATGGATGGATGGATAGATGGATAGATAGAGAGATGGAAGAATGTGTATATATGCATTTGGATGGATGGTCAGATGAGTGGATGAATAGGTGGAAGAATGTGTATGTATGTACATAGAAGGATGGATGGATAGTTGGATGAATAGGCAGATGGATGGGTAAAAGGATAGATGATGGATAGATAAATTGGTGAGTAGGAAGATGAACAGATGGATGGATAGATGGGTAAGTAGATGGACAGAAGAGTGGGTAGATATGGATGGGTGGGTAGGTGTTGGGTGGATGGATGGATGGGTAGATGGATTGATGGATAGAGGAATGAATGAGTAGGTAGATGGACAGATGGATAGATGGGTAGATGGATAGATTGATAGATGAATGGGTGAGTAGGAAGATGGATAGAAGAGTGGGCAGGGAGGGTGGATGGATGGATGGCAAGTAAAAATATGTGTAATTGGATGGACAAATAGATGGGTAGGTGGATGGGTGAGTAGGTGGGTAGATGGGTGGATGAATGGATGGATGGAGAGATGGATAAGTGGATGGATAGTGGATGAATTGTTGTCTACAGATCCCTTATTATATGGATGGAAAAATAAGCAGATAAATGGTGGGTAAATAAAACAGTAGGTACATAGATAACTAGATACATGGATGAACAATGGACAGATGGACAGACGTGTTACAGATGCACAGATCCTGTCGTGTGCAGAGTTCTTCCAGAAGACAAATTTTCAGAGGAGAAAGGTTCTGTGACACGATACAAATCTTAGTCCCAGGATGCTGAGAAAACTCTCGACCTGTCAGGCCCCAGACACAGTGTGGAACTCGGGGTGCCATGGGAGGTGCCTGCCGTTCTGCCTCGCACACGGGTGGGAACAGAGGTGTCTCCTGGCAAAGGAGACCATGTCACACAGTGAGGGGGCCTGTGTGAGAGGAACATTGAGATCTGCCACCTCAGCTGGCTTCCACACCATGTGGAGTTAAAGACACACGTGCAGACAGACCTAAAGAGGTAGCTCAGTGGTTAAGAACACCTGCTGCTCCTCCAGATAATCAGAGTTCTGTTCTCGGCTCCATTACAGGCAACTCACAACCACCTGTAATTCTAGCTCCCGAGGGATCTAACACCTTCCTCTTGTCTCTTTGGGTACATATGGCATCATCACACACATACACACACACACACACACACACACACACACACAGGCACATACCCAAAAATAAAATAATAAATAGATAAAGATTAAAATTAGTCTTAAAAAGTAAAAATCCTAAAAAGACACGAACTTCTGCACACATCCCTACCTCTCTGGCCGCTGTAAGGCCCGCTCACCTTTGGCATGTTCATGTCATCCATGAACACCAGCAGGCGCTTCCCCATGGGCGGCCCATACGTGTCCTTAGTCCGCTTCTCCACATTGGCTTCCAGATTTCTCTGGATGTCCAGGGATGTGGTCCGAGAGGAGAAGTTGACTATCAGAACAATCTGTCACAGAGCAGAGGGTGGTATAACAACTGGTTTCCAAACTACCGTTTCCAGAAGGGGTGCAGGTCTGTGTTCATCGTTTAAGTACTACAGCTGAGGCCTGTTACAGCTGCACACTCAGGAGGCAGAGGCAAGAGGATCTCTGTAAGTTCAAGGCCAGCCCAGTCTACACAATGAGACCCTGTCTCAACAACAAGCATATCCTGTGTCCTTATTTACTCAGGAGCCTTGGAGGCTCCTGGGGCCTCTGGGGGATGGTTGGATAGGGAATGGGAGGGCTCTCAAACGTGTATCGAGCCATTTGCAGAGAAACAGGCTCAGGGGTTCTAAAGAAGTGGCTTTTCTTTTCTGTTATGAAGGTGGGACTTTCTCTGGCAGGCTCTCTCTTTCTCACCATGTGATGTTTTCCACTATATTTGCCCTGTACCAAGAAGGCCCTCTCCTTCAGGTCAGACAGCATCACCATGCTCTTGGACTAGCTGAGCCCCAAGAGCTGGGTCAAGTAAACTTCTAGTCTTTGTAACTTACCAGGTCTCGAGTCTAAGACAAGCACAATCGGGCATTCCTAGGAGAGGTCCGCATAGTGACGATCTGAGGCCTCCAGCCACATGAAATGCCATCTTAGCAGATGCTTATCCAGCCCCAGCCAGGCCTTCAAATGAACACAGCCTTCACCGACACTTAACTACAATCTCAGGAGAGAACCTGAGTTACCCAGCTAAGCCACTTAACAATTCCTGACCCATGGAAAATGAGAGATAATAAAGGTCGGCGACCTTACTGGTATGGGGGTAACTTGTTACGCAGCAACTGGTAGCTAATACAGATGGACACTTACATTGGTCTCCTCGTTCAGGTTTTTGAGGAAGTTCTGGGTAGTGGCTGTCTTAGAAGTGCCGGATTCACCCACAAAAAGAACAGGGTGCTTGATTTTAACCATCTGCTCCAGGATCCAGGTGGTGCGGGTGGTATCCACTGTGTGAACTGGAAGACAGAAGAATCTGGGTGTCACAGGAATGCCAAGCACTTGGGCACTGGGCAGTGCACGCAGAGCCCCATGCATCCAAGAAGAGGTAGCTGGGACTGGAGAGGTGGTTCGGTGGGTAAGAGCCTTTCTCTGGAATCATGAGGACCTGCATTCAAATCCCCAGCACCTACATTAAAATCTGTGTGTGGCTGCATGTAGCTTTAACTCTAGTATCTGGGAGAGTGAAGACAGGCTGGTTCTGAGAGCTTGCTGGCCAGTCAGGAGGGCCAGGACAAGCCTCGGGCTCAGTGAGGGGCCCTGTCTCAAGGCAAGAAAGCGCAGAGCAGTATAGGAAGACACTTTGACAGGGTGTTCATGTTTCCACAACTGTGCTCAGGTTTACCACATACACACACACACACACACACACACACACACGCACACACGTAATTTTGCTTTGGGTTTTTCTTTTTTTCAAATTTTTAATGTGCATTAGTGGTTTTGCCTACATGTATGTCTGTGTGAAGGAAGGAGTCAGATTGCCTGGAACTAGACTTACAGATGGTTGTGAACTGCCGTGTGGTTGCTGGGAATTGAACCACTAAGTCATCTCTCCAACCTGGTCTGTTTTTGGTTTTTCGAGACAGGGTTTCCATGTGTAGTCCTGGCTGTCCTGGAACTCACTCTGTAAACCAGGCTAGCTTCGAACTCACAGAGATCTGCCTGCCTCTACCTCCCAAGTACCGGGATCGAAGACGTGCACCACTGTGCCCCCACCTGGTGTTTGTTTTGTTTTGTTTTTAAGCCAAGCTCTGGCGGCAACGGTGAATGTGAATCAATGCCTAGCCTCGGTTTCCTTGCTGTTCCATGGGTTTGTGGAGATGTGATTTCTACCTGATCAAATTAAGTATGAACTAATTCCTTGGCAAAGTGATGGTGGCAACTGGCCCAGCTTCAGCCACCCTGCTCCCGGAACTCCAACTGATTTGCACTCTGAATGAAAACCCAACTCACACCACCGCTGGCCCCTGCAGGACTGATTGCCTGGAAACCGCTGCTCAAGGCAGCGTCTCAGCACAGCCAGGTGCTGCCCACCCACTCTCCTGTAGAAAAGTTTCAATCCCAGAGGGGTTCTGAGAAAATGCAGGTGTCTTGCTACCTTAGCACGGTGTACCAGACCGCATACGCTTACTATGGAACCACAGAAAAACAGGACTCCTCAGGTTCACGCCCCTTGTGAACCGATGCTGTGGCTTCCCTCCTGCCCTCCCTGGACCCAGCCAGCTCTGTGGCTGTAACGCCCTAGGAAATGCGAAGGAAAGTGGAGAACAGGCCACCGTGACCATCAGCTTACCTAGAAAAGCCCAGGGCACAGCCACACAGAGGTGCTCAGAGGCAGGGGACGAAGAAGAATCCCAAGTGGCCCATGGTGCTGGCCTCTAGTTGCTCCCAACCAATTCCCTGGCTGGCACTGGGTTGCCAATGAGGCCACAGTCATCTTCTCACAGCCTTTCACACTCATTCACGCGGGGGAGCTAAGACCGAGAGCAGTGCTTACACACCCAGGATGTCGACAAATTTCTTCTCGTGGCTGTGCACGTATTCAGGAACGAGCTTGTTCCATGGAATCCAGTGGTTCCGCTTGGCATCGAAATGAAAGTCGTACAGGGAGGGAAGATGCCCTGCGGTGGGGGGACAAGGATCCACGTTGCTTTGGTCATAGACCTGGAGGATGAGATCGGTTCTGACACATCTAGAATGAGCTGTCTGCGCTTGCTAGGTACACCTTTCACAGGACAGACAGGAACTCAGGATCTGACGCATGGGTCAGAGTCTGAGAATTTTGAACAAGTGCTACCTGTTTGCCGTCAGCCACCAAGCCCTCCCTGGGGACACAACCATGGGGGTGCAAAGCCATGTCCCCACCCTTACAGATGCTGGCGGCCCAAACGAGGGAAGGTAGAGGCAAGTAAATAGACAACTGTGATGCAGATGCTGAACTCTGAGGCTGGAGAAGTGCAGGTATGACCTATGACCTATGAGAGGGCATCTGGCAAAGACTGGATGGGAAAGAGGTGGAGAACCGTATGTTAAGGACAGCTCCAGAGCCGGATCCCCGCCCACCTCTGCACCCCACTCTCCATATCACTTCCTCACAGGACCCCATTCACATGTGTGCCTTGTCTACCCATCTCTGGGACAGACCACTTCTCCATTCATGGCCTCCACATGTTTGTATCTAAGGGTGAGTGTCTTCACGCAAAATCTTAAAACCCAGGAGTGGTATAGCTGGCTCTTGAGGTAGGGCTATTCCTGGTTTCTGAGAAACCACCAAATTGATTTCCAAAGTGGTTGTACAAGTTGGCACTCCCACCAGCAATGGAGGGGTGTTTCCCCTTGCTCCACATCCTCGCCAGCAGGTGCTGCCAGATCAAAAACTCAAGTGAGGTACAGGATGGAATCTCAGAGTTGTTTTGATTTGCATTTCCCTGATGACTAAGGACTTTGAACAGAGACTGAGGGAATGGCCCAACTTGAGACCCATCCCACAAGCAAGCGCCAATCCCTGATACCACTAATGATACTACTCTGCTATGCTTGTAGGCAGGACCCTTGCGTGGCTGTCTTCTGAGAGGCTCCACCTAGCAGCTGACTCAGACAGATGCAGACATCCACAGCCAAACAGTGGATGGAGCTTGGGGAACTCTTATGGAAGAATAGGAGGAAGGATAATGGGCCCAGAAGGGGATAAGAACTCCACAGGAAGACTAACAGAGTCAACTAACCTGGACCCTTGGGACTCTCTTGAGTCTGAAACCACCAACCGAAGAACATATACAGGTTAGACCTACACCCCACCCCAGCATACATATGTAGCAGATGTGCAGTTTGGTCTTCATGTGGGCCCTAAACAACTGGAGTAGGGGCTGTCCCAAAAGCTCTTGCTGGTTCATGGGATATGCTCTTCCAGATGGGCTGCCTTGTCTGGCCTCAGTGGAAGAGGATGCACCTAGCCTCACAGACTTGATGAGCCAGGGTGTGTGTGTGGGGGGGATACCCAAGGAGGTCCCCACCGGATCAGAGAAGGGGTGGAGGGAAGGGAGAAGGGTTGTGGGGGAGACAGCGAGCAGATGTAAAGTGAATAAGTATAAAACCCCTTAAGCCCTTCATATGATGTCTTCCTGCTGGTCTATGAGACAGATGGGGAAGCCCCGAGATAAAACCAGGAACCCTGGAGTGTGTTAAACATGGAGAGCTCAGGCAGAACTGAAGCATAAGGGTCCAAAATGGCGCTAGAGGGGCAGCCTCCTCTAGCAGTGGTGTCTGGGGGTGGGGTTTGGCCTGCTGGAGTGGGCAACACACTTCAAGTCCTGAATGTAGCAGTAAGTGGTCATGTCACCCAGGCCACCAACCCACACCGGCAGGAACAAGGAAAAGGACCATTCATTTCTGCACCTGAGTGAGGCTCTCAATTCCTACCTGGCAGTTCCCCGGGACGGGCCCAGTTCCCTTCCGAATCCACAGTGGGCATTGACGAGAGGCGTTTGATACACTCATCAAACTTCACCCTTCCCTCCTCAAGCAGGGAGGAGCCCAGCGAGCAGTAGAGAGCCTCCAGGAAGAAGCACTCTAGCAGGTCAAGATCCTCGATTTCTCCTTCTAGCAGCGAATCCAACATCCTGGTTAACTGGGTCACCTGGTCACAAAACGCCTGTCTCAGCCCACCTTTCCGACCCCCATGATACCGTCCTATCCTGCGTCCTGGGGGTCCCCTGTCCCACTGTGATGGCACCTATAGCCGCCATATTGGTTCAGACACATGGAGCCTGGCACCTCGGCTTGCATGGGGCCACAAGAATATGCCCTGATAGTCATCCACGAGGCATCACTGGTCCCTGTCAGCCCCTCCCCCACCCCACAGGACCATCTCTCGGGAAGCCTTCCCTTTTGCCCTCAGCGGAGAAGTGTTCTTACCATATTTAGGTCTGTCTGGGGAACCACCATCTTCAGCTTCTCCCCTTGCCTCCCGTCCACGATCCCCTCTATGATCATGTCGATGAGAGTGGGCACATATTTCTCGAAGAGGTCATTTAAATACTTTTGCTCCACCTGTGGAGGAGAGATCCGAATCCTTTCCAAGGGTTCTTTTAACTGGAATTTCATCAGAGGTTTGTCATGTCCTGAGAAGCGTAAGAAATAGCTACAGCCATGACCTCAACAGGGGTGGAACCCCATGGCCGGTGACATTCACACAAGAAAGGTTCTTTAGGCTATGCCCATTTCCCTTCACTACCACCAAGGTACCCACACCTTGGAGTGATGGGGGATAACAGGTCCCTTCTGACAGAAGAGAAGCTGATGGTCTTAGAATTCAAATATCACAATCGGCCATTCAGCAAAGAGGTTAAAGTAGTGTAACAGGATGCACGGCTGGAGGCAGGTTCTGTGGCTATGACTGCGGACTAATTCCGGAGCCATGGTGAGCAGTTAAGAACACTTGTTGCTTTTACAGAGGACCCATGTCCAATTCTCTACACCTACATGGTGTCTCACAATGGGCTATGACTCCAGTCCCAGGGGATCTGACACCTTCGTCTACCTCCCTGGGCATGGCAGGCAGGCACACAGTGTGCATAAAAACATACAGGCAAAACACTAACATGTATAACATAAAGTTGTTTTGTCTGTTTGGTTGGTTGGTTTGGTTTTTTCGAGATAGGGTTTCCATGTGTAGCCCTGGCTGTCGTAGAACTCACTTTGTAGACCAGGCTGGCCTCAATCTCAGAAATCCGCCTGCCTCTGCCTCCCAAGTGCTAGGATTAAAGGTGTGCGCCACCACGCCCAGCTATAACATAAAGTTTAAGATGGTGGATTGTTCTTGTAGAGGAACCAAAGTTCAGCTCTCAGGACCTACACTGGGCAGCTCATAACTGCTGTAATTCCAGCTGCAAGGGGGCAGATGCTTTCTTCTTGAGACTGCACTCATATGTATCCGTGTGTGTGTGTGTATGTGTGTGTGTGTGTGTGTGTGTATGTGTGTGTGTGTGTGTATGTGTGTGTGTATGTGTGTGTGTGTATGTGTGTATATGTTTGTGTGTGTATGTGTGTGTGTATGTGTGTGTGTGTGTGTACTACTTAAACAAAGCATAAAATGAATCTTAAGAAAATGAAGTTGAGTGCTAGAAGTGCCTTTTCTTTTTTTTTTTAAAGATTTATTTATTATTATATGTAAGTACACTGTAGCTGTCTTCAGACACACCAGAAGAGGGCATCAGATCCCAATACAGATGGTTGTGAGCCACCATGTGGTTGTTGGGATTTGAACCTTCAGAAGAGCAGACAGTGATCTTAACCACTGAGCCATCTCTCTAGCCCCTGGAAGTATCTTTTCAACCTGGTATCAATGCCCACCAAAGTCCTCCCTTCAGGACACTGCTTCCTATGGCCCTGGCAGGCTTCCCCTGGCCATCTCTTCTCTGGGATACTTATGTTCTGGTTTCCAATTCATGCCAGTCAAGGGGCCCTTCGAGAAAGTCATCCGGGCCACCCGTGCAATCGAGGTCACAGGGTATTGGATGTGATTAAAGCCACAAGGCACACGTGACCACTGTGTACATCAACTTCCCATGAATCCTACTGTTAAGATGGGACACAGTGGTTAGCTGAAGAAATCTGATCTCTGCTACAGGGCAAACCAGTTCACGTGGGGGACATTCATGCAGCTGAGCAAAAGTGCACAACGGGGCATCCTGTCTCTCCATGGCTAGGCTTCTCTGAACCAGGCTTGCACAGTGATACCCAGAATCCACCTGGGTTAACATCTGCTGGCTACAGCCAGGTCCCGCATGCATGTATTGTCTCTGGCTGTGTCCCCACCCTAGAGTCAAATTGGAGTAGGTACAAAAGAAGGTCACTCATGCAACCGAGAATGTTTCCTGCTGGCTTCTGTGTTGATTCCTGGCCTAAGCTGTGAATGTCACTGCCCCTCTCACCAGGACACATGGCCCAGAGGCCCATCAGGCTGTGTGCTCAGGGACACACACAACAGGTGGAGGGCAAGGTACCCACTCCTCCAGGCATCCCTTGTTCAACACTCCTGCTCCTGCTCGAGCTGTTTGAGGACATAGCTCACCTTGTTTTGTATCTGTTGTAGCCATTTCTTCCAGTATGGTTGGTATTTCAGGTTCTTAGGGTCCACATAGACCATCCCACATCGAGACACAGTAGCCGGGGAGGCGTATTGCAGGTCTCCAACCTGGGAAGAAAGCAAACCCTTCAGCTAGGAAAACCTCTGCTGGTGGTTGCTAACACATGGTCCACGAATGTCAGGGCCTTCCCTGTGTACACATTTCCAAAGACACAAAGCCCTACCAGATAGTCGGCATAGCCTATGTGAGGTTTTTAAACAAACATGGCGGTCATGATGAGATTACCCATGCCAAACACTGGATCGTCTCTCTAGCCACTTTATTTTGTTTTATTTCAGTTTTTTGTTTGTTTGTTTGTTTGAATTTTCTTTTCTTTCTTTTTTATTTTCTATGACATTGTTTCCTTGTGTAGCCTTTGATGCCCTGGAACTTACTCTATAGACCAGGCTGGCCTCAAACTCACAGACACCCACCTGCCTCTGCCTCCCAAGTGCTGGGATTAAAGGGATGTGCCACCACCTCCAGGCTGTTTCAGTTTTTTTCAGGTAAGGTTTCATGTAGCCCAGGCTACCCTGTAACTAAGGATAACCTTGAACTCCTGGTCCTCATGCCTCCGCTTTCTGAGGGCTAGAATGACAGGGGTGTGCCAACACATCTGCTTTATGCAGTGTTGGCAATCGACTCAGGGCCTTGTGATGCAAGGTGAGTTCTGTAGGGGGTGGGCCTGATGCTAAGGTCCTGTTCCCCAATTGGTTCTTGATCTGTCAGTAAAGAAAGCTATGGGCCAATCGTTAGGAGGAAGGTACGGACAGGACTTCCAGGTAGAGCACAAACTACATGCAACAAACTCTCTACCAACCGACCTCCAGCCGCAACCCCCAAACATCATGTTACAGTTTTCTTCTTTGCTTTTTGGGGTTTTGGGGGATTTTTTTGAGACAGGGTTCGGGTATCACAAAGTGTACGTCTAAAGTTAAGCACATTGACAGATGTCTCTCTTCATAAAAGACATGGTTCCATGGTTCACAGTTTGCACAACCACAATGCACCAGTGAATTCTGCAGACTGAAAAAAAAAAATGATGTCACTATCAAGATGGGGCAAGAGCGAGTCCTAAGGCACGGCTATGAACAAGCCCTTGGTATGGTGATCAGGAAATGGGGAGAGGGAAGACTTGGAAAGTGGTCTATAAGGAAAAAACAGGAGGGCCCAATTCTTGACATGATAGAAAGAATTTCTTAATGAAGATGAAGGCAAACAGCATAAGAAAAAGGAAGGCCACTACCAAAAAAAAAATGGTCCTAAAAGGCAAAGAATGAACTACAGTATATTAGCTGGCTCTACAGTAAATATTTCCATATTCGAAACCATGTAACTAGGGTGTACTGTCAAACAGTTCAGCAATATGATATTCTGAGGAGGGAGGGCTGGTGACTGATGCACCAAACAAATCCTCACATTCAGAGGGCTCGGTCATTAAGCAACACGTGATGTTTTTAACTTTTGCTTTGCTTCTGTAAACTTGGGACTGGCTATAGGTCTCAGACTCATGGGAATCCTCCTGCCTCCTGAGCAGCCTTCTAATTGCTGGGATTACAAGCATGTGCCATTATACTCAGTAGTAATGAAATTCACAAGCTTGTATTTTTAGTGTGTGTGTGTGTGTGTGTGTGTGTGTGTGTGTGTGTGTGTATGCACGCACATGCTCAAACATAGATAAATGCAATGTTAAAAATTTTTAAAAGCATAGATAAATGTATTGAAGAAAATGTAACTCATTATAAACCTCTGAATTTCCATAGCCACCTACTTCAATAGAGAATTAATTAACCAAAAGCGAAGCCTGTGTTCAAGTTCGGATCTAGGCGCTACTTGCCTCAAAGAGCAGGGCGCAGTGCGCCTGGAGCCGGATGCGCTCCCCGTTGGCCAAGGTCAACAGTTTGTTGTCGTCCATCACGGAGTTCATGTTTTCCACCCACAAGGCATCCACGTCACCATCGAACAAAATATACCTGCAGGGACCAAGGAGCATAGCTTGGCCAGTAAGCCACAGACCCTAAAGTGTTTCCAACGACCCTACTGTCCCTCCTGCTCTGTCTTTCCAGCCAGGACCCTCACAGAGTGCTTGCTCCCTTTGTCTTCAAGTTGGAGCACGAGGTGTGTAAATGCTGAGAAACTTGCTAATGTTTAAGGATCGGAGAATGTCGCTCACGATCCAGCTCGCTTCCTTTGGTAAACTGGCCTTCCCTCCTGAGAGTGACACACCGCTACACTGGCCAATAGCATGCATGACTGACATTCCTTTAACAGGGAAACATTTACTGCAGAGCCAACTAGCCTGCTACGATTCACTTTCTGGCTCTTAGCGCTACATGTTTTGTTTGTCGATTGTGATCCCTTCTTCTTCATCTCATACCCTTTGCCTTTCTCTTTCTTTGTTCTCATAAGTCACGATATTCTGCATTCTTGCTTGGGGATCATCAACCAATCCCGAGTGAGTGGTATCATGGGGATAGACCCAGCACACTGCCTTCTGTTCCATTTTTGTCTTAAAACTCAGGTCAAGCATACATGTCAAGGAGCTGGAGAGATGGCTCAGGGGTTAAGAGCTCTTCAAGAGGTCCTGAGTTCAAATCCCAGCAACCACATGGTGGCTCACAACCATCTGTAATGAGATCTGATGCCCTCTTCTGGTGCGTCTGAAGACAGCTACAGTGTACTCATATATAATAAATAAATAAATCTTTTTAAAAAAATGTCAGTTTATCACTATTTTTTTTAAAAAATTACTTTGTTATTTCTTTTCTTTTCCTTCATTTTTTAAAAGATTTTTTTTTCATTTTTATTTCATTTGCATGAGTGCTTGACTGTACAGATGTCTCTGCTACATATGTATGCAGTACCCTAGAAGCCCAAGAGAGGGCGGCTGGAACTGGAGTTACAGATGATTGACAGCTGGGTGGCTGGGTGCTGGGAACTGAACCCCAGGCATCTGGGAGAACAGACAGTGCTTTTTTTTCTCCTCTTCCTTTCTCCCTCTTGCTCCAGCCCTGCTCACTCTGGCCTCTGCTCACTCCAGCTTTTTTTTTATGTATCTCATTATGGATGGTTGTGAGCCACCATGTGGTTGCTGGGATTTGAACTCATGACCTCCGGAAGAGCGGTCCGTGCTCTTAACCGCTGAGCCATCTCACCAGTTCCAGACATTGTCCTCAGCCACTCACCCATTTCTCCAGCCCAGTTTATTTATTTTTAGGCAGCCTCTCATGAGGTAGCTTCAGGCTAGCTGAAAACTCTCATACCTCAGGATCCCAGGCGCTAGGTTTACAGATGTGTGCTGACATACACTGCACATAGCTGGGGGAGGGAGAGAGCTTAGCTAAAGATCTCAAGACAAGATCACTCTAGATTATCAGGATGGTTCCCAATCCCATGGCAAGTATAGTGTCATAAGAAAATAGTTCAGGGAGCCAGGCAGATTCTCCAACTGTTAGATTCATAGTCTGTCTGTCTGTCTGTCTGTCTGTCTCCCTCCTTTCCCTCCTCCCTCTCTCCCTCCCCTCCCTACTTCTCTTCACCCACCCCCTCTCCCTTTTCCTTCTCTCCCTTCCTCCCCATCCCTCCCTCCCCCACTCTGCTCCCTCCTCCCAACCCCCTTTCTCTTTGATCTGTTGCAGATAAGATAATCCTTTCTTTCCCCCTAAATACTTCAGCACATAGTTCCTAAAAATACTTGTATTTTCTTCGTACCCTCTGGTTTGCTATCAAGTTGAAGACATGCAACATGTTTTCAATTCCATTGTGTGGCTTACAGCCCCACATCTCCCACCAGGAGTCCCTTTCTACTATCTGTATCCACGGTAGAAAGGCTGGACTCAAGCAAACAACTCTGTTCAGACCACCGGGTGTGGGGTTGATGAGGAATGAGGTGTTAGCACCACCATGAGGTGTCTCCCTGTAGATGGACAATCCACTCCAAAGTGGGAAGTCTTGCCTGGTCTAGAAGAGAAGGCACCCTGACTAAGGGGACATGCAGATGCCATGCATCTCCAGTGCAGAGACAGATACATCAGCCCTGTGGCATCTCTGAGATGCACAGCCAGAATCTAACCTCAAGAGAACAGCCGGAAACTAAAACCAAGACTCGACTCGTCTATAACGCAACTGGTCTGGAATCTTCTAGAACATCAAGGTCATAAGGTTAAAAAAAAAAAAAAAATCTAAGAAACTGCTCAGAATTGAAGGGCACCAAAGAAATTAGCTAATCCAGGCGTCTGGCCAATTAGGAGAGCACTCACTTCCGTTCCTTCTTGTCGGTCGGCCTGTTGATCTCCCGGAAGATGTTCGACAGCACCCCATCTGTCCAGTCTCGAGTGGTGGGATCCAGGATGCCATACAGCTCAATGACACTCACGGCTTTGGGGTTCAGGATGTACAACTTTGTCATTATCCCAAGCCTAAACCAAAGAGGCAGCTTTAGCCATGGCTCAGGCCAACGAAACACGCAAAGGCAGGTGGGAACCCATTTTAAAGCCCTCTGTGTTTCTACTTTGGAAGGACAGTTGGAGATCAGGATCTCACAATGTTGTCCTAGTGTACTGGCTAGTTTTGTGTCAACTTGACACAGCTGGGGTTATCACAGAGAAAGGAGCTTCAGTTGAGGAAATGCCTCCATGAGATCCAACTGTAAGGCATTTTCTCAATTAGTGATCAAGGGGGAAAGGCCCCTTGTGGGTGGGACCATCTCTGGGCTGGTAGTCTTGGTTCTATAAGAAAGCAGGCTGAGCAAGCCAGGTGAGGCAAGCCAGTAAAGAACATCCCTCCATGGCCTCTGCATCAGCTCCTGCTTCCTGACCTGCTTGAGTTCCAGTCCTGACTTCCTTGGTGATGAACAAAGTATGGAAGTGTAAGCTGAATAAACCCTTTCCTCCCCAACTTGCTTCTTGGTCATGATGTTTATGCAGGAATAGAAACCCTGACTAAGACACCTAGCTAGCCTAGAACTTACTAGGTCGACCAGGCTGGCTTCACACTAGCGGTGATCCTCCTGCCTCTGCCTGCTAAATTGCAGGCACGCACCACCACACCTGGCTATGTGTTTCACACTTTATCAGTTGAGTGGACAGGACATGCCTCTCTCTGATGATAAATCCCCACCACAGTATGATCAGAATATGAAAGCAAAGTAATGAAAATAGTAAATACATACTCTGACACATGCGCATGTGTGTATTTGTGTGATAGTCATGACAATGATCTAGTGGTAGACTAAAGAATGGCAGAGAAAAATTGAGGCAATGGACACCAGGCTTCAGCATGCCACTGTCCCAGAGTCCCTCATATGGGACGGGAGAAGTAAGAAGTGGTTACCTCCAAGACACAAGGGTTTTGTACATTTTGTGTGTGATGTACATTCACCCATTGCATGTACATACAGCACACAGAGGCCACGGGGTGACACTGCCTGTCTGTCCTACTCTATTCTCTCTGCCTTATTTTTTAGAGGCAGGGTCTCTCACTGAACCTGGAGCTAGCCTTGCAGCCAACAGTGATCTGCCTGGTGTGTACCCACCACAGCACTGGCATTACAGAGACCCACCTCCATGCCCCTTTTTAGGTGGGCATGCAGGATTCGAACTCAAGCCCTCGTGCTTGCTCGGAGAATGCTCCTTAACTGTGAAGCCACCTCCCAGCCCTGGTCTGGAGATTTGCTATGCAATCTGAAATACTACAGTCACAAAGATCGCATGGCCCCATTTAGAGTTTGCCTGTAATACTGGCATTTGTCCAAGTCTCTCTAGAACCCAGTCACTGGCAAGTGGAGAAGCAAACGGTTTGGAAATCCTCTCTAGATGGAAGACTGTCACCACACAGTGAGTCTTTACGATGCTCCAGCACATGTTGAGCGTTTTGTCTTGCATGTATGTCTGTGCACTACGCTCATGCAGTACCCACAGAGGCCAGAAGGGGGCGCCAGATTCCATAGAACTACGGTTACAGAGGGTTGTGGGGCCTCCTGTGGGTGCTGGGAACCAAAACTGGAGTCCTCTGCAAGAGCAGCAGGTGCTCTTAACTGCTGAGCCATCTCTCCAGCCTCATTTTCAGAATTTTAACCAAGGAATGTGGGCGGGACCATCCCATGAGCTGGGGTCCCAGAATAAATAAAATGGGAAAATGGGGAAAATTCACCGAGGTCCAGCATTATTGGCTTTCGGGTCTTTGCAGATATGAGGAGTCTCAGGGCAGTGTGCCCGCTCACCTGCCTCTGAGAACATCTTTCTGACAGGATGGATTCTACCCTCTCAGACTCTGAGACCTCCCTCGCCATAATCTGCTTTTTATAGGTATTTGGTCACATCAATCAGAAAAACAACGTATGGTTGGGATGAACACCCCTTAACCCCCATCTCCCACCCCCCATCCCCCACCCCAGGAAATAAAGCTCTCGCCAAACACTTCCCAAGAGGCCACCCTGGCAAATGCCCCCAACCCCCGCAGGACACTCACTTTGTCTGGGCCTGACACAGAGTATTGATGACTACGGACTTGCCCCCTCCTGTAGGCCCTACCACCATTGTGGTGTGGCGGGTCAGCATGGTCTCGAACATTTGGACCACTTTATCCACCTGTGGGACAGACATGGGCAGAATCGTTAAACCTATCTTCTGGGGAAAAAAATAACAGCTTATTAAGATGTAATTTGGGGCTGGTGAGATGGCTTAGCCGGCAGAGATGCCTGCCACCAGGCCTGACCACCTGAGCTTGGAATAGGAGAAAACCAACTCCTATGTAGCTGAGGCTAGCCCTGAGCTCTTGATCTTCCTGTTTCTGCCTCCTGAGTGCTGGAGGCGTGTGCCACTAAGCCCATCTGTTTTTTTCTATGACAAAATACCATTTATTGCCTGTCTAAGCCACGTGTATCTGTCTGCCAGCTGACAGGCACTCTAGTTTCCACATCTGGGCCACCGTGGATAATATGATCTTGGGAGCTCGTGAGTGTCTCTGAGCAGACATGCTCTCACCTATCTTGGGCCCATGTAGTATGATCACTGTGTTATAGGATGGCCAGGTGTGTAACGTGCTAAAGACTTGGAAGACTGCTTACCAAAGACAATGTACAAGGTATTATTTTACATTCCTAACAGGGATGCGTGTGTGTTTTCATGGGTGTGTGTGTATGTATGTGTGTATGTGTGTGTGTGCAAATGTGTGTGTGCTTGTGTGTATGTGTGTGTTGTCTTACTCAATTGCTCCCCTATTTTAATTTTTGAAACAGCATCTCTCACTGAACTTGGGGCTCACCAATGTGGCTAGACTGTCTGGTCAGCAAATGTCAGGGATCTACCAGTATCTGTCCCTCCAGGGCTGGTTTACAAATGCGTGCTGCAGAGCCCAGCTTTTTACGTGGGTTCTAGGCAACTGAACTCAGGTTGGAATGCTTGTATGGGAAGTGCTTCATCTACTGAGCTATGAGTCTGATGCCAGCCTGTGTTACATTGTGAGTTCCAGGCCAGTGTGAGTTACAGTTGTGTGTGTGTGTGTGTGTGTGTGTGTGTGTGTGTGAGAGAGAGAGAGACAGAGACAGAGACAGAGAGAGAGAGAGACAGAGACAGACAGAGACAGAGACAGAAACAGAAATAGACAGAGACAGAGAGACAGAGACAAGACAGAGAGAGACACAGAAACTGAGACAGAGACAGAGAGACAGAGAGACAGAGAGGAAAAGGTGATGTTGGCAGTCCCCAGTGGCTCACCTGGACTGGCAGGAGCACATAACCATTTTCCTCCAACACCTGCTCCACTGCGTCGTTGAAATCCGGGTAGCGCACACGGGGGCAGTCCAGCCCGGGAAACAGGTCAGAGATGAGGCCCAGGAAGAGGGGGACGTCCTCAAACACAAACTTGGGCAGGTTCATGTCCCGCAGCGCCCGCATCAGGACGACATCCTGGAGGGACCAGAGGGTGGGAGATTAAACAGGGATTGAACCCAGGCAAATGCCTACTACTGAGGTACATCCCCAGCTAAAATTTTTTTTAAATTCAAAATTCTAGCCAGTCGTGGTGGCACATGCCTTTAATTCCAGCCTTCGGGACCAGAGACTGTGGACTTCTGTGATGTCGATGCTAAGCTGGTCTACACAATGAGTTCCAGGTTAGTCATGGCTACATAAAAAGAACCTGTCTCGAAAAAGTGTTTTTCATTCAAGTATGATGCACTATGAAGTATAAAATATTATAAGGTATACGCCTCTTTCATAGAGTACTTTTATAAAAATGAATTATAAAAATCTATATAAAATATCAAAGATATTTCTGGAATTTTCTTTTTTTTTGAAGCTTTAATAGAAAACAAAAATCCAAAATGAAGCTTATAAAAATGCAGGATGTCAAGGTTTATATCAAAACAAAAATTAAAGCTACAACATGTACAGAATCGCAGTTGGGAAGCTGTACAAGTCGGAACGCCAGCAGAGGCTCTGACAGGGGAGTGAGTGTGCCATCAAAGAGATGCCGCTGTCTCGCTCACGGTCATGGCAGAGAGAGAGAGAGAAGAGAGAAAGAAGAGAGAAGAGAGAAGAGAGAGGAAAGAGGAGAGAGGAGAGAGAGGAGAGAGAGGAGAGAGAGGAGAGAGGGGAGAGGGAAGAGGGGAGAGGGGAGAGGGGAGAGGGGAGAGGAGAGAGGAGAGAGGAGAGAGGAGAGAGGAGAGAAGAGAGAGGAGAGAAGAGTGAGACAGAGGTGGATCTGACCAGATTCCACGTGTGCACCTGTGAGACAGCCCACTGGATCCTGTTAGGACGTATGCTCAGTGGGTAGAGAGACGGCTCAGCGATTGAGAGCACTGGCTGCCCTTCCAGAGGAAGAGTTCAACTCCCAGCCTCCATATGGCCGTGCACAATATGGCAGTTCACAGTTGTCTGTGACTCCGGGGCCTCCAAGGGGACCAGGTGCTTATGTGATGCACAGACATGTGTGGACATGATACCCATAATACATAAGATAAATTAATTAATTAAATGTGCAATAGCCGCCAATTGAAGAGGCATTCACATTCCCACTTTAGAAGGCTCCTAGTGTCCCTCTGCCATTCTATCACCTTACGATGACAGGCTGACAGCTGCTGCTGAAGCACTCTGAATTTTTGCACTGCCACAGGACTCTGAGTTTAAAGTCACACATCTCTGAAGGTACCACGTTGGGGGGGGGGGGGGGACCAAAGCAAAGGCAAACAGCTCATGGAGGGATAGCCAAGACTTGAGCTTCCGGGTGGCCTGCTCTGCCCCGTGTCCGCAGCCATGCCTTCTGCCCATGCACAGGAACTGCACCGAACCACGCAAAACCGAAGACACTGAGTGGCCTACCTCCTGCAGGTCTGCGGAGCCTCTCTTCAGCTCACCAGCCATGACCAGCACTGACTTCAGGGCCCGGAGCCCAAAGTCATAGTGGTGCTGTTTCGACAGCTGCTCCCGGGCCAGCTTATAGAGAACTGTCATCTTCTTGGCCAGCGTCTTTTTAACCAAAGGCAGTGATAAGACATAAATACAATAGGAGAAAGTGACAGTTAGCACTGCAAACGCACGGGTCACGGTAAATACCAAGGGATACAGGTATCCCAGGGACACTAAGCTACAGACAAGATCAGCAGAGCTGGTCTTCAGCGTTCGAAAACACCAGGGTGCAGTTTCCTTCCTAACTAGAGTGTTGGGGAATCCTGCTATTAAAGTCATGGTCCCCCCGTGATGAGATGGGGCTATGAGCTCGGTGCAAAATGGAGGTCTCCCTCTCTCAGTGGGGGCTTCCCTTCTGCTGCCTGACTTTGTCTGGAGAGTGTCCCTGAACACAGGAGGATGGCCTTATCTGAAGAACGACCTTGTCCAGAGCTGCATAACTCAGCACACAGGCCCGGCTCTGGCCTCCCACCTGAATTATTATGACTGATTAGCTGTTTCCACCCATACCCCTTAAAGCCCTTATATATCCCATCCCTGGGACAATAAAGTCCAGCTGTCTCACTGACGCTGATCCCGTTAAGTTAATCCGCAGGTACTCACGGCCATCCAAACCCTACCTCTCCCTGCTTCACTCACCCTCATGGACCAGTGTCCAGTGACCCACAGGAAGGGGAGACGCACACTACAGCACCTTGGGGACTCATTTAAAGAACACCCATGCTAGCTAGGAGGGGGTGACTCATGGGAGCTGTGTTCAGGCGGGAGGATCAAAGTCATCCTTGGCTATATAGAGAGTTTGAGGCTAGCCTGGGCTACATGAGACCCTGTCTGAAATACACAAACACATTTGCCAAGATCTATAGCTGATGTTTAAAGTTGGGATCTTTCCTGTCTTCAATGACAGTAGATCTCAGGAAGCCATCAGGGGCCACTCACCCAGATGTTCCTGGCTTATCAGGACCTCAGCCTATCACACAGGTGCCCTTTGCCCAGTCCCTGTTTCTTTTGTTGGTTTTCTTGGTATTGAGGGATGAGCCCAAGACTACTAAGCGATATCTTTAGCCCTTTAATTTATTTACTTTTCACATGGAGTCTCTGAATTTATAATCTTCCTGCCTCCACCTCCTAAGAAGCATGGATTAGAGATCAGCATGAGCTACCATGCCCCTTTCTAATAACAGCAAACCTTCCCAGGCCACAAGAGTCAACCCTACTGGTCCCTGGGGCTCGCGTGGCAATTGGGATGAAAAGAAACAAGAAATCTGGCCCTGGAATCCCAGAGTCCTGGCAGCTCGGGATGGGGTAGGCTAGGTGCAATGGGAGCCTTGAAGGGCACCCTCTTGTGTGCAGGGCTGGAGAGATGGCCCAGTGGTTACGAGCACATCTTACTTTTGTGGAGGGATCAAGTTGAGTTCTAGCACTTATGAGGGATGGCTCACAACCACCTGCAACTCCAGTTCCAGGGGAATGAGATGCCCTCTTCTGGCCTCTGTGGGAACTGCACCCATGAGCACATACACAGACTCATAATTAAAAACTAAAATCTTTTTTTTTTAAAGGACATGCAATTGCAGGAAATGGTTCGGTGGCTCAGTGGTGGAGCACATGCCTCGGCCGAATGAGGCACTGGGCTCCATCTTCAGCATTGCAGACAGAATGAGAGAGAGAGAAAAAGAGAGAGAGAGAGGCATGTGAGTGTGTAGGTGAATGTACCCATGGGCACACGTGCATACAGGAGCCAGAGAAAGAACTGAGTGTCTTCTTCTATCACCCATCACCATATCGCCTTGACACAGGATCTCTCATGATTCTGACTGGTCTACCCCCTCCTATGCTGCAGTTACAGGCATGTGCAGCCATGCCCAGCTGCTTACAACTGCTGGGAATTCAAACCCAGGTCTTCATGATGGCAGAGCAAACCCTTCCACCTGCTGAGCCACCTCCTCAGTCCACACCTTTGAGAGAAGGTGTCTCCCTGAACCTGGAGTTAATGGAGGCCCCTGGGGACCCTGCCTGTTTTCAACCCCCAGGGCTATGATTGCTGGTGTGCACAACCATGCCTGGCTTTCATGTGGGTCTGAGGATTTGAACCGGGGTCCTCGTGCTTGTGACACAGGCACTTTGCTGACCAAGTCATCTCCCTACCAATGCGGTGCGACTTTTAAAGGCTGACATGAGAGCGTATCTCAGTGTCAAAAGGGTTGGTTTAAGCTCTGTTGGTGACTGATATGCTATCTCTATACATAGCAAGAGGAAGAACAGGAACACTGGTGACATCGGAACTTGGCGTGTGCCTGGGCAGACTGCAGGCTGCAATGAAGGCTTGCATCTGTGTGTATAAGATGCCACTGCTGGGGAGGGGGCACATGGAAACACTGTTACTCCTGTCCCAAGCTCTCAAGCATTCCCGCCTTCCCAAATTAAGTTACAGCTTCAGAGAGGGTGGGATAGGAGCAGGGGCAGGGGCAGGGGCAGGGGCAGGGGCAGGGGCAGGAGGAGGAGCAGGAGCAGGAGCAGGAGGAGGAGGAGGAGGAGGAGAAGGAGGAGGAGGAGCAGGAGGAGGAGGAGGAGGAGCAGGAGCAGGGGCAGGAGCAGGAGCAGCAGGAGGAGGAGGAGGAGGAGCAGGAGTAGGGGCAGGGGCAGGGGCAGGAGCAGGAGGAGGAAGAGGAGGAGCAGGAGCCGGAGCAGGAGCAGGAGCAGGAGGAGGAGCAGGAGCAGGAGGAGGAGGAGGAGGAGCAGGAGCAGGAGCAGGAGGAGGAGGAGGAGGAGGAGCAGGAGCAGGAGGAGGAGGAGGAGGAGGAGGAGCAGGAGCAGGAGCAGGAGCAGGAGGAGGAGGAGCAGGAGGAGGAGGAGCAGGAGCAGGAGGAGGAGGAGCAGGAGCAGGAGCAGGAGCAGGGCAGGAGGAGGAGCAGGAGCAGGAGCAGGAGGAGGAGGAGGAGGAGCAGGAGCAGGAGGAGGAGGAGGAGCAGGAGCAGGGGCAGGGGCAGGAGCAGGAGCAGGGGCAGGGGCAGTTCACAAAACACAGCCTGCAGCTGGCCGCCGGCGTGCTCACCTTGGCGCCCAGGAAGCCCTCAGAGAAAAGCATGATCTCACAGATCTGCTGCAGGTCGGGCACAATGACAACCACAGGCCTGAACAGCGCCTTCACAGACTCAGGCAGCTCCGTGCGGCCCGCATAGCCCGGGTTCATGGTGATGAAGATGCCCATCCGAGAGTCAAGGGAGATCTCCTGCCCTTCGAACTGGGTGGCAGGAGAGAAAGCAGGGAGTGATGGAGCTGCTAGTTCATGTAGGGATTAGAACTGGGGCCACAGGGCATTCCCAAGGGACATGGTGATGTGGGCAAGGTGGGCCTCTGGAGTAGCACAGAAGCCAAGATATCTCTGGGAAGCCAGGTATGGTGCCCGGTCAGGTGTGGTGCCCGGTCAGGTGTGGTGTCCGGTCAGGTGTGGTGCCCGGTCAGGTGTGGTGTCCAGTCAGGTGTGGTGCCCGGCCAGGTGTGGTGTCTGGTCAGGTGTGGAGTCTAGCAGGTGTGGTGTCTGGCAAGTGTGGTGTCTGGCAGGTGTGGTGTCTGGTCAGGTGTGGTGCCCAGTCAGGTGTGGTGCCCGGTCAGGTGTGGTGCCCGGTCAGGTGTGGTGCCCGGTCAGGTGTGGTGTCTGATCAGGTGTGGAGTCTAGCAGGTGTGGTGTCTGGCAAGTGTGGTGTCTGGTCAGGTATAGTATCTGGCAGGTGTGATCAGCTGTATTATCTATCTAGTGAAGTGTGATTTCTGGTTAGGTGTAATCAGGTTATGTTGTCTGGCCAGATTTGGTCAAGTGTCGTATCTGGTCAGATGTGGGGTAGTGTCTGGTCAGGTATGGTCAGGTATGGCCAGATGTGGTCAGGTATACATGGTCAGGTGTGGTATCTGGTCAGGTATAGTCTGATATGACCAGGTGTGGTATCTGGTCAGGTGTGGCCAGGTGCAGTGTCTGATGAGGTATGACCAGATGTCGTGTCTGGTGAGGTGTCGTGTCTGGCCAGATTTGGTCAGGTTTGATGTCTGGTCAGATGTGGTCATTGTCAACTTCAGTGGCTTCAGTATCACCTTGGTACACCTGCGAGTGTTTCCGTGAGAGTTAACAGATTGGGAGGAGCCCTACCCTGAATGGAGTTAGGGGGTTAGGGGATGGGGGGGGGTACCATCTGTGCCATGCGGTACCTGGATAATATTAAAAGGAGGTAAAGAGACAGCTAGAAAACACAGGTAAATCTGTCTCTGCTTTGGGGCCACAGTGACTGACAGGAGCTACCCTACCCTGCTCTCCCTACCATGATGGACCAAACACTCTGGAGTCGCCCACCCCACCCCCTCACCTGGAACGTGGTCAGCTGATGGATCAGCGCATTGCGGATTGTCTGGATCTGAGACGAGATGACAGACAGCACGGAGGCATCGATCCGGTTGAACTCATCGAAGCAGCCCCACGCGCCACACTGGGCAAGGCCAGAGAAGATCTTCCCGACAGCCTAGGGATTCCGACAGGATGCTCAGGGTCTGTTTCTCCCAGAAACAGAAGTGGCGGGGGGTTTGCTCTTCTAAATTAAACACTGTGCTGAAGGGCTGGGAGCCCTGGCCTAGTCCAACACTCACAGAACTTTCTAGAAATATTCCCAAGGCCCTCAGTAGGCCAACTCCCACTTAGGGCTAGGTAATCCAGACTGCATTATTTGTAGAAAACTCCAGATGGGCCAGCTACTAAAATGATGCAAAATCTGGCCACAGAGGGCGCCACAGCCCCCAGTACCCTTATTGAACCAAAGTGGAACAGTGGCGCCCTCTAGACTCAGGAGTGCAGTACTGCAGTCGACATCTTCCTCACCCTCTCTTGCTCCTTATGCTGACTTCAGCAGCCTGAGTTCAGGACCCTTGCCCCACCCTCCCAGCTGTCACTTGTCATTTCAGGAGACAGGTGACATACTTCCTGACCATATCTGCACCAGAAGCCCTCTGCAGGGCAATCGGGTACTGGGAGTGATGGTGAGCTCTTACCTTGTAATCCATGCCTTCACCACAGTTTGTGACAACACACAGGAGGCCCAGGGCTTTGGCGAGGTCCTTGGTGGTCTCTGTCTTGCCGGTTCCTGCTGGACCAGCAGGGGCACCTCCCAGATACATGGACAGCGCCTGTGAGCAGCCACATGTAAAACACATGTGTTCTGAAAGAGTGCCACTCCTGGACACATCTCTGGGACACATGGGTAGACACTATGAACACTGTCAACTCCGGGTGTCAGCTCGATTGTCCAGGGAGCTGTCCTGGGTTATTCCTGGGTGTGTCTGTGAGAGTATCTCAGAGACTGACACTTTATGGTGAGCCAAGTTAGTTAGATGTCAGGGTGGACAATATCAGCTACACCACCACCACCATCACCACCGTCACTGTTACCACCATCATCACCACCACCATCACCACCGTCACCGTCACCACCATCATCACCACAACCACCACCCCACCACTCGAGAACTGGGTGGAACCAAAGGAAAAAGAGAGGCTTTTTCCACTTTGGCTGGGCTAGTGGCCTTGTACTCTGACATTACTCAGGGCTTCAGACCCAAATGTAAGTGGCTCCCTCTGGCCTTCGGTCCTGACTGTCCAGCTGGCCAACGGCAGGCTAGGATACTAACATGCCTCCAACCTCTCTGTCATAAAGTGCTTATGCTTGTGGTCTCCCATTGATCCTGTCTCTTTAGCCCCCTAACTCACAGAAAGGCTTAAACATTTTGCTTTTGAAACGGGGTTTCATGTAGCCCAGGTTGGCCGAAAACTTGCTATGGCATCGTCTATAATGAGATCTGGTGCCCTCTTCTGGCATGCAGGCACACATGCAGGTAGAACACTGTATACATAATAAATAAATCTTTAAAAAAAAAAAAAAAGGTGGGGCTGGAGAGATGGCTCAGCTGTTAAGAGCACTGACTGCTCTTCCAGAGGTCCTGAGTTCAATTCCCAGCAACCACATGGTGGCTCACAACCATCTGTAATGGGATCTGATGCCCTCTTCTGGTGTGTCTGAAGACAGCGATAGTATACCCACATACATGAAATAAATAAATATTTTTTAAAAAGAAAAATAAAGAGGAAAAGGTTAAAAAAAAAAAACAACAACCAGCTATATAGCTCGGGGTGACCTTGAACTCCTGATCCTTCTTCCTCCACCTCAGCAAACATGACCATCACGCTTGGCTGAAGTTCACACTTTTTTTTAGAAAGACAAAGGGCTCACAGTTGTCACGGGCTTCATCCGTCCGTTCACCCACTTACCCCCAGGTACAGCGAGGTAGTGCAGAGACAAGCACAGGAGTGTGCTGTACACAGTGTGGGATTGAAGCTCAGCTGTGCGCTAAGGGACCCATCACACACAGGCACTGTGATGCAGGCTCTGGTACAGCTCCGTGGGTAAGCTCTTGCTTAGCATGTTCAAGGCCCTCGGTTCTAGCCACAGTACCACAAACAAAAGAATCTGCCTTACGATGGACTGGCGCCACCCTAAGAGGAGACATGGTCTCCTCCACTGGCCTTCTCATGGTCCAATACACTTTAATATTATGCATCTTACACATTTCTGTGATTTTTCTATTACCCTCTGACTCCATCACTACTGCATAGGGACCAGTGTCCCAGGGAAGATGTCCTCGGGGGTTTCAGTTCCAATAGTGACAAGTCAGACTCCAAGTGCAAGCTATTTCCCAAACTCAAAGCTAAGACCCATGTCTAGAACAACCAACAGGCTATGTCCAGGGGCAAATATGTCACCTGTGTGAGCGTCAGGTAGATGCGGTCTGTAAGGGGCGTGATGACCAGCCTCCCGTTGAGGCCCATGTACTCATAGCCGTAGCTGAAGGTCCCAGTGCACTGGCGGATGTTGAGCTCATCTGGCTCGCGGTCCCAGTAGAAGCGGAGCTGGCTCTCCCACTCAAACTCCCGGGCCTCAAGGATGCTGGGTGGGGAGGGGAAGAGAAGGAAGAAGCCATCGCTGGGCAGACCACAGAAGGACAGAACAGTGAAGCAATCCCAGTGTCCCAGGGATGGGACCCACCTGCCCCGGATGAAGGAATCCACGATGTCCCGGGCGTGGACATCGATGATCAGGACAGTGTTGTATTTCTTCCTGTCGTTTTTGCTCAGCTCCATGGTGATCCGCGTCACCAGGTCATCAATCTGGCTGTGCATCTTCTTGCCGTAGTTCTTCATGGCCTGCTTGTCCCCTTGCTTGACCTTGTTGAAGACATCTTCCACTTCCCAGGTCCACCACACCTGGCTGGCGGCCAGCACCACCATGCCTTGGTACAGCAGCATCCAGTCCACCCTGCAGGGAAAGCGAGCCAGTCACAGACAGACTTAACAGACCCTGGGATCAGCTAGAGACTGCCCTGGAAGTCAGCGGCAGTGGTTCGCATGTCTGGCCAGGAACAGGAAGCATGAAGGCCAAGAAAACTCCAGGGCTAGGCCATGAAGTACCATGGGCTCCTGACTACATATCTGCATATCCATCAAAGGGCCAGAGGCGTGGCTCTGCAATAGAATGCTGGCTGAGAAGCTGCCATCTAGGGGCTGGAGGTGTAGCTAAGCAGTAAGGCATCTCTGCCTATTGGGATCCTGTCTGGACTGCTCCTGACTGCAAGGCACTGATCTCACAGTAAGGCCTGCTAAGAAGCCCCAAAAGGCTAGGGATAGCATTGATGCTGGCACAGGGCCATGTCTGGTGCCTGGAATGGAGTGGGCACTGAGGGTTCGTATTCATTCTTTTTTCTTTTTCTTTTTCTTTTTCTTTTTCTTTTTCTTTTTCTTTTTCTTTTTCTTTTTCTTTTTCTTTTTCTTTTTCTTCTTTGAAGCCCTTAGCCTTATGCATGGTAGGTAAGCATCCTACCTCTGGGAGCATCTAAGCAGATGTTCTTCCACTGAGCCAAGACCCTAGACCCACCCTAGAAGATTCTAGGGAAAGACTACCACTGAGCCACACCCCCAGCCCCTCACTGGGGTATTCTAAGCAGAGGCTTTACCACTGAGCCATGCCCCCCAGCCCCTCACTGGGGGATTCTAGGCAGAGGCTCTACCACTGAGCCACACCCCCAGCCCCTCACTGGGGGAATCTAGGCAGGGACTCTACTGTAGAGCCAAACCCCCTGCTCAAGTGAATCTCTAAAAAACTCAAGAACTATCCAGAGTTCGTCATTTAAAACAGCGTTCAGCAGCTGGGTTGCCATAGCAAGGAGAGCCTTGTTGCAGTGTCAGCCTGCTCACACTCATAAATCTCCCCCTGCAACAAGCCGCAGGATCGAGTCGCTCATCCTCATACACCCTCGCATGTCCGTTATCACCTGCTTCTGTCTTCACAGTATCTGAAGATGGCTTCCTTGGTGATGAGCCTGTTGGTCCTCCTCATTTCGTGTAGCACCGCGGTCATCCAGTCTTCCACACGGCCATCGGCCCGGATGATCTTGCGGAAGGTCATGACTTCTCCCTCTGCCGAGATCATGGCCGACACGAGCTTCTCCCCGCTGTCCCCATCGTGGAAGCGCAGCATGGCTATGTTATCATACATCTGCAAGACGGCAAGATGGGATGGGATGCTGGTGTGAGTACAACCACCCATCACACCCATCGTTGAACCTAGGGTGTAAGATCATGAATCATCCCTAGGTCAGGGAATGGAGACCATCACCGTGGGCCCTCACCTTGATCATATGCTCTTGCACGCACAGTGGGTCACTGTTGCCCAAGATGCTGAGCAGCTCGTCGTCCGAGATGAAGAAGAACCTGGGGAAGGCATTCCTCTTGGAGTCCAGGTAGTCGTTCAGGCTCTTCTGGCACTTCTCCAGGCCCTCGCTGATGGTCTGCAGGTCGTGGAGGCGGTTTGGGGCCTCACAGCAGCGCTTTATCACTGGGTCTTTCAATGTCTCCCCCATGATCTGGAAGAGGTCAGGGAGACAGTGGAGTGTCACTCAAGGTGGCAGAAATGCTGTGTGCAAACACGAACACACAGACACACAGACACACACACACACACACACACACTAAATTTAATTTAAAAGTTGTAAGGAAATATGTCTGACAGTGACCCTGCCCACTCTCACACAGGCCCCGCCCACTCTCACACTGACCACGCCCACCCTCATTCTGGCCACTCGCCCTCTTAAATATCCTGTCGATGTTGTCAAACTTCTTGGCCTCCTCAGGCAGCTGGGACCGTATGTCCCCCCCAATGAAGATGCTCTCCAGGTACATCCACTTCCTCTGAACCAGCATCCAGATCTGGAAATGCACCGCATCAACGTCAGAGGGTGAGCAGGGATGCCAGCAACACACGCAAAATCCCTCCCTAAATCAGAACACGCCCAAGTCAGCTTGGTGCAAACAAGAACTTAGCAGGCCAAGCGACACGGTGTGCAGGGACCTGGCCACCGCCCCCTCTACCTCACACACCGAGCCCTCCCGGATGTTCACTTTTGCTTTCCCGGGTTTGGGTCGACTGTGGTTACCAGGAGTCTAAAAATCTCATCGTTCAGAAGGTATGCAGAGAGCACATTCACACAGTTCTGAGATACTGCTGTCATGGGCACTCTATGTATTAATAGTCACCATGGCTCGCCTCCGAGCAGACTGGACTTGTAAATTAAACTTTGGCACTATCTGGGTTCTGGGCATCTCGGAACAGATCCTGGAGAGTTGGGGGTTGCTAGGATACAGCGTTTTAGAGGAGAAAGGTTTACTAAAAAGCAAAATAATGCTCCCCGCTCCAGTCCCAGGCAGGGAGGACATGCTAAGTTACATGTAGAACTTGGAGCTCTGTGAGTGCCAATGGCCAGTAGGGAAGCCATACTCATGGCAAGCCACATACCACCTTCTGAGCCATTCTGTTTTCAGATACAGACACCGAAGAAAGGAAAAGTGAGAGCCGGACGCATAGCATTAGTCACGAGCTCTCCCGGTAGCATTGCCGTAACGCCTAGGACCCAGGAGGTAGGAGCAGCGTAGATGGCCACCAAGTGATGAATGGATAAATCAAAGGTGGTCTAGCCATGCAACAGAATATTGTTTAACCACAAAGAGGAGAGAAGCAAAGACAGATGGTGCCATGTGGGTAAGCCTTGAACATCTCATGCTGAATGAAAAAGGCCTTGTGTGTGACTTCACACATAAGAGATGCACAGGATAGGCTGGTGTGGAAACTGAAAGCCAGTTTTGGGGAACTGGGAACTGGGGACTTGGGAGCTGGGAAGCGATGGTCTAGGGGTTTTCTTTCATAGTGCTGAGATAATTCTGGAACCAAATGGAGGCAGTGTTTATATAACACAGTTGCTCTAAAGGCTCCTGACCTGCACATTCTAAAGTGGTTGATTTAGTTGGTGAGATTGCTGGGGCCAGAAACTGCCCAAGCAGGAAGACCTGAATGGGGCTTCCCAGAACCCACGTCAAAGCTGGGCACGGTGGTGTGCTTCTGCAACACCAACACTGAGAGGGCAGAGACAGGAGGATGCTTAGAGCTCCTGGGCTAGACAGTCTAGCCAATCAGTGAACTCCAGGTCCACTGAGAAACTTTGTCTCAAAAAATAAGGCAGAGCCAGACGTGGTAGCACATTGCTTTAACTCCGGCACGTGGGAGGCAGAGGCAGGTGGATCTCTGTGTTGGAGGCCAGCCTGGTCTACAGAGTGAGTTCTAGGATGAACAGGGCTACACAGAGAAACCCTGTCTCAAAAAATGATACATAGATAGATAGATAGATAGATAGAGATAGATAGATATAGATAGATAGATAGATAGATAGATAGATAGATAGATAGATAGATAGATGGTCAATTTTATGTTACATAAAATTCATCTCAAGAAACACTTAAATCATAAAGAAGAAAGCTGGGGAGATAGCTCAGTGGTAAAGAAAGTTTACCTTGCATACATGAGACCCTAGGTTCAATCCCCTGAAAAAACATACACACACACACAAACACATACATACACACCACTACCACTATCACCACCACCACTACCAACAACAACAAAACTATGCCCTTCAAAAGAGCTTTCACAAATAAAAAGGCAAAGGCAAAAAAACAAAAACAAAAAAAAAAACCAAGCACAGCAAGCCAAGGATGTTCAAACATGACGGAAACAGGGCCAGAATCATGTTTCTTTGCCAGAGAACCAGGATATGAATGAGAAAATATGCTTATCTATGGTCTGGGGAGAAAAAAAACCAAACCAGCCACTCAGAGATAGTGAACTGAGCCTGACTGATCTGGGCTGTTCACAGAGGCCTAGTTCAGCACTGATGGCACAGGACTGACCCACCACCCAGTGTGACAGGCCAGGCTGGAGAGACTGCAAAGGCAGATGAAAACATAAAACCCTCATGCAACAAGAACAGGCACTATGAAAAAGGAACAAGGATGCTTTAAAGGGCCAAGTAGGAATCTTAGAAATAAAACATTACTAGTTCCCTGAAATCAAAACTCATCAGTCTCCCCAACTCCCCCCTTGCCCCCACCAACTGCCCCCTTGCCCCCACCCCACCTGAGTGAAGAGCCACGGGACAGTCCTTCATTTCTCAGTACAAATGTTCCCGTATAGAATCCCTGCAGAAACTGGCAGTGTGCTTTCTGTTTTCTTTGCCCTCACCTCAATGACCTCGCCTATCAGAGACAGTGTCTTCTCCCACTTGTGGACGGTTTGCAGGAAAGGCCCCACGAATCTGCTCCCGGAGATGCTCTGCAAGTTGACTGTGTTGTCGTCCAAGCACTGGATGATGTCGTCCACGGACCCCAAGATGTAGCCTCGCTCCTGCGTGCCTTTGTAGTACTTGACCACGGTGAACTTCATGTTCTCCCAGGTGTCTAGGATTTCCTTCACGGCCTGGTTGGAGAAATGAAAAAAAACATTCAAGCCCACAGATTGAAGATCAAGACCCTAACAGAGCCACCTCCTCCCTAGTGTGTCACCATCTGTCTGCAACTCAACCTATTTATTGTCCCAGCTCAATCACAGGAGAAGTTGAGATTCTCCACAGCAAGAGTGTTCCTGTCCACCAGGCTCACAGTCTGCCATGTGGGATCTCATCTGACCCTCACTCCAAAAAGAAAACAAAACAAAACAAAAAAAAAAACACAGAGACAGGCTCAGAAAGGCCACGTGGGGTCCTGGGGATGCTGCCAAATACCAAAACTGGTGTCTCAACCCAGCAGCTTCCTATTCAACCAGGGGGTCTTGCCCTGTGCTCACTCCACTGCTGAGCGAGAAAGTCCATATTCAAAATGCAAAGCCCACTATCATTCCATTCTCTGAAGAAATCCACACTGATATGTGCTCATGTGTATGCCTACATGTAGATGTTTACTATAAGTGTGAATTAATCTCCAGTGAGACAGGCCCCTGGTGGGCATACCTCTGAGGGATTCTCTTAATTAGGTTCAGTTAAAAAAGATCTGCCCACTGTGGGTAGCACCATTCCCTAGGCTGGGGTCTTGGACTGAATGAAAAAAAAAAAAAAGAGAGAAAGCAAGCTAGGCATTAGTGTTCATCTATCTCTGCTTCCTGACTGCAGATGCTATGTGGCCAGGTGCCTCACAGTGCTCCTGCCATGCCGTCCTCACCCTGATGGACTGTGCCCTTAAACTGTTTAGCTCTTCCCTCCTTCAGTGGCTTTTGTAGGGGTATTTTGTTGCAACACTGTGAAATGTAACTAAGACATTATCTACACATACTATGTAAATGTATTTGTTTAGAGGTGTGTATATGAATACATACACATACCTCTTGCATATATGTACACTATTGTATGTGATATGTGTGTGTGTGTGTATGGATGTGTCCACACATCTTTTAGCTTTTTGTTAGCTTGTATCCATTATGTAAAATGGGTTCATGTGGCATCTTCCTGGCATCTTCCTGCTCTCATGGTAAGTACTTCAATCTTAAGTAGGGAGCAACACTTAGTAGGATAACAACACCTGTCTTCAGGTGTCCAGGCTGGGAGTGCTGAGATTATTTGTCATTTTTTTTCCAAAGGGTGCCCATTTTTTCATCAATAAGTAAAATATGAAACTATAATCAGGGATGCCAAAAAAGTAAACTAAGTCAGAGGTTCTATTTATTAGATACTAGAGAAAGTTTGAAAAGACAGCCTTTGCTGGGAGCAGTGGAGCGTCCTGTGATCCCAGCATTCCGGAAGCTGAGGTAGGAAGATCACAAGTTCAAGGCCAGCCTTGGCTACATGTTAAAAACACATCCCAGTGAATGGAAGATTCAAGAGGAGTGGCTTAGAGGCAGAGCTCCCGCCGAGCATGTGAGAGGCCCTGGACCCAGCTGCGGCAGGGAAATGGAAGGCTCTCCTTCCCCACCTTCTCGATGGCGACCTCCTTGACGGCCGCAGTGACGATCTCGTTGAGCACCTCCGTGTGCTTGTGCAGCTCCATGGCGAACATGTTCTCAAGCGTGAAGGTCTCCGTCATCTCGAAGAACACGCCCGTTTTCTCCATGAGTTCTTTCCAGTGTCTGAGAGAGAGGAGGGTTACCCATAAGCACGCACCGCTCAGACAAGTGCAGAGATGAGATTAATTGTTCCCCCTGCAGTCACAGGAAGAGGCCCTGTGGGACAACCTCCACAGTGACGTGGGACAGCCCGGGATTATACTCTTGAGTTCTTCCAAATCCTCCTCCCTGCCACTAGAGTTATAAACCAGGAAACATCTGGCAGGTCCCGTGTGTGTCTTAGCTGCTGAGAAAATGGGTGGCCTCTAGTTTTTTGGAACTGACCTCTCTGCCTGTGGGAGAACCTGGTGTCAATCACAGAGCCCCAAGTACACTGGGAAGTGTTGACCCATCACTGACTCTGCTGGGCAGTGCCTGGTAACCACAGGCCCAGTCCTGGTCTCAGGGAAAGGATCTTCTGACTGGACAGATGGTCGATAGACAATGGAACAAGCCTACAAATTAAACACCATCCTGCGTTCACAAGGGGATGTGTCCTTAGAAATACATCATCAAGAGATCTCCGCTTAGCGTGAACCTCACAGAGCACTACACAAACCCACATGGCCAGGCCTGTGACACATCTGGCCCCACGTGAGATGATGTACTGTCTGCTACTGAGCAGAGCACTGGTCCCCACTGATATGTGGCTTAACTTGAAACCACTTGTATGCAGAGCTGGGGACAGGGCCCCGGGCCTCAGACATGCTAGGCAATTGCTCTGTCACTGAGCCACAGTCCTCAGCTTGTAAGTACTAACTGCTCCAAACACTGGGGGTTAGGGGGGAACACTAGATGGACTAGAGTAATAGTGCAGGTCTGTGGAAGACTGAAAAAGGACAACACGAAGCTTGAGGCTAGCCTGGGCTACAACCTAGACCCTGGCTCAAGAAAAGGGAAAAAAAATGAGGGGAGAGGAGAATCCCTGACATCAGGTGTGATGCTCAGATATGACAAACAGGGAGAAACACGACCAGAACCTGGGAACTGTGGGCTACGAGGTCCTGGAACAGGGGGCTTTGATTATTGCGAAGAAGAATAGCTCAGTGAGAAGAATAGCAAAGGGTGAGAGCCTTCCAGGTCTGCCAGAAGTGCAGGATGCAGAAGACAGAGATGAGCCAAAGCCACATCGGCTGGGCCCGTGACTGTCACTCTGGGCTCAGCAGGACAGAGAGAAATAGGTGCTAAAGCCACATGAGCTCAGGAGAGCCCTTCTTGCTGGTGTGAATGGGGCTGTGTGTCCATCAGCTCCCTGAACTGTGACAGTGCTGGAGAAGGTTGCAGAGGACTCTGTCCATAGTCATCCAGGCCGTGGTGAGAAGGAGTCATGTCCAGGGGCACGGGATGTGGCAATGTGTTCATCTCGTGGCAGGCAGGGGAGTGGGGGCCTGAGACCGACAGGCTCCACCTCCTAAAGTCACCTCACAACAGTGTCTCTACTGGGGACCAGGCCTTCCACACATGAGCCTCTTTGGGAACATTCCAGATCCAGATGACACCAGATTGGTAGGGAATGGGGAAATGACAACTTTCTCACTAAGTAAAATCAAGTTGCTTGGTGTGACTCTACAATCCCAACTGTGGGACACATCAGGGATGGTAGGAGCCACAGAACCCTGGCCAACTCCCATTGGCAGGTTGGGATGAGCCACTTGACCTGAGAGACCCAAGCTCCGTCAATCACAAGAAGACCTGTGCATCTCACATAGCAGTCACAAGCCATATGTCACCGCTGGGTGAGCCCAAGTTCTACTGGACCATACAAAGCACGTCAGGTTTCAAGGTCTGGTTTTTAAGGAAGTCACATATCTCAGTGACGTGTGGAAATGGTGTCTCAGATGTTGAATCAGTTAAATATATCATTAAGGGCTGGCGAGATGGTTCAGCGGTTAAGAGCACAGGCTGCTCTGGCAGAGGACCTGGGTTCAGTTCCCAGGACCCACATGGAGTTTCACAACCATCTGAAACACCAGCTCTAAGGGATCTGATGCCCTCTGGCCTTCACAGGCACATGTGCACGCGCACACACACACATGCACGCACACGCACGCACATGCATAAACATAATTTAAAATTAAAGTGATCTTTAAAGTGTGTATGGAGGTGAGGGTTAGGATTCATTTCAAGCCAGGCCTGATGGCTCTTGTCTACAATCCCAGCATGTGGGAGATCGAGAAAGACTGCCATGAGATTGATAGCCTGGAATACATAGTGACTTTCTAGGCTAGCCTGGGCTACAGAGTGGAAACCTATCTCATCCCCCCCCCCAAAAAGACTAATCTCACTGCTCCCATTCCTTTTCCCCCCTTTTGGTTTTTGAGGCAATGTATCACTAGATACACTGCCCAGGCTGGCACAGAACTTTCTGTCCTCCTGCCTCAGTGCCCCCAGGCCCTAGGATGACTGGTGTGTGCAGCCGTGTCTGGTTCTTTCTATTCTTTTAATGTGGCACTCACTGTACTGGCTGGTTTTGTGTCAATTAGACAGCTTTCAGGGAGGAAGGAAGCTCAGGTGAGGAAAAGCCTCCATGAGATCCAGCTGTAAAGCATTTTTCTCAATTAGGGATCAGTGGGGGAGGGCCTGGCCCATGGTGGGTGATGCCATCCCTGGGATGCAGGAGTGCTATAAGAAAACAGGCTGAGCAGGCCATGGGGAGCAAGCCAGTAAGCAGCACCCCTCTATGGCCTCTGCATCAGCTCCTGCCTCCAGGTTCCTGCCCTGTGTGAGTTCCAGTCCTGACTTCCTTTGGTGATGAGCAGCAATGTGGAAGTCTGAGCTGAATAAACTCCTTCCTCCCCGACTTCCCCTTTGGTCCTGGTGTTTCCTTGCAGCAGCTGAAACCCTAAGACGGGCCCCTAAAAACCACAAATAGCATTGGCTCCCCAGTTCTATTCCTCCTGGATTCTGATGATCAATTCCTGCCTCTCGCTTTTGACTGAAGCAGCTATGACAGTCATTTTTAATAAAACCATTGGCACTCTCTTCACTTATAGACAGCCTGGTCACCTCTCACCCCGCTTCTGAACTGCCGCCTACTGACCCGAGCTAAAGCTTTTGTTGGAAACCTGATGTCCTTCTCTGAGCTGATGGAGGATGAAACTAACCGCTCTCGCAGGGCCTCATGCTTCAGGTCCAGAAGCAGGGGGATGGAGTCTTTGAACGCCTTCATCTTCACTTCCAAATGGAAGGCCACGGACAAGCCGCGCACCTGCCGTGGCAGCTTGCGGAGGTTCTTGAGGAAGCCCTCGATACCTTCCTGCAGATACTGGACATTCAGGTTGATCCAGAGGGTCTGGGACCATTCCTCTTTGGCAAGCTAGAAACATTAGACAAGACAGCATCTTGGGGCCTGACATAAATGTAAGGAAGGGACAAGATGCATATTTAGCCCTGGCCCCTCTCGGCTCTCTCTTCAAAGGAACCTCTCACTTGTAAAGGCAAGTGTTGAGGTCAAAAAGAAGGGGCTATAGCCGGGCAATGGTGGCACACGCCTTTAATTCCAGCACTTGGGAAGCAGAGGCAGGCGGATTTCTGAGTTTGAGGCCAACCTGGTCTACAGAGTGAGTTCCAGGACAGCCAGGGCTACACAGAGAAACCCTGTCTCAAAAAAACAAAAAGAAGAAGGAGGAGGAAGAAGGAGGAGGAAGAGGAGGGAGGAGGAGGAGGGAGGAGGGAGGAGGGAGGAGGGAGGAGGAGGAGGAGGAGGAGGAGGAGGAGGGAGGAGGGAGAGGGGGGAGGAGGAGGAGGAGGGGGAGGGGGCCATGGACATTCTGAGCCCTTCCCGACATAATGCTGCACCTGAGGGTGTATGTCCCTGTGCCCAGCTTGGGGAGTCACCTGGGAGGGGCCGTACCTTCAGAGAGTTGTACAGTTCATAGATCATCCGGAGCCCCGTCATCTCCTTCTGCACCTTGATGAGCTCAGGGTACATGGTGATGGGGAGATCAAAGAGCTTCTCCGCATTGGCCAGTTCCTGCCGGTTCTTCTCGTGCTTTGCCAATTCCTTTTCAAAACTGCCTAAGAGTTCCGAGCCTGCATAAGAAGTGCGGAGATAAAGCAGAAAGGACAGTCTGAATGTGAGATGCCCCTAGGTCCAGTGCTTGGGAGGCAAAGGGTGTGGGAAGTCCCTGCAAGCTCAAGGCCAGCCTAACTAGATAGCAAGTGCCCAGGCAGCCAGGGCTACAAACTGACACAGGTGTGTCTGAAATGTGTGTGTGTTTAAGACTGAGGGCCAGCAACATGGCTCACTCGGTAAAGGTGCTTGCTGCTAAGCCTGACAGCCTAAGTTTGAATAGTAGGAACCATGTGGTGGGAGGAGAGAACTCCCCTGAGTTGTTCTCTGACTTCTACACATGCATTCACACACATATACACACACATGTGCACATGCACACACACACACACGTACACATACATGTACACACACATACATGTATACATGCACACACATACACATGAATGTACACACATGTACGCACATAAATAGATAAGTAAATGGAATTAAATTTTTAAAGGAAGAATAAAATAAAGTTAATTAAGAAATCAACCATTGGGGCTGGAGAGATGGCCCAGTGGTTAAGAGCACTGACTGCTCTTCCAGAGGTCCTGAGTTCTATTCACAGCAACCACAGGGTGGCTCACAACCGTCTGTAATAGGCTCTGGTGTGTCTGAAGGCAGTGACGGTGTACTCATATACATAAAATACATAATTTTAAAAAATGATACAAATGTGTGTCTGGCTCTTTAAAACAAACAAACAAAAAAAAGAGAGAGACGGGCGGTGGTGGCACACATCTTTAATCCCAGCACTTGGGAAGCAGAGGCAGGCGGATTTCTGAGTTCAAGGCCAGCCTGTCTACAAAGTGAGTTCCAGGACAGCCAGGGTTACACAGAGAAACCCTGTCTCAAAAAACTAAAAAAAAAAAAAAAAAAAAAAAAAAAAAAAAGAAAGAGAGATCAGCCATTAATTATTCAATACACATAAGATACAGGGAGATAAATTTAAAGTCAGCAGGCTTTATTTTATCTTGTCCAAAAGCAACCAAAAGCCCACTTGCCCTGCAAGACCTTCCAATCAGAGGGCTGATCCTTGTACCCAGACCATCCTGGGTGTGAGGTCATTAAAGGGACACCCACCCTGTGCCCCACCCATCCCCACCCCCTCCTCAGTCTCTCTACTTCCTGGCTGCTGAGCAAGCCCCTCAGCTACGGTTTACCCCACTGGGGGAGTTCCACATAACCACACTGGACTGAGGTCACCACAAGCGTAAGGCAGAATAATCGTCCTTCCTTTTAAGCCATCCCTCTCAGATATGTGCCATAATGGTGGGAATCTGGCAGACACCATAGGCAAGCTGCATGGCATGACCCAGGGTCTAGGTCCAAAGAATAGCTTTAAAGGGACAGAGAGGAGACGGGTGGGGTATGTACGGCTACACTGGCAAAGGCTGATTTCAGTGTTGGCTTCCGTGTTTGCCTGCAGTAGGGACTTGCTGGATTCTCTGGGCGTAGACCAGGGTTCCAACCTTCATAAACCTTACACTGAGTCTGCCCTGCCCTCAGAGGCCGCCACCAGAAAAAGTGGCCGTGAAGGCAGCCGTTGCGTGACAACGCGATTCACTTCCTGTGACCCTCTCAGGAACACCCCCAAACCTTCAGCACCCCCATGTCACAGCCTCACCTTTATCAAGGTCTTCGCCCACGGCCCCAGGGCCTTGGCTGTAGAAACGTCTGGCGAATTCATCCAGCTGGCTCCTGTAGTTCATTATCTCACTCCGGGTGATCTGAGGGAAGGAGGCCACCCCTTAGCGTGACTTAGCCTCGGTGTGGCGTGGGGTGGCGTGGGGAGGTATTGAATCCCAATACCTCATTCGAGGCGTCAGTACTCCAGCGCTGAGCCTTGCCCTAGTCCCCCTCCCCCCCCATCTGCGCTCAGAGGTGAGGGGACACCACACCTCTGTGAAAGTTCGCTTGATGCCCCCAAGGGCGTGCTCCACGTTCATCGATTCCGTGAAGAGAGATTCCCACATGTTCTCGATGTTATTAACCAGTTCTTGCTCCGTGTCTGTGGGCTAGAGAGACAGGGAGGGAGAGAGACAGGGAGAGAGGAGAATGGAAAGGGGAGAGAGACAGAAGGAATTACCAATTAAGTTGGAACTGAAGTTTCAGGTCAAAGCTGCTCCCACAGATCTGTGTTTCCGGTTGCACCCAAGAGCTAACTGGGATATTAATGTTGTGTTCTTGGGGTTTTTTATTTGGTTTTGAGACTTTAGGGGTTTTTTTTTGGTTTTGAGGGTTTTGTTGTTGTTGTTGTTTTTAATTGTGTGTGTTTGCCTGTGTGCACAGTGCCATAATTTCCCTGACAGTGCCCCGCCTTAACAGCCATGTCAGGCTCTATCCTTCAGGAACCATAAACCAAATAACCTCTTTCTTCCCTAAGTTGCCCTCCCTGGGGTACATTATGATAGCAACCTAGTGATTAATGCAGTAGATACCCAGTCATCAGAGGTGTCAGGACAGCAAAGCTGACTCACAAAGATTTTGTAGATCGCCATGGTGCGGTATCGCTCCTGGATGTCCTTGTACCTCAGCTCCATGACTAAAGATTTGGACCTGATCTCTGAAATTGTTGCGAGGACAAACTTGAGGTCTTCAAGGGTGCTGGGGCTCTTCTTAAGATTCTTGGCCAGGTGCTATGGAGAGACAGCTCAATGGTTAAGAGCACTGGCTGCTCTTCTAGAAGGCCTGAGTTCCAGTCTCAGCACCCACATGGCTGTTTGCAACCATCTGTAACTCCAATGCCAAGGGATATGATGCCCTCTTCTGGCCTCTGCAAGTACTGCACTCACATGGAGAAGAGACTAACAAACCAAGCCCGCCTCCCTCAAGAATAGGGCTCTTTGTTCTGGTTTGGATGCTAGGCATTGGTATGCTGGTTGGTTTTTACTGTCAACTTGATGCAACTCAGAATCACTTGGGAAGACAGTCTTAATGAGGAATTGTCTAGATGGACCTGTAGGCATCTTTTTTTTTTTTTGGGGGGGGGAGGTCATAATTGTTTATGATGCAGCAAGATCCATCCTGCTGTGGGTGACACCATTCCCTAGGCAGAGGGTCCTGAACAGTATGAGAAGAGAAAGCTAGCTGAGAGCAAGCAAGCAAGGATGCACTGATTCTCTCTCTCTGCTCTTGACTGTGTATGTCACTAGCTGTCTGAGTCCCCACCTTGACACCCTCTCAATGGTGGGCTATAACGTTAAGTTATGAGTGAAATAAAGCAAACCCTCTCTCCCTTAAGTCACTTTTTGTCTGGATATTTTATCATAGCAACAGAAACGAAGCAAGGACAGGATGGAACCCAGGGCCTTTGCATGTGCTAGGCACATGTACCTCTACCATAGAGCTGCACCCCCAGGCCTCGAACGTCTGTTTGAAATGAAGGTGGCCTTAGGTACCTCAATCTCATCCCGGAGGCTATAAAGCTCCTCCCTAGCCGATTCGTTGAGGAGCTTCCCCAGCGAGATCACCCAGGACTTGGCATTTTCTTGCACGGTGCTGGCCAAGGGCTCGAGCTGCAGCCGGATGCAGTGCTCATCCTTGATCAGTGGGTGGCGCATCACGTCGGTGGCAATCTTGGAGTAGAACTGCAGCTTCTCATCGTAGGCCACGCAGGCTGGTTTCTTGGCCGCAAACTTCTCCATCACGATGGACTTGTCCAGCTTCCAGAGGGGCCGGTATCGCTTCCACCTCTGAAGGTACTTCATGATGTTCACCAGCAGCCTGTGGATGTTTTGGGGGATCATGAGGGCTTGGTCCATGATCTGGGTGTTCTGGGAGATGTCATTGTAGAAGCTTATGATGACAACTTCTTCCTCCTCCCCCTTCTGCGGGGGGCATTCAATGCAGCTGCCGTTCATCCAGCGCACGAAATGCTGGAGGGACAAAGCAGGCAGGAGGTGAGGGCCAAGCACAGTGGGCCTCCTGGGTACATCCTGGTACCTGCTAACGAGTCCAGCTATGATGGACACTTACACTATGTAGCCCTTCAAGGCTAGCCTCGAAATCATGATCCTCCTGCCTCAGCTTCATTGTGAGATTACAAGTCTGGGTCACCATTTTCTGCTGTGTTTCTTTCTCTCCCTTCCTCCCTTCCTCCTCCTCCCCTCCTCCTCCTCTCCCTCCCTCCTCTCTGTCTTTGTCTCTCTCTGTCTGCTCTCTTCTCTCTCTCTCTCTCTCTCTCTCTCTCTCCCTCTCTCTCTCTCTCTCTCTCTCTCCCGGTGGATCACGAACACAACCCTGTGATCACCCAGATGAGCAATAGTAAGCGCTCCACACGGACCAGCTGTGTGGAAAGGGAGGCGCACAGAGTTGGGCTCAGTTGGTATGAGTGCCTGGCACATACAAAGCCCCAGGCTCCATCCCCAATACAAAGTAAATTAGATGTTGTGGGGCACGCCTGTAATCCCAGCACTGCACGGGTGGAAGTAGAAAGATCAGAAATTCAGGGCCCTCAAATTGAATGGCTTCACACAGACCAAGGGCAGCTGAATTGGTGGTCTGCTGGCACCTCTCCGACCTCTTCCACCAGCGAGCAGGAGGCAGGTGGACAAGCAGGAGGTCTTTTGTTACCGCGGTGAGCATGTTACCTTGGTGACCTCCACACAGCTGCGGACACAGTGGACACACATCTTATCGATCTCGTTGGCGTTTGGGTGGAGAACGATTTCTGGAGCTGACAAGATGGTTTCCGCTTGGAACAGAGGGACATTTCTGAGGATCAGAGAGTTGAAAGCCTGTAGATTCCTACGGGGGGGGGGGGTAACAGAGGACACAGGACTCAGGCTGTGAAATATATCAACCGCGGCTGCAGCACGGAGGTCTGCTCCACACTGCAGACTGGTGAGGCAGTGGGGAGGACTACAGGCCCACTGTCTACATTTTATGCACCTTGGTCATTTCTGCTTGGGGGAATCAAACACCTATTGGTAGGAAATAATCACAACCACCACCTACAATCATTCCCAGCGGCCCCTGCACTGCCTTCTGGGAATGCTTTCTGCTCCTCTATGACAATCATTCGACAGAATCTCCATGCTTTGACATCTCTCCTTGGCTCTCAGAAGACAAGGACCACTGTCTGTGACCAAGACATCGTAGTCCAAGCCCTAGCACATAGGCTTCTGATAAAGCTTGGATGCATGAATGCATGGGTGGGTAAATGAAGTTATGGATAGATGGATGATAGCCAGATGGATGGATGGATGCATGCATGCATGCATGGGTGGATGCATGAGTGGATGGATGTATGGATGGATGCAAGGATGCATGGATGAATAGATGCATGGGTGAATGGATGGATAGATGGGTGGATGGATGGCTGGATGGATGAATGCATGGGTGGATGGGTAGGTGGGTGGGTGGATGGATAGATAGGTGGATAAATGGATGAATGGGTGGATATAAACATGAATGGATGCATAGATGGTGAGAGAGGATAGAGATATGATGAATAGATAGATAGTAGACAGATGATGGATGGACAGACAATGGAAAGATATAACATAATAGGCAGAAAGTAGCTCCAGATGAGGTGCCTGGAGAACCGAGTTTGGTCTCCATCACCCATGCCAGGTGGCTCACAACTGCCTGTAAGTCCAGCTGCAGGGAGAACTAATTCCTTCGGCCCCCACAGCACCTGTACTCGTGTGCATATATGTATATTTTAAAAATGAATAAATATTTTTTAATTGATATGAGTACACTGTAGCTGTCTTCAGACACACCAGAAGAGAGCATCAGATTCTATTGCAGATGGTTGTGAGCCACCATGTGGTTGCTGGAAATTGAACTCAAGGACCTTTAGAAAAGCAGTCAGTGCTCCTAACCACTGAGCCATCTCTCCAGCCCATGAATAAATATTTTTTAAAAATACATTAAGGTTTTTAAAAAGGGACACTGTGATTCAAAGATGCCACGTCTTGCCAGAATAACTCGGAGTTACAGAAAGCCGCTCACTGGCTGGCTTCTTAGAATGGCTCCAAACTATAGTGTATGTGTGTCTTCTCGCTGGCCCAGCTGTGCTGCTGGGCCACAGGACTCACAGAGGACAGCAGGGGCTGTGTCACCTGTCCTCTGAGAAAAAGCTCTACTCAGGCCTTCTGCTGCCAAGCAGACATTTAGATACCTTGATTTCCAGAAGCAGAGAGGCACACAGCAGGCTTTGTGAGCCATTAGGGCCTCATAGGAGCAAGAGTCCACACAGAGGGTACCCACTCCCTGCCCAGCCTCCCCAACCAGCTGGTGCTTAGCTGTCCATCACAGCTTATAACCCGCAACCAGTCCGGGCCTGCTACAGGTGTGCTTACTTCTGTATGAGCTTCACCAAGACGTCGTAGATCTTGCCTTCCCAGTACTCATAGTAGGAAGCTAGCTTTGGGGCCCTGCCCGTGTTGGTGTGTACCACTAGACCTTCCACCTTGGTCAGCAGAGGCCCGATAGCCATGTACCACCGGACCATGTGGTCCACATCCCTGGCCCTTTCTCGTTCAATGTACTCAAAGAATTCTTTTACACCTGTAGAGAAGGACGAGAGTTACACGTGTCAGCCCCAAAGCACGGAAGTACCTCAAGGGCCACTGAGATGGCTTCACAGATAAAGGAGCTTGCCACCAAGCCTGACCATCTGAGTTCAGTCCTCATGAACCCATGTAGTAAAGAGGGCCAACTTCTGCAAGTTGTCCTCTGACTTCCACAGGGGCACCATAGAAAACACACACACACACATACACACAGCATAATGCTATTGTATATTGTGTAAAGAGTATCCTGGGACTATTCAAATGCTGATTTCTGGTGTCTGAGCCCCCGTATCTGGTTGCGATTTCAATATTGTATAAACATTCCTGCCCAATTATTCCCTGATTGGTCAATAAAGCTAGCTGATCAGGCAAGGACTGAGTAGGGGAGATAGACTAGGGATGGACTTCCTGCCAGCCAGGGAAGGAGGAGAAAGAAACAGGAAGGGGGATTAGCTACAGGACAAGTCCAGGGGATGTCATGACAAAATATCAGGACCAGAGAGAGAGCTAGATCAGTATTAAAATGCAAATATTCTGGGGATTTTGACTGGGAGGTAGCAAGATTAGCTTAGAGGATTAAAACAGAGTAGTACCGTTCTGTTGTTGTGCCCTTGAAGCTTGTTAGGTAAATATAATAGTCCAGTCTCAATTATTTGGGAGCCAAAAAGGAAAACAGCAACACCCTTACAAAAAGCCACTAATAACACACAAATATGCAAGAAAATTAAAAAGAAAATAATTAAAGGAACTACTTTGGGGCTGGAGAGATTGCTCAGTGGTCAAGAGCACTGGCTGTTCTTGCAGAGGCTCTGGATTACTTCCCAGTACCCGTGTGGTAGCTTAGAACCATCTGTAACCCCTAATTCCAGGGAACCTGATGCCAGCTTCTGCCCCTGAAGGCACTGCATGCACGCCATCCATACATGGGCAGGCAAAAACACCCAGCTGCAGAAAATAAAAACAGACAAAATGCTAAGAGGAAAGTCCTTTCTGCCGGCAGAGGAAGATACCAGTTACATGCGGCAGCTGTGACTCAGAACTTTGTGGCAGAAGCCGTGGGTCACGGGCTGTCCTCAGGGACCTGGACTCAATGCCACAGGTTCATTCTCACCTCCAGAAAAAAAGTGAGTGGCATCAGCTGGGACTGTGGTGGGGGCTCGTGCTCCACAAAGGCCCTGGGTTCAAATCCCAGCAACTACATGGTGGCTCATGACCATCCGTAAGGAGATCTGACACCCTATCCTGGTGCATCTGAAGTCAACTACATAATAAAATCTTTGGGCCATAGCAAGCAGGACTGGAGCCAGTGGGGCCAACCGGAGCAAGCAGAGGTCCTAAATTCAATTCCCAACAACCACATGATGGCTCACAACCACCTGTACAGCTACAGTGTACTCATATACAATAAATAAATAAATAAATAAATAAATAAATAAATAAATAAATCTTTAAAAAAAAAAAGAATTCCTGGGCTGGTAAAATGGCTCAGCGGTTAAGAGCACTGACTGTTCTTCTGAAGGTCCTGAGTTCAAATCCCAGCTACCACATGTTGGCTCACAACCATCCTTAATGAGATCTGATGCCCTCTTCTGGTGAGTCTGAAGTCAGCTACAGTGTACTTACATATAATAATAAATAAATAAATCTTTAAAAAAAAAAAAGAATTCCTTATGGACTCATTTAAGACAGTCTGAAATACCACAAGTGTAGTGCAAAGCAAATTTGAGCCCATAAAATAGAATTTACCTGACTATTAACAAAGTTATACAGTTGGATGTAGGTAGTGCACTCCTGCAATCCCAGCACTGGAAAGTCTGAGGCAGGAGGATGGCAGGTTCAAAGCTAGCTTGGGCAATATAGTTAGAGCCCATCTCAAGAAAGAAAAAAAAGTCATCTGGCAGTGGTGGCGCACACCTTTAATTCCAGCACTCAGAAGGCAGAGGCAGGCAGATCTCTAAGTTTGGGGCTAGCCTGGTCTACAGAACTAGTTCTAGGATAGCCAGGGCTACACAGAGAAACCCTGTCTCAAAAAAAGAAAAAGGGGGAAAAAAAGTTATCGTCAGAAGCATTTCAAAGTTACTGATAGAAAGTGATTGCTGAGCTAGGTGGCACGGGCCTTCAATTCCAGCACTCAAAAGGCAGAGGTAGGTGGATGGATCTCCGTGGGTTCGAGGCCAGCCTGGTCTAGATGAAGAGACCTTGTCTTCCTCAAAATCAAGAGCCTAGAGGGCTGGGCCTGGCCCTGCTTCCAGCCCAGGACTGAAGCCAGCAATGGTCATATGCTATAAAAATCTCATGTCACCCAGAACGTGGCAGAGGGCGGGACACTGACTGCCATGATACTTCCAAGGAAAGGGCTGGAGTGGTTAGACCAGTTTGTGCCAGTCACTGGATGTGGCTGACAAGCGAGAAGCCAGGCCTACCTGGGACCCCATCCGCAGTTTTGGCGACTGGGAACCGGAAAAGGCTGACCGACTCGATGAGCGTGAGCCTGGAGTTGATGTCGTCGGCATTCTTGTGAATCTGGTGGACCAGAGTTTCGAACTTGCCGATGGCCTGCTTGCAGCGAGTGATGTAGTCAGAGATTCCTTGGGGGAAGAGAAACCTCTGGCTTCCGGCTCTGCCGTTCCTGGACCGCCCACCAGCATTTCTGACACCCGTGGTGAGGGCGCTTAGCCCATAGACCCCGTTCCTGCAGCTGTGGTGACTGAGCGGTGGGTAAAAACCACTCAGCCCATGAAGGTCCGGGACAGAGAGAACTGGGCACCTCCTCTGAAAGCATAGGAGTGAGTTCCATTGCATCCCTAGACATCTGTGTGTTTATATTTGTGTGCTTGAATCCGTACATACATGCCTATAAGTAGGAGTGTGTATATATGTATGTTCATACACATAGACGTGCATGCATGTGTATGTGTACAATTGTGTGCATGAATGTGTATGTATGTGTGCACATGTGTGTGTACATGTGTATAATTGTGTGCACATACTGTATGTGTATATATCTGTGTGTGTGTAAATTTTTATTTGTTTTTTGTTTTTTGTTTGTTTGTTTGTTTGTTTTTTGTTTGTTTGTTTGAGACAGGGTTTCTCTGTGTAGCCCTAGCTGTCCTGGAACTCACTTTGTAGACCACTTTGTGGCCTCAAACTCAGAAATCCGCCTGCCTCTGCCTCCCAAGTGCTGGGATTAAAGGCGTGCGCCACCAATGCCCGGCTTAAATTTTTATGTGCATGTGTGTGTACAAATGTGTGTATATATGTGTGCACTTATATAAGGTTGTGCGGTTTATATTAACATATTGTGATATATTGTGGGTTTTACGGGAAGGGATCATTATATAAGGTCCCTCCAGGGACTGGGCAGGTGGCTCATGGTATATGAGAGTTTGCTCTCTAAATGTGAGGACCTGAGTTTGAATTCCCAGGACCCACACACAAAGCTGGGAAGGGCTGTGCAAATCTGTAACCCCAGCACTTTGAGTAGAGACAGGAAGAGCCTGAGAGCTCGCTGGCTAGCCAGCCGAGCCAAAAGAGCCAAAGTCCCCAGAGCTTTGAGAGCCTCTGCCTCAAAATAACCACACGGAGTGTGACAGAAGAGAACACCCGATTCCTTCATCCAGACTTTGCATGCACACACACTTGCACACTCACACACACACACACATTTGCGTGTGCAGTTGCACACTTACTTGCACCCATGTGTGTGTACATTTGCACACTCACGCCCATGTGCGTGTATGCTTGCACACCTGCGTGCACGTGTTTGCGTGTGTACTTTTACACTTACTTATGCCCCACGTGTGTGCACATTTGCATGCACATACCCCCCACACACACACACCCCAAAAGAAATAACCGTAAGGTGACCCGGAGCTGTTGTTACCTAGTGAGTTCCAGTTCAGCCTCTTGTACCCAGACCGGAAGACGCGGAGCAGCTCCTGGGAGTGGTCATCCAGGAGCGCTGTCTCTGCCTCGTTCAGCGTGTTGATGAGCAGGTGGTAGTGATCCAGCATGCGCTGGATCCCCTCTGTATACCTGAGTGCCCAGCACAGGAGACAGTGAGAGATGCAGGGTAGGACATGACCTTAAGAACGATAGTACCATGTCCCCCAGTGGCCTGGTTCCCCAGCATCTTCCATCAGGACATTCACAGAGGGCGGGCAGGGATGAGACTCAGGGCCCGAGAGTGTGCAAGCACAAGGCCTGTCCATCCCTAGCATCATGGGGTAGTTGTTGCATCGGTGGAAGGGCCTGCTAAAGTTTTGCGCCCAGAGAAGCAACTCTGTGTGTGAACACTGCCTCTTGTTGACTCCTGATGTGACCAGTGCTGCTAGTTACACGCCTCCAGTGCTAAAGCTTCATGTGGCTAGACTTGGGGAGGGGTACCCACCATCTTTTGCCATGTACCCTTGTGCCGAGACCACCAGGCTCTTACCAGTTACAGCTCCAACCCTCAGTCACACAGACCTGGCTAATCGCAGGTCACAAAACAGTACAGGAAGAAGTGAATGTGCAAGAGAGAGATTTGTGAGAAGGGGGAGGGCTGGCAGGGATGGGAGGGGTGGGGTGAGAGCAGACAGGATGCAAGGCATGCATAAGTGAAACTGTAAATACAAGAATAATACTTTTTAAAGAAATGAGCTGGGCACCATGGCATGTGTCTTTAACCTGAGCACCGGGGAGGCAGAGGCAGGAGGATTTCTGTGAGTTTGAAGCCTGATTGGTCTATGGAGCGAGTTCCAGGACAGCCTCCAACTCTATATAGAGGCCTTATTTCATTCACACATACACACACACACACACACACACACACACATACACACTTAAAAACAACATCAAAATAGTGTCAAGAGGCCCTGAGACCAAAAGTGTCCCCTCTGATTGAAGAGGGATCTTCTCACCTGAGGAATTTGTCTTCCTGGAGGGCCACGTTCCTCGCCAGTTCAGGGATGGTGAATCCCAGCTGCTCTAAGTACTTGGTTTCATTAATAATCTCTTTAAGAACGGGAGAGAAGTTGATAATAAACGTGGTCCCCCTGTCTATGATCGCTGAGTCCTCAGCTGTGATGATATTCTGTAGGACAGACACAGTGCACAGCTTGGAAATGACTGTCCGCCATTGCTCATAAAACTACACATGAACTTAGCAAGCAGAAATGTGGGCCTTTTTCCCAATGGGTGGGCACAGACAGGAACTAGTGGATTATGCATTCTGTTTCTTGGATATATATATATATATATGAATTATATATAATATATATATTTTTTATATTAGAATTATATATAATATATTATATATATAAGAATATATATATACATACACACATATATATAATGGATAGATATATTATATATATATATATATATATATATATATATATATATATATATATATATTAGATTTGGCATGGGTGGATGGCTCAGTATATAAAATGCTCACTCTGCCAGCAGGAAGACCTGAGTTTGGATTTTTCTCTGTATAGCCCTGGCTGTCCTGGAACTCATTCTGTAGACCAGGCTGACCTCGAACTCAAAAATCTGCCTGCCTCTGCCTCCAAGTGCTGGGATTAAAGGTGTGTGCCACCACCACCAGGCTCTGAATTTAGATTCTTAACACTGTAAAGTTTCAGGCATATATGCACATATGCATACCACAAACAGAGAGAGAAAGAGAGAGAGAGAGAGAGAGAGAGCGAGCACACCTAGACAGGATTCTAGGGGTTGCACGGCCAGCCAGCCTAGCTAAATCCACAAGGTCTTGGTTCAGTAAGAGACCCCGTCTTAAACAATATTTTTTGGGGTGACTGACACCTCATGTCAACCTCTGGCCTCTGCATACATGAACATACGTGTTAATACCACACACACACACACATGTTCAATTTAGCTGTTTCAGGTCCAACTAGACTACAGAGTGAGTTTAAGACCAGCCTAGGCAACTGAGTGAGACCCTGCCCCCAAATAAAAAAGAAGAGCAGGGGATGTTTCTCAGAGGTAGAGCCTGCCTAGAATCCGCCGGTGAGGTACTGGGAGTGTGGTTCAATGGTCCTATATGGTCGTGTGCTTTTCTAGCATGAACAAAGCTCTGGCCTCAATCCCCAGCTCTGGAAAAAAATAATAAAGAGTTCTATTTAGCTGCCAGTAGTCAAATGCTAGTGAGGTCCTTTTAAAATGTAAATTTCTGGCTTTTCTTAGACAACAGGGAAATCAAATCATGTTGGCAGGTACAGGCTAGACTTTGGCAAATGATGACCCTGGAACAAGGCCTTGAAAACCCCAGCTCCCCAAGGTACACGGGGCCCTCATGGTGACAGAGAAGTTGCCTGCTAGGAAGAATTTCAGGGGTGACGTACATAAACTGCCGGGTCCACAGACACTGGCCGCCTGAGTGGTGGCCGCGTGCCAGGCCCAAGGCCACGAAAGTGGGTGGCAAAGGGTAACACTTAAAAACAGTTGCCTGTGTGTGGGCCTGTGAGGTGGCTCTGTGATAAAAGTTGCTTGTCACCAACCTCTGCTCAGTCGCTGGGACCCACAAGCTGTCGTCTGATGTATACAAACACACACACACACACACACACACACACACACACACACACACACTGTCATCCAGTCCACTCAATTATTTTTTTAAGATTTATTTATTATATGTAAGTACACTGTAGCTGTCTTCAGACACACCAGAAAAAGGTGTCAGATCCCATTACAGATGGTTGTGAGCCACCACGTGGTTACTGGGATTTGAACTCAGGACCCCCAGAAGAGCAGTCAGTGCTCTTAACCACTGAGCCACCTCTCCAGCCCAAACTCAATCATTTTTTAATGTGCGTACATGTGTGCAAGTATACAGGAGGTGTGTGCATGCGTGCGTGCGTACGAAGGACAGAAAACAACCTTGGTCATCATTTCTCCGGTGTCATCTTTTGGTTTTTAAGGCTTGATATCTATATTTTATATATATATGGGAGTAGGTATATGCATGTAAGGTACCCATGCATAAGAGGACATCAGAGGCCCTGGGACTGGCACCATGGGCGGTTGTAATCCTCCCAGCGTGGATGTGAGTGATCGAGCTGGGTTCCTCCACAAGAGCAGCATGTGTTCTTACCACTGAGCTGTCTGTCATCTCCCCAGCTGGACTTGGCTTTTGAGTCAGGGTCTCTCACTGGCTGGAGGTGCCCAAGGTCTTGGTGTTTCCAGCTGAGCCATCTCCCCAACCCCTCAACTTGTCTTATGAAGGCGGAGACAAAGCCGCTCAAGGGGTCAGTGTAGCTGCTGTTGCTACCTCTATTCCCCTCCTGGCCCCCTCAAGAGGATGGAGGCCTGCCCTGCTTTGTGGGGAGTGTGGAAGGGCGTACCTTGGTGAGCAGGCTCTTCTTCATGAGGGTTGGGAGGCTCTGCTCTGTGGTCTCCTTCCAATGCTCATACTTCCCGTCTTCATACTCCTTCATCTTCCTCCCCACCTCCAGGTATCTCTGCTTCACCTAGCCGGGAATGGGAGCAGCCGTCATTTTGTCCCGGAAAATGATGCTTTTTCCTCTCTCTACCAACCCTGTCTCTTTCTTTTCTTTCTTTCTTTTTCTTTTTTTTAAAAGAATTATTTACCTATTTTATGTATATGAGTACACTATAGCTGTCTTCAGACCCACCAGAAGAGGGCATCAGATCTCATTACAGATGGTTGTGAGCCACCATGTGGTTGCTGGGAACTGAACTCAGGCAGGACCTCTGGAAGAGCAATCAGTGCTCTTAACCACTGAGCCATCTCGCCAGCCCCCTCCCATCTCTTTCTATGTATGCATGCGCATTTGAATGTACCAGAACACCACTTTGGAAAAGGGAAATAGCATTGTCACACGTGGTGGCTGGTGGCAGGGTCTTGCTCGGGATCTTTTGACTTGAAAACCAGGCTTGGTTTAGCACAGACCGGCAAACTCCCCTCTGTGGAAGAGTTGGCTCAGGAGCTACGAGCACCCACTGTCCTTCCTGAGGACCTGGGTTCAGATCCCAACACCCACATAGTGGCTCATATCCACCTGTAACTCCAGCTCCAGAGGATCCGATTACCCTCTGCAGGTACCTACACATATGTATGTAAACGCACACACAGACAGAAATGCATATACGTAAATAAATATTAACCATCTTTAAACGGCTAAGGGAAAGTATAAAGAAGGCCAGGGTGGTGTGGCACACACCTGTAATCTCAGCTCTCAAGGTCGGGGAGGCAGGGGAGGTCCAGGCTAGCCTGGGCTATAAAGCAAGACTCTGTCTCAAAAAAATAATAATAATAAATAATAAAAGGATCTTTGACCGTGAACACTATGCGGACTTCACACACAGCAGCCAGTACTGGGAAGGCAAGTCTGTCCATCCGTGTGTCACCAAGAGTAGCTTCCTTGGATCAACCGGACAACATAGGTCACATGATCTTTGAATGTCTCTAATATCAACTGTATGGATTTTTAAAAGACTTGTTTTATCTTTAATTACATACATGTGAATGCGCATACACGCACACACGAGTGTGAACACCTGTGGAGACCAGAGGGATTGGCTCCCCTGGGGTGAGAGTTACAGATGGTTGTGAGCCACCCAACGTGGGAGTTGGAATCCAAACCAAGTCCCCTGAAAAAGCAGGACTTGCTCTTAACCACTGAACTCGCTCTCTCTCCAGCCCCAAATTCTGAAGTTCTTTAAAGAAAAAAACAAATGTCTGTCAGCAATAAAAGAGCTCTGGAGGAAAGGATAGTCAGAGTTAAAAATGACAGTGGTCGTGGGCTGGGCATGCGGCTCAGTTAGTAGAGTGTTTATTTAGTAGCCACAAACCTCAGGGCTCCATGCCTAGCTTCGCAGAAGCCAATTGTAGTGCTGGCCATCTCTAGTCCCAGGACTTAAGAAATAGAGGCAGAAGAATCAAGACTTTCAAAGTCAGGCTGGAGAGATGGCTCAGCGGTTAAGAGCACTGACTGCTCTTCCAGAGGTCCTGAGTTCAAATCCCAGTAACCACATGGTGGCTCACCACCATCTGCAGTGGGGTCTGATGCCCTCTTCTGGTGTGTCTGAAGAGAGCAATGGTGTATGCATATACATAAGATAAATAAATAAATCTTAAAAAAAAAAAAAAAGTTCAAAATCATCTCAGCTAAATAGTATGTTTGAAGTTAGCCTGAGCTACTTAAGACTCTTGTCTCAGCCGGGCAGTGGTAGCACACACTTTTAATCTCAGCACTCAAGAGGCAGAGGCAGGCTAATCTCTTGAGTTCTAGGCCAGCCTGATCAGGACAGCCAGGGCTACATAGAGAAACCCTGTCAAAAAAAAAAAACAAAAAACAAAAACAAAAACAAGAGGAGGGGGAGGAGGAGGGAGAGAAATACTGTCTCAAAAATAAATTTTAAAAAGAATGAATGAATAGATAAATACAGATAGATGGATGGATGGATGGATGGACGGACAGACAGGCAGGCAGATAGATGACAGTGGTCACCCTTCAAAACAAATTTAAATCCATGGAGAGGTAGGCAGGCACCCTAAGCTCTGAGACTGAAAGAGAAGATCTGAAGGCTCAGGAAACAGGGTGTCCGCAGGCAGGAGCATGCCGCTGGCTGACCAGCTGAGGTGGCAGTCACCCCGCTAAGTGAGGAGCCCAGTGCAGCCACCAGAGGCGGGGACATACCTGCTGGCCCCTCTCGCTGTCCAGGAGTTCCTCCACCTCCATGAAGCGCAGGATGGTGTGCTTGATCCTGTAGAACAGGGATCGCTCCCAGCATATCGCGCCCGCCACGGGAGGGTGGTTCTTGTATAGCGGCGGGTTGTCCTGGTTCTGCACAAAGATCTTATTAACGATATCGATCTGGAAAGCAAAGCAGGCGCCCTGGTCAGCCTCACGGGTCCCGCCAACTGGGCAAGGAGGAGGACTGAGGGATGCCAATGAGAGCTATGTGTGGCAGAGCCTTGGGCCCGCTGTAGTCTTGATTTCTGGCTTAGTCTTTATTTCTGTGGTGGTCTGAATATACTTGGCCCATGGGGAGGGCTACTATTAGGAATGGTGGCCTCTTGGGGGAAATGTGTCACTGGGCAGAGCCCGTCTCTTCCTGGATCAAGATGCAGAGAGCTCCTCCTCCAGCACCATGTCTACCTGTATGTCACCATGCCTCCTGCCACGATGGTAATGGATAAAGCCTCTAAAACTATAAACCAGCCCCAATTAAATTACCCTTTTAAGAGTTGCTTGTTGTGGTGTCTGTTCGCAGCAATAGAAACCCTAACTAAGACAACTGCTTCTTTCTTATACCCTCTAATCTCATTTTTTCCCCTCATTGTTCCTGATTCAGTTGAATTATTTGAAATCCATAAAGCTGATCTAGAGGTGACCACTGGCAGACATTACATTTTAGAGGGAATGTCTCTGGGCTGGGCTGTGGCCACGCGATCACTGCCAGGGTAGCCATGGGTTCCCCGGCCGGTCACCTCCTTGTAGTACTGTGCCAGGATGTCATTAAACTTCATCATCATCTGACGGTTGATGGCTTCCCGGGAGCGGATATGCTTGAATTTTAGCAGCATGTCGAAGGCCGCTTCCGCTGAGCGAAGTGTTTTGAAAGATTCATCAATGAAATTTTTGGCTTCTTTCTCAATAACCTGTCAGAAGAAAGGAGGAAGGAGAAGGAAGGGAAGGGAAGGGAAAAGAAAGAGAGTGGGGGGGGGGGAGAAGGGAGAAGAGAAAAAGAAAAAGTTGAAGAGGAAGCTACAACTTGACATGGTCTTGCAAGGAAGCAGATGAGGGGGACTCGGCAGTTTGGGACCAACAGGGCTCTGTTGCGTAGTAATGAGAGCGGGCATCTAGTCAGAGAAACTTTTGTGGGCTGGGGCATGGCTCAGTGGGAAAAGTGTTTGCTTCGCAAGGATGAGGGCCTATGTTGGAACCCCAGGAGCCCCATGAAAAGCCTGGGTGGCCACACCTGCCACCCCTGCTCTGAGGGTGGTGGCAGAGACGGGAAGATTGCTGGGTGCCAGCCTCAGGGGGAAAACTTGAGGTTGGGTTCAGGGAGAGACCCTTGCCTCAAAGAAATATGTGAGGTGTGGTATAGCAGAGTGGCCTCTGAGTGAGTACATAGATGTGTGCAATACACACACACACACTCACTCACACACACACTCTCACATACACACACACAATCACACACACACACACTCTGACACTCACACACACACACACACTCACACACACTCACATACACTCACACACACACACACACTCACTCACACACACACTCACATACACACACACACACACTCACTCACACACACACTCACACACTCACACACACACTCTCACACTCACACACACACTCTCACACTCACACACACTCTCACTCTCACACTCACACACACACACTCACACTCACTCACACACTCTCTCACACTCACACACACACACACACACACACACATCTTTAAAAGGAGCCTCTGCTTCTATGGTTGGATCGATGGCCGGGTCACTTGCCAGAACTTCAAGCTTGAAGTCCTCCATCACGTATTTCCAGTATGGGGAGGATCTGATGCTGAATGGATCAAAGCTCAGGCTTTCCATAGGAGCCACCAAGCTGTCTACCCGGCCAAGGACATCGTCGATTCTCTTGGGGTCCCCTGTCACAGCCTTGAGCTCTGGGCCAAATATGTTGTAAAATTCTTCCAAGACCTGGTAGTGGGAAGACAGGATGGGAGGGGGCTAATGTACATGGATTTACCCTGAACATTCGCATCGCAGACAGATGGCACTTCAAAAGTCCACACACACAGGCAACCGTCTCCCCGTCTGAGACCTTCGGGGACTGCACGAATGCACTCGCGGTAAGACTCAGAGTCCCCGGGGCCCAGAGAGATGGCTCAGTGGTTAAGAGCACTGGAGGGTCTTACGGAGGACCTGAGTTCAATTCCCAATCGCCCACAATAGTGGTTCACAGCCCTCTGTATCTCTCTCATTCTGGATGCTTCCGCGTGAACCCTGGCTGAATATGATATCTAATGTACATGTGCAAGAACACCAGAGAGAAGGTGAACCAGAGTTCTTGGTAGCTTTACCAGGCTGAGGTGGGGAAGGAGGTATTGGTGGAATGTGAAATTAAAACAGTTTAACCTGCCACGTGGGTCACCACAATACCAACCGTGTTGAAATGTGTGCGTGTGCGCGTACCACCCCTGCTGACTCCATATCTGAATGAAGGGCTTTATTTACTCTGAGATGGTATGTGACCCTGGATGGCCTGCAACTCACTAGGTAGACCAGGCTGGCCTTGAACTCACAAAGATCCACCTACCCCTGCCTCTCTGGTGCACTGCCACATCCATCGATTTTATATCTGGATTTTCTGCTGCTGACTTGGCTCCATATGGCTCATTGATAAAGGCACTTGCCCAGCAGGTGTGAAGCCCTGGCTTCCATCCCCAGTACCACGAACACCCGTTATCATTGGCAATACCTCTAATTCTAGTGCATGGAAGGCGGAGACAGGAGGATCAGAAATTCAAGGTCTTCAACAACAAAGAGACTTTGAGGCTACCCTGGGCTATATGAGACCATGTCGAAAGAAAGAAAGAAAGAAAGAAAGAAAGAAAGAAAGAAAGAAAGAAAGAAAGAAAGAAAGAAAGGCAGACAGAAAGGCAGAAAGAAAGAAAGAAAGGCAGACAGAAAGAAAGAAAGGCAGACAGAAAGAAAGACAGAAAGACAGAAAGTCATAAAGAATTTTAAAGTTCCATGCTGCCGTAATGACAAGGGGAAGGGGAAAGATGTACAAAGAGAAGGTGTCCTGCTTCCATTGTCTTTCCAGAATGTGCCCTGTTTGGTCCTATGAGGGCATGTGTGTGCCCATGTGTGCATGTGTATGAGGGGCCAGAGGTGGGTGTTAAGTGACTTCCCCACTCACTCTTCAACCTTGTTTTATGTGTTTGTTTTCATGAAGCCAAGGCAGAAACAAGTGGCAGGAACCTGGATGCAGAAATGGAACTGGCCTTCTCTCTACCGCTTGCTTGCTTAGCCTGTTTTCTTTCTTTTTCTCTTTCTCTTTCTTTCTCTTTCTCTTTCTCTTTCTCTTTCTCTTTCTCTTTCTCTTTCTCTTTCTCTTTCTCTTTCTCTTTCTCTCTCTCTCTCTTTCTTTCTCTCTCTCTCTTTCTCCTCTCATATATTATATCCTGACGACAGTTGCCCTCCATCCCCTTCCCCCAGTCTTCCTTCCTCACTCCCCCCTTCCCCCCAACTCCCCTCAGAAAAGAGCAGGCCTCCCAGGGACAACAACCAAACATGACATAACAAGCTACAATAAGACCAGGCACACAGCCAGGCATGCCTGGTGGTGCACACCTTTAATCCCAGCACTTGGGAGGCAGAGGCAGGCGAATTTCTGAGTTCGAGGCCAGCCTGGTCTACAGAGTGAGTACCAGGACAGCCAGGGCCACACAAAGAAACCCTGTCTCGAAAAAAAAAAAAAAAAAAGGCACACAGCAGCATCACATCAAGACTGGGACAAGGCAGTCCAGGAGGAGGAAAAGGGCCCAGAAGCAGGCAAAAGAGTCAGGGACAGCCCCAGCTCCTTCCTGTGGAAATTGTCACCTTGTTTGTGTGTCAAATCTCTCACTGACTCTGGGACACTCTAGGATTCAGCAAACCTGGTTGGACACTGAACCTCAGGGATCCCCCCCTTTTCAGCACTGGGATTACAGCAGGCTCTCAACTTAGGCTGTGATATGGGAGGCTGGGGATCTGAGCTCAGACCTCTTGTGATTGCTATACCAGTGCATTACTGACAGGGCTGTCTCCCTAGACAGGGGCCTGGCACCCGCGCCCCCAGCTTTTAGCCGTTTTACTCACTTTGTTCCCTCAGCAGGGGCCCTGTGGGCTCTCCAGAGGGATGCCAAGTGAATGAGAGGTGGAGTCCCTCCCAGCAAGGGCTGTGCTAGCCACCCAGTCAGACACTAAGCACAAGCCCCTATATCCAAAAGCTGTGGCAGTCAGCTAATACAGAGCTGGTGGGTGGTAGGCAAGGGTATTGAGGCCTGAAGGGAATAGTGGGAAGGTGGGGGGAAGGAAATGGAAGAGATTTAAAGCCAGGACAGGCAAATGCTCAGGACAAGGAGAGCTCTGGAGGTGGCCTTGCAAAGAGAGGTCAGAGCCCAAAGAAAAGTTGCAAAGACTGCTGGGAAAATGATTCAGTCAGTGAGAACCCCGATGACCCAAATTTGATTCATAGTGGCTCAGCTCACGCTTGTAACCCCAGTACTTAGGGAGGCCTCTGAGGCTCCCTGGTCAGGCAGCCTAGACACACACACAGAGTCACAAAAGACCTAGGGTGCAGTGGCACATTCTGGTACCTTCTAGAACTCTATACACCGTTCTCTCAATAGTCTCTTTTCTACTGGGCCTTTCAGGTCAGCGGCGTGATGGCGCCCCTCATGCAAAGGCCCGAATGCGCCCTCCCCATCAGACAAGTCCACACACATCTCAGAAGGGGCTCCCACCTGCAGAACATCTGAAAGGTCCTGGCAGATGTTGGCCATGTAGTCTGTTCTCTCAAACAATCGCTTCCGGTCAAACTCCCATCGTGCCTCCCGACCAGAAGCCTCAATCTTGGCCCGAATATCGAAGTAAGATTTTTTCCATAGCTTGAGAGTGTTTCTAGCCTCCTGGGTCTTGAACTGCGCGTTTGCTCGGTTTTCCCTGTTAAACAAAGAGAGGCCAGGCTTTGAACACAGCTGCCTACATCTGAACCACGAGCCTCTCCCCACCCGCCCCCTCCCCAGGGCATTGGTATCTGGGAGGATTCTCGTCCTGGACCTCCCTGGCACCAAGATCTCCTCAGGGAATTTGTCCTCATGTACCATTGCAATAAGGATACAGAAAGGGCCCCCAAGCTGGGCCCAGGCCTCCTGGGGTCCAGGCCCTGGACTGACCATCCCTGGCCCCCTGCCTCAGTCTCTCCAAAGATAACTAAAGAACAAAGTCCCAGGCAAAATCACACAGGCGAACTTGCTGCCGGCTGGAGACTGCTTGGCTTTTAAGAGCATAGACTTCTCTGTCATGAGGCCCAGAGCTCAGGTCCCGTCATGCACTTTGGGCAGCTCACACAGTGTGTGTTAACTGGAGCCCCAGAGGATCCGATGCCCTCTTTTTGGCCTCTGCTGCAGGTATCTCCACAGACACGTGTGCCTATGTGCGCACAGACACACCTATACGTGTAAATAAAGATAAAACCGTCCGTGCGTGGTGATTCATACCTTTAAGGGTCAGCACTTGGGAGGCAGAAGCAGGCAGAGCTACACATGTCAAGTTCCAAGCCAGTCAGAATGACATGAGACCCTGTCTCAAAAATAAATCAATAACTTAAACTTGAGAAATCATACATATACATAATTGTGTTATGCGATATAATCACATACGGAATTGTGTATTTCACTGTGTAAATGAAGTATATATATATATATATATATATGCATGTGTGTATATACATATACATATATATATTATGTTTGAGCAATGGGATATTATTCAGTCATAAAAAGGAATGAAGTCCAGATGATACACATACATTGTGGATAGTCTTGGAGACGCCACACTGAATAAAACACCACCCAGAAAAGACTTTGTGTTGCAAGATCTCCAGGTCTTGGGATTAGAGAGGACAGAGGTTTGAAGTGACTGATAAAATGCACATGACATCTTTGGGAGATGAAAAAGAATGTTTCTTTTAAAATATATTCTAAAATAATGTGCATATATGTGTAGAGGTCCACCTGGGTGCATCACCCAAGATGGCCAGAAGAGGGCATCAGATCCCCTGGAGCTCTAGCTCTAGGCAAGAGGTTGTAAGCTTCCCTGGGTGCTGGAAACTGAACCCAGGTCCTCTGCACACACTCTTAATCGATGAGCCACCTTTCCAGCCCCATGCTCTATAAATCAATCGATGGGATGGCTAGTCCCAAGAGTATTCTGCCAGCATCTGAATTTCCGTAATAATTATTTTGCAGTCCTGGGGATGAAACCCAGGCGCCCTCAGGACGCTCGGAGCCTGCTCTACTGCTGAGCCCCACCCCAGCTCTGAATCTCGCACATCCGGAACAGAGCTGCTGGTCTCCCGGAAGGAACCCCGGGCTGGCCCCGCTGGCTTCTCACTTGAACAGGGTGCGTAGGTTGATGACTCGGCACACGCGCTCAGCAATCTCCCAGGCGATGCGTTCCATGAGTGGGATCATCCTCTCGTCTCTGTTGTAGTGTCTAGAAATGATCCACACCATGCGCAGAGCGCTCATCATGGAGGGAATGGTGTCCAGGACCACGTGAAAGCTGGAGCCATGTGTGATGTTCTGCAACAGCCACGCAGAGGGGACAAAGGGGGACAGAAGAGGGACTTAGTGTCAAGGCCAGGAATCTCTCTCTCTCTCTCTCTCTCTCTCTCTCTCTCTCTCTCTCTCTCTCACACACACACACACACCAGGTTAGTGTGGTGTGTAGTTTTCAAGCACAACCATTAGCCTTCTCTTTGTCTTCTGGAAGTAAGCCACCACGGATGACCGCTCTACTACCCAGCAATCGGCAGGCTGGGAGGTGACCCATCCTCCAGAAGAGGCCCTGCCTCTGAGACTTCACGTGAAATAAAACCAAGGACACTCAGGCAGAAGAGGAGGCAAGAAAGGCAGCCATTCTGGAAGGGTATGACCCACCCAACAACTCAATGGATGCTCCCGGAGGCAGAACCCTTCCCAAATCCTGACCCACTAAAATGGGAGACAGTGGTTTTATCAAGAAAATGATCACACACCCATATACCAGAACAGTGACTGTCCTAATTAATGCCAGCTTTCAACATGATACAGCCTGACATTAATTAGGCTGTATTTAATTAATCTGAAGATGATCAAAAATGCTTCACAGACTGACCCATGACCACATCTTTGAGGAACTGTTTTAGTTGATCATTAATGGAGGAGGGCCCAGTCCACTGTGGGTGGCAACATTCCTTAGCAGGTGGGCCCGTACTGTATAAGAAAGATCATTGAGCAGCTGGAGAATTGGCACCATGTTAAAAGCACTAACAGTTCTTTAGCAGACCTGGGTCTGATTCCCAGCACCCACGTGGAAGCTCATAACCATTGTATCTTCAGTCCCAAGGGATCTGATGCCCTCTTGTGGCTTCTGCAGGTACCAGGGATACACATGGTACACACATACAAGTACAGCCAAATGCCCATACCTGTAAAAAATGTTTCTAAATAAAGATTTAAAAGGAAGAAAGCAGGCTGGTGAGATGGCTCAGAAGGTAAGAACACTGACTGCTTTTCCAAAGGTCCTGAGTTCAAATCCCAGCAACTACATGGTGACTCACAACCACCCGTAACGGGATCTGATGCCCTCTTCTGGCGTGTCTTAAGACAGCTACACAATGTACTTAGGTATGATAACAAATTAATTTAAAAAAAAAAAAAAGGAAGAAGCTAGCCGGCCCATCAGAGCAACAGGAAGCAAATGAGGACAATGACACGTGGCATATCTGACTTAGAACCTGCAATTCAGTCTTTTAAATTAGTATTTCGGGCTGGCAAGATGGCTCAGTGGTTAAGAGTGCCGACTGCTCTTCCAAAGGTCCTGAGTTCAAATCCCAGCAACCACATGGTGGCTCACAACCATCCGTAATGAGATCTGATGCCCTCTTCTGGAGTATCTGAGGACAGCTACAGTGTACTTACATATAACAAATAAATAAATCTAAAAAAAAATTTAGTATTTCAACTCCATAATACAAACATGAGGTGTCGTAGTGCATCCTGGGAGCGTCAGGTGGACCAGAGCTATGCACTTCCTGCCAGCCAGGAAGCAGAGAAGCAGACTGAGAGGGGCCCTTCGAGAACAACAGTCCCCTGCCCCCCCCCCCGCTGTGTCCCCCCTCATCTCAGCTCCTATGGCCTACTTCCTCCAGTAAGACCTCCACCTCCTGAAGGTTCCAGAATCTCACAGAACAGCAGGACCGGAAGCCCCTGGGTGACAGTCCCATTCAAACCACAACACAGCGTGTTATGCTCACGAAGACAAAAATGCAGGAACACAATTGAAAATCATAAAAGATAACTATTTAGGGCCTGGAGAGATGGCTCAGTGGTTAAGAGGCATGCGCGTCACCTCCAGAAGCCTCAGGTTCAATTCCCAGCACCGCATCTGTGGCTCATGACTGCCTATAAGCCTAGCACAGGGCCAAAGCCTCTGTGGGCACCTGCATTCCTGTGTGCACAGGCTTATACATCATTAAAAACAATAATGATAAAAATAAGAACTGCTGGGTGATGATGGCACATGCCTTTAGTCTCAGCACTTGGGAGGCAGAGGCAGAGAGATCTCTATGAGTTCAAGGCCAGCCTGGCAGTGAGACTCAGTGTTGAATGGGTTCAGGTTCTCATTGTAGGTGCTAAAGGTATTTACATGTAGACCATTGTAATGGGTTCTGTTAAGGTTTGCTCTGTTGCTATGTATTGTAACACTAAATACTGACACACACACATACTCAAGATCTGGTTGCCCTCAGGGATGAGAGAATCCTCACACACAACAAGCGAGGCTATGTGACCTTGTTCCTTCATTTAAAACTATTGGTTGAATAAGGATGCCGGCAGCTGATAGCCGGGCCGAAGAGAGGTGGGTTGGGTTTCGGTTCCCAGGCTTGGGGTCTAAGGAGGACCATGAGGGACTGTAGAGAAAGTGGAAAGAGGAGAGACGCCATGGGGCAGATGAGTCTTGAAAATATGGCCATGAGGACTGGTCAGTTGGAGCTAAGAGAGGCCCATATGGTACATGGCTAGTTATAACTCAGGGTGATGGATCGGGAAGTAGATTAGAGGTTAGATATCTGCCCAACTCTAGTACATTAAAGGCTTGGGAGGACATTAGCCGAAAGACCCAACAAAGGGGAGATAGAACCTGTAGAGACCATATCCAGTGGATAGGCATGGCCCCCGTTGAGGGATAGGGCCGCCCACCCACCTCAAAAATATTAATCCAGAATTCCCCCTGTCAAAGGGAAATGTAGGGACAAAGAATGGAGCAGAGACTGAAGGAAAGGCCACCCAGAGACTGCCCCACCTGGGGATCCATCCCATCTGCAGAAACCAAACCCAGGAACTATTGCTCATGCCAAGAAGCACTGGCTGACAGGAGCCTGGTATAGCTGTCCCCTGAGAGGCTCTGCCAGAGCCTGACCAAGACAGATGCAGATGTATGCAACTAAACATCGGACTGAGCGTGAAGACCCCAATGGAGGAGTTAGATCAAGGACTGAAGGAGCTGAAGGGGTTTGCAATCCCATAAGAAGAACAACAATATCAACCAACCAGATCTCCCAAAGCTCCCAGGGACTAAACCACCAAACAAAGAGTACACATGGAGGGACCCATGACTAGCAGAGGATGGCCTTGTCAGACATCAGTGGGAGGGGAGCCCCTTGGTCCTGTGGAGGCTCAATGACTCAGTGTAGGGGAACACTAGGGCACTGAGGCAGGAGTAGGGGAGGGGGTGGGGGAGCACATCATAGAGGTAGGGGGAGGAGGGATGGGAGAGGAGGTTTGTGAAGGGGAAACTGGGAAGGGGGATAACATTTGAAATGTAAATAACTAAAATAACCAATAAGAAAAATTTAAAGGCTTATCGTAAACGTTCTGTGTCATTTATCTGGGAACTGAATGATCAAAGGTGGAGTAGAACACCACCACCCCCATTTGAGATTAAATAATTAATATAACGGGCTTGAATTTAATGCTGCTGATAGTGTGGTTAGAAGTGGTGTTGGAGATGAGGGGATACCACAGTCAATGAGTACTTGTCTTATAAACACAAGGACCTGAGTTCAATCCCCAGGACCCAGATTAAAAAGCCAGGTGTGGGTGATACATGCTTGTCAGCCCACACCCAGGACGCACAGACATCAGAGTCCCTGAGGCTCAGGGATCAAACTATGTGGTTGAGTTCCAGGCCAATGAGAGACCATGTCTCAAAAGAACAAAGCAAGAGCTGGAGGGCTGGCAAGATGGCACAGTGGTTAATAGCACTAACTGCTCTTCCCAGCAACCACATGGTGGTTCACAACCATCTGTAATGAGATCTGACGCCCTCTTCTGGTGTGTCTGAAGACAGCGACAGTGTACTTACATATAATAATAAATAAATTATTGGGCCAGAGCGAGTGCAGGCCAAGCCAACAGAGGTCCTGAGTTCAATTCCCAGCAACCACAAGATGGCTCACAACCATTTGTACAGCTACCGTGTACTCACATACATAGAATAAATAAATAAATGGAGAGATGGCTTGATGGCTAAGAACACTGGCTGCTGCTGTTCCAGAGGACTGGGATTCGATTGCCAGCACCCACATGGTAGTTCACAAGCATCTGTAACTCCTGGTCCAGGGGAGCCAACACCCTCTTCTGTCCTCCATGGGCATCACGAATGCACATGGTCATTGACATGCATGCAGGCAAGATACCTTTTTTTTTTTTTTTAAAGCTTGGTGTGGTAAGAGGCAGAGGTAGGTGGATCCCTGTGAGTTTGAGGCCAGCCTGGTTTATACAGCTAATACCAGGATAGCCATGGCTATACAGAGAAACCCTGTCTTGAAAAAACAAAAGAAAGAGAGAAAGAGAGAAAGAGAGAAAGAGAGAAAGAGAGAAAGGAAGGAAGGAAGGAAGAAAGAAAGAAAGAAAGGAAGGAAGGAAGGAAGGAAGGAAGGAAGGAAGAAAGGAAGGAAGGAAGAGAGAGAGAGAGAGAGAGAAAGAAAAGAAAGAAAGAAAGAAAGAAAGAAGGAAGAAATGGGGAAGGAAGGAAGGAAGGAAGGAAGGAAGGAAGGAAGGAAGGAAGGAAGGAAGGAAGGGAGGGAGGAAGGGAGGGAGGAAGGGAGGGGACTCTGGTAGCCCAAGCTAGCCTCAAATTTCCTATATGACTAAAGATGACCTTGAATTTCTGATCCTTCTGCTCTGCCTCCTGAATGCTAGGATTATAGGTGAATACCACCATGCAGGGTTTATGTGGTCCTAGCGATGGAAACCAGGGCTTTGTGGGTGCCAGGCACATACTCTCTCAGCAGAGCCACAACCCCAGCTCCAAAATGTAATTTTAAAAATGACATCGACGCAGAGCTCCTCACAGAGCTGGCTTCCCGGAACGCAGCCCACCCTCCATACCTTGAAGTGACGTTCCACAGTGGACAGGAAGCGCACATTGTCGGAGGCCTCCATGTGGAGCTTGAAGAGTTCCGTCAGGATAGGCTGCACATTGGCCGTGAGCATGGACTCTGCTTCTTTGATCACCTCTAAGACCTTCCTAACAAATGGAAGCTTCGTCTGCTCGTAGAGGGCGCTCAGCGTTGCATTTCTCTCTCTCCAGAATTCGATTTCAGCCAGAGGGCCATTGCCCTAAGAGAGACATGAGCGCACAGATAACACATGGTCATTTCCCCAGTGCCGCTGTCCCAACTGCTCCACATAGCGGGGAGTCAGTAGAGCGCTTCCAAGCGGACTCCTCCTCGTCCTGCATGGTTCAATCAGAATGGACCTCAGGACCCTACTGGGAATGCAAGACAGCACCCTGCCTTTCCTGGCGCACCCACAGTGCCAGAAACTGTCACTACAAAGGATAAAGCCCCACAGAAGAAACTCAGAAAGTGTGCCAGTATATTGCACAGGTGTATATGTATATGTATATGTATATGTATATGTATATGTATATGTATATGTATATGTATATGTATATGTATATGTATATGTATATGTATATGTATATGTATATATACATACACATATATGTGTGTGTGAGCTCGTGTATAAACACAAGTGTGTGCGCATGTATTCTTGTGAGTGTGTATATATGTATATGTGTGCATATACATGAGTATGTGTCTACTTTGTGAGAATGTATGTGATTATGTGCGTGTTACAGGTGTGTGTATGTGTGCTCATGTATACACATGAACATGTATGTGTGTTCGTGACAGAAAAAAGAGAGCATGTGTTTGTGATCATGTGTGCATTGAACATGTATATGTGTGTATGCATGTAAGTGTGTGCACATGAGTGTGTGTGCTTGTGTCAGGAAAAGTGTGTGTGCGTGCATGCACATGCTCATGTAGACTAGAGTTCAAACTTGGGTGTCATTCAGCAGGAACTATCTTGTTTCAATTTTTCTTTTAACTTTTTTGTTTTGAAACCAGGTCTTACCGGGTAGCCCTGGTTGACCTGGAACTCACTATGTAGACCGGTGTCTTGGGGCATCTACTGCTGGGATAAGACACCACAGACCAAATCAGCTCGAGGAAGAAAGGGTTATGTCAGTTTACGGTTCCCCAGCAAGTCCAACCTGGAGAAAAGTGGGGCAGGACCTGAAGCAGAGGCCATGGAAGAATGTTGCTTACTGGCTTGCTCCTCATAGCTTGCTCAGCTTGCTTTCTCATATCTCCCAGGAGCACCTACCCAGGGGTGGCACCACCTACAATGAGCTGGGCCCTCCCCATCAATCATCAATCAAGAAGAGGTACCACAGGCTTGCCCACAGGCCAGTTTACTGGGGGCATTTTCTCAGTTGAGGTTCCCTCTTCCAAAACAACTCAAGCTTGTGCCAAGTTGATGGAAAAATGAGCCAGCACAGTTGGGATTGCTTTGAAGTCACAAAGATAGCTTGCCTCTATCTCCAGAATGCTGGGACTGAAAGCCTGGACCACCAAGTCCTCACACAACTTGCTTTCTTATTTCAAACAGTTGACTTGGGTTCCTAGGGATGGCAGCCCAGCTGGCTCAGCCCATGGTGGTCTGAATAAGAATGGCTCCCATAGACTCTTGGGTTTGAATGTTTAGTCATCGGGGAGTGGCAGCGGTTAAGAAAGATTAGGGTCCGGGTGGCGGTGGTGGCGCACGCCTTTAATCCCAGCACTTGGGAAGCAGAGGCAGGTGGATTTCTGAGTTCGAGGCCAGCCTGGTCTACAGAGTGAGTTCCAGGACAGCCAGGGCTACACAGAGAAACCCTGTCTTGAAAAACAAAAACAAAACAAAAAAAGAAAAGAAAAGAAAAAGAAAGAAAGATTAGGAAGTGTAGCCCTGTTGGTATGCTGTGGAGGTGGGGGGTGGGGGGTGGGGGGTGGGGGGGTGGGGGTGGGAGTGGGGGTGGGGTGGGCTTTGAGTTTTCAAAAACCTAAGCCATTCTCAGTATCTCAAGAGCTCTCTCTCTCTCTCTCTCTCTCTCTCTCTCTCTCTCTGCTTGCCCGGCAGGATATAGCTCTCTCTGCTGCTTCTCTAGCACCACTCCTGCCTGCTGCCCTGTTTCTACCAGGCTAATCAACTAAACCCCTCAAACTGTAAGCAAGCCTCCAGTTAAAGGCTTTCTTTTACAAGTTGCCTTGGTCTTGGTGTCTCTTCACAGCAATAGGGCAGGGACTAAGACAGGATAAGCTCTGTCACTCCAGACAGCGATCTGAGAGCACCTGAACAAAGGCAATGTTCCGACGTCCTCACCCACAGCATCTTTTAGGGAAGTCTCCAACAGGAAGAAAAAGAGACCTGTTCCTTGGGGTGCTGGGTGTGACCTGCGCCAGGCTCCTTCCAAGCCCCTCTGCACAGAATACCTGGGGCTTCTTCTTCATCTGGGAATCCAGCGCATATGAAATCTGGCCCAGCCAGTGGATCACGCACTGCTCCAAATTCTCCACCAGTTCTGGATTGGACACCAGCTCTGACATGTCTCCCTCCACACTGATGCTGGGCATCTCCAGTTTGATCTCACCTGGTGGAGGGCATCACGTTAGAGCCTAGCTTAGGAAAAACCTGTAACGTTCCCGTTCATCAGCCAGCTCTACCCTCCCGCATCATCGGGTCGTTAGCCTGTCTCCTCGGCCATCTCTGGCTCGAGTTCTTTCACAGGCATGTGATCGGATGATGGTCTGAGACCGGACTTCAGCGCTATTTAAGAGATCCTCAGAGACTGGGGAGGTTGCCCAGTGGTTAGGGCCACTCTCTGTTCTTCCAGAGAACCAGAGGTATCAGCACTGTAACTCAGCTCTAGAGTATCTGACGCCCTCTTCTGGCCTCCACTGGTACCTGCTCTCACGCGCACTCTCCTGCCGCTGCCACCACACAAATACACAAAGTAAAATACATCTTTGGAGAGGGGGAAAATAACTGGTGTAAATGAAGATAAGTCGGGTTATCCAAATCAAGATAATGTAAAGGAAAAAAATATTTAAGTCCTGATTCTTTGTGCCAGAGGCTGGAGTGAATATGTCCATTCGACAAGAGCAGAAGGCCCTGGGGAAATAAATGGAGTTAAAACATCTCAGAACTAAACAGAGCAACGAGCAAGGAAAGGTCCAGCTGCAGTGCTCTTCAGGCACATAAAACACAGAAACTAGGGGGATGCCTCCATGGCTAAAGTGCTTGCTGCACAAGCATAAGGATATGAGTTCAAATCCCCACAACTCCTATGCAAGCCAAGAGCAGTGGTTCATGTCTGTCACCCCAAAGTGGAGACAAGTGGATTCCCTGGGGTTCGATGACCAGCCAGCCTAACCCAGTTGGAAAGCGAGAGACCTCATCTCCAAAAAAGACAGAGAATGTCACCTAGGGAGCAACACCTTACCAGGACCTGCACACACAGGTGCACCTCCACCCTCACCCACGAAGAGGTAAGAAAAGATGTGGTTCTTGTCACCACAGGGACTTCATTGCTTTGCTTCTAAACAATTCCCTGGCCGGGCTTGGTGGTGCACGCCTTTAATCCCAGCACTCGGAGGCAGAGGCAGGTGGATTTCTGAGTTCGAGGCCAGCCTGGTCTACAAAGTGAGTTCCAGGACAGCCAGGGCTATACAGAGAAACCCTGTCTCAAAAAAAACAAAAAACAGAAACAAAAAAAACCCAAACAAACAAAAAAACAATTCCATTTCCAGTGAGCATATAAACAAGAATTCTCGGGGCTTGAGATGTGGTCCAGCAGGTAGGGCGTGGCACGGGGTTCAACCCCCAGCATTGGATAAACAGAGCACAGAGCATGGGAGCACACGGGTGTGACCTTAGCCCTTGGGAAGTAGAGGCAGGAGGATCAGAAATTGAAAGTCACCCTCCGCTCTTTGACACAGATCTGGGCTACAAGACACCCAGTCTCAAAAAAAAAGGGGGGTGGGGTGGGGTGGGGGTTGTCTAGAGATATGAAATGGCTCAGTGGTTTAGAGCACTGGGTGCTTTTCCAGAGGACCGTGGTTAGACTCCCAGCACCCATGTGATTCACAACAGCCTGTCACTCCGGTTCAGTTCCAGGAGATCCAGCACCCTCTTCTAGCTGCTGCAGGTACTGAATGCATACATACATGCAAACCCCCAAACACATTTAAAATGATACGTTAAAAAGATCATAAACTGTTAGGAATTGGTAGCACATGCCTTTCATCCCAGCACTTGGGAGGCATAGGGAGGTAGAACTAGAAGTTCAAAGCCAGCCTGGCCTACAGATCGAGCTCTAAGACAGCAAGACAGCCAGGGCTACACAAAGAGACCCTGTCTCAGAAACAAACAGACAAACAAACAAACAAACAAACACCAAACAAAAATCACAAAGTGGAACAAAATCAATAAGGGTTCTGAATTTTGGCATTGTCTTCTTAGGGTGAGTTATTAGTTCTTTGAGCACGGCTTGGGGGAGGGGCGGGGCGGGCAGAACAGACCTTCAAGCTGCTGTATAGTCCTTTGAATGTTGTTCTCAAATTTCTGCAGATTCATTAAGAACTCATCGCGGATCAGTTGGACGCTGTGGTACTCCATCGGCTCCCCCGGGATGACCACCGACTCTGCCAGGTCATAAACAGAAAACTCCTGGTTCTCTCCAGACAGTGTCCCCTGGCCTGACTCCGATTTGTGCTGGTTGAAGGACAGTGCGGGCATGAAAACCTGCAAAGGCACAATGTGTTACAGCTAACCTGCTCAGGGTCTCCAGCTGTCTGTTACACTGATGGATGTGCAAGTCGGTGCCAGGCCTATAGCTCCAGCCTTCAGGAGGCTGAGGCAGGAGGACTGCAGTTTGAGGCAGCCTGGGCTGGCTATTGAGACAAGAAGGATTTTTTTTTTTAGATTTATTTATTATTATATGTAAGTACACTGTAGCTGTCTTCAGATACACCAGAAGAGGGAGTCAGATCTCCTTACGGATGGTTGTGAGCCACCATGTGGTTGCTGGGATTTGAACTCTAGACCTTCGGAAGAGCAGTCGGGTGCTCTTACCCACTGAGCCATCTCACCAGCCCAAGAAGGATTTTTGATACAACAGAGGTTGCAGGTGATGTCTGGATCTACTTATGTGACATGTGACCGCTTAGAAAGAATTGTGTTTCACTCTGAGGATATTTTATAACAAATGGCTTGATTGGCTTAAGCAAGCAGCGGCTCTGCTCTCAGATGTTGAGAGACTAAAAGATGTCACCCAGAGGCCTGGTGTGGCAGGAGCCGACCTGTGATCCCAGCACTTGACAGGCAGGTGCTGTACCACTACCCATGAGTTCAAAGCCAGACTGGTCTACAAAGGGAATTCCAGGCCAGCCAGGGCTATGAAGACCCTGTCTCAAAATCAACCTATCTTAAATGAATAGGCACACAGACAGAGCTAGTGGACTCTCCAGCCCTTCTTTGGAAGCAGCCACTGTCTGGGAGATGCCAGGGTCTCTGTGGGCTCCGCGGTTACCTGGCAGATGACGTCCTTTAGGAGCTGGAGCACCTGAGAGTTGATGACCCCATACTCCATGGTCTCTGGCATGATTTCCATTGCTTCCTTCATGTCTGTGGCTTCTGGGATGGCGTCTAAACACAAACACACCCTAAGCATCCAGCCAGTGGGTGGCGGGGACATTTTTAGGCTAGTGTCCTGGGAGTCTCTTCTTCCCATCAGAGGCTCTGGTCACAAAGTCAGAAGCCAAGGTAGGCTGACCTGGATCCAAACAAGCCCTGGGCGAACGAGACTAAAATAGACTACGCTGAACTTTTGAGTTGTTGGAAGTTTTTAAAGACAGTGGGAGCTAAAAAGTTGCCCTGTTTTTCACATTACAGTATTAACACGGGGTCTCAGGGACAAGAAATTGATAGCTTTGATTTTATTTGCTTACTTAGTTATTGTTTTCTTCCTTTTTCTGTTTTTCTTTTATCTATCTATCTATCTATCTATCTATCTATCTATCTATCTATCTATCTATCTATCTATTTATGTAAGTACACTGTTGCTGTCTTCAGACACACCAGAAAAGAGGGCATCAGATCCCATTACACATGGTTGTGAGCCACCATGTGGTTGCTGGGAATTGAACTCGGGACCTCTGGAAGAACAGTCCGTGCTCTTAACCTCTGAGCCCTCTCTCTAGCACCTAAAGGTCATATTTTAAAAAGATGTATTTAGGGGGCTGAAGAGATGACTCGGCCAGTGCAGCACTTGCTGTTCTTGCAGCTTTGAGTTCAGTTCCTGGCACCTACATCAGAGGGTGACTCGCAACCATCTGCCACTCCAGTGCAAGGGGATCCCGTACCCCCTTCTGATGTTTGAGGGCATCAGGCATGCATGGGGTGCATGGGGTGCACAAAAACACTCATACACATAAAACAAAAAAAATACATCTTAAAATACGCATACAGCTTATCTCCAGGGCTGGAGAGATGGCTTGGTAGTCAAAGGATTGCCACACAGGCATGAAGACCAGGGATAGGAGCCCAGGTAAATGTCAGGTGGGTGTGGTGGCTCACTATAATTCTAGCCTTTGGAGGGAGAGAAAGGGAATTGATGCCCAGAGCAAGGTCGAGAGACTAGCCTACCAACCGGCTCTGTGTGGGTGGTGGTGGTGAACCCCTCCCGGCACTCGGTGGGTTCGAGGCTAGCCTGATCTACAGAATTCCAGGACAGTCAGGGCTCTATACCTATCTTGAACCCTGTCTCAAAACACCCCCAAATACCCACACAAAACAAACAAACAAACAGACAGACTGTACCCATGAATGCCCCCCTGCCCCCCCCCCCACACACACACACACAAAGCTTGAAGGTACCTTTTGAACTTCTGAGGAAAAAAACCACATTCTGTTGCAAAAACTCCTCGGGAAGAGAGGCGAGGTTCACACGCAGCTCCAGCTTGTTGATGATGCGTTTTACAATTTTCTGAAACAGACAGGACCCCATTGGGCCCGCAGGTGAGCGCTCGGTGGAATGTGGGCGTGCCTAATATGATTAAGGAGGCCGTGGCTATACAGTGGCCACAGAAGAGCTAATTCACACTCGGATCCCTGACCCTGAGCCTGCATCTTCTACTAACCAGGCTGGGCGGTGAAGATTGTGGTGTACTGAGCAGAGTTGACCGGGAGTGGGGTGGGGCCGGGAGGGGAGGGGCGGGGCAAGCCGGACGAGGCAGGTGGGGCGGGGCAGGACAGTGCGGCTCCTGGAAAGAAACTAGCTGCTTCTGGCAAGCTGGTTTGTTGTTTCAGGGTCTTCCGTGGGAATTTCGCTTATGTCTTTAGGGAGGAGGCTGCTTGTACAATTATTTCCTTTCGAAAGATTTATTTATTGGGGTCGGAGAGATGGCTCAGCTCTTCCGGAGGACCTGGGTGGAGTTTCCAGTACCTTCATAGTGGTTCACAACCATCTGCAACTTCAGTTCTAGGGTGTCTGCCCCTCACTTCTGGCCACGTGTGTGCCACTATATTGGGTCCCTCCTTTCTTTGTAAGCCATAATTCCTAATGGGACAGGGTTTTTTTTGTTTTTGTTTTTTGTTTTTTTGGGGTTTTCTTTTGGGTTTTTTTGTTTTGTTTTGTTTTTTTGTTTTTTTGTTTTTTTTGTTTTGTTTTGTTTTTTTTGTTTGTTTGTTTTTGGTCCCTGTGCATCCCTCAGCCAATCAAAATGAGTCTAAAGGTCCTCTGGGACATCTCAATACAGGATTCTGAAATCTCCACTCTAATGCACTGTGTCCCTCGCATGCTCTGTATCTGTTGCCCTGTCATAAGGGAGGTCCCCGAGCCACTCTTCCACGGAGGGCAGAGAGCAGGGCGCACCTTGCCATACAGTTTGCTGTAGGTCTCTACATCTGGCTCTTCGTCATCCATATCAAATAGAGAGGGGGTCATGGAGTCACTTCTCAGCTTTGAGAACTTGACTGCAAAACACAATGCATTGTGTGAGTTGAGATGGCCAGAAAGAAAGGTTTCCCAGCACCCAGATACCTTGTTCTGGCAACTCCTGACCTCTACATAGCCTTGGCCCGTCACATGCCATATGACATGTCCAAGGTCAGGAGTGCGGCAGTCACAGCAGGCCACACATCCAAAAAAAAAAAAAATCCTCCAGTATGATCAGAGGTTTATGTGTTGTTGGCTGTGGGCGCCTAGCAGGTAATATCTCTGACTCTTTTTCAACCTTACAAGATATTTATGAGTAAGAGACACAAGACTAGGGGTGTAATTCTGCAGTAGACACTTGTTTAGTGTGCACAAAGGCCCTGGGCTCCATCTCCAACTCAGCACAACAAACAGGGAGGTGAAGTGCTACAGACCTGTCACCCAGCCCTTCAGAGCTGGGGACAGGAGGATCATGAGTACAAAATCACCTTAGGCTACATAGAGTTCATATCTACGTACCCTGGGCTCATAGCCTGAGCTATGTGAGAGCCTATCTCAAAAATTATATATAGAGAGAAGCTGAAAAGATAGCTCAGATTTTAAGAGCATTTGCTGTTCTTCCATGGGGACCTGGGTTTGGTTTCCAGACCCCACATGGCAGCTAACAACTCTCTATAACTCCAGTTTCAGGTGTTCGGATGCCCTCTTCTTGCCTGTATGGGTACTGTAGGCAAAAGGCACACATATACACACGCAGGCAAACAAACGCTCGAACGCATAAAACAGAATGATCTTCTTAAGAAATAAAACTAAAAAACAACAAGAAGAAATCAAAATACTTTAGTCTGTCAAACCCACCAGGACCCAGGGAGGGCTGGAATCCTCCAGGGGTTCCAGGTTCAGCAATGAGAGCTTCAGCTGGCCAGGCAATTAACTGTACAGAAGGGTGGCTTTCTAGACTGGCTCCGTTCTGTACGGAAAGCACTGTATATACAGGGCAGCTTTGGGAGCAGTTCAATGGGGGACACTAAAACCTCTCTGCTGTCCCCCTCCCCAGAATATGGGACAATCACCTGTACTTTTGCATCCTGGAGTGTCAGGTGACCTCTGTCACAGATGCTAGCATGCTGGCTGGCAGGGGAAATGACAGTACCAATATGAATTGCGCACTAGTAACCTTCTGCCAAAAAGACACTCAGGGGTGTGTTCAGTGGCACTTGAAATAGTTAACACTGGCTTGGGTTGAGGTGCTGGATGGCACCATTGGTAAAGTGTTTACAATGTGAACGCGAGGACCCAGCATCCCGTAGAAAACCAGCTATGAAGTACGTGTGTGTAGTCTTGGCTTTGGAGAGGCTGTGGCAGGAGAACCACTGGGGCTCACTGGCCAGGCAGTCTAGTCTATCTTCTGTGCTCCAGGCCAGTAAGAGATCTTGGTTCAGAGAACAAGGTGGGCAGCTACAGAGGAATGCCACCCAAAGTCATGTGTGTATGTGAATATATGCAGTTGTCTATGCACATGTGTACAGCATACGCACCAGTGTGGGTGTATGTGTGTGCAAGTATGCACACATGCCAGTAAAGAAATGGTTAATGCTGAGTTTTTATGCTATGGGTTTTGTTCCTTTGCTTTTTACAGCAGAGTCTCATGTAGCTCAGGCTAGCCTCAAACTCACTATTGAGACCCTGTCTTTAGAAGAAGAAGAAGAAGAAGAAGAAGAAGAAGAAGAAGAAGAAGAAGAAGAAGAAGAAGAAGAAGAAGAAGAAGAAGAAGAAGAGAAAGAAAACCCTGTCTTTTGTTCCTGAATTTAACTGCCAAAACCCTCCCCCCACACACACACACACACTCACCCTGCCTCAATCTTTGTCTGGCTAAGAGAAGTGATAGCGTGAGCCCAGACAATCGTGGAAGAGCCCACATGACAGAAAGGAGAGACGGGACTGGTGTGCCCACCGGCCAAGGGGTGCCAGCAGCTGAAGAAGACAAGGAGTGGCCTTCCCTGAGAGCTTGCAGAGGGCATTGGATCTGGGCCCCCTGGATCTGTGAGATGATGTGTTTCTCTTGTTTTCTGCTGTCTCATTAAGGCTGGGTATAATGACAACCCAGGGACCCTTGTGCACAGATCCACCACCAACTCCACAGGCTCGCCCCGCCCCCTGCAGTGGCGGCTTCATTTCCTCCAGACACCCACCTGACATTTTTTCGGTGGCCTCTACTTTTTGATAGTCACTCTCCTCTTCCTCTCCCTCCTCATCAAAGACCAAGGGAATGTCTTCTTTCCGGAACCATAACAGGGAAGGTAACAGAAAAGAGAGTTATCCCCATATGAGAGGACCGCACCTTTGCTTTAAGGACAGCCAAAGTGTAGAGACATGCCCCATAGAGGACTCATAAATGTCACTGCAAAATCTTATGCTGGGTCCAGTAAGGAAGACTTGTGTCAATTCAGACAAGGGTGAAGGGCACTCCGTATTTCAGTTACAATTAGCCTGGAAGAAATACAACCAACCAGAGAGTATGAAAGAGACTCGGTACATCACACTGTGGTGTGTTCTGAGCACTGGGCACAGCCTAGAAACTTCCAGTAAGCCCAGCGTGGTGGTGCTGGTCTGTAATCCCTAGATTCAGGAGGTAGAGGCAGAAGGATCAGGAGTTCAAGGCTAACTGTCACTAATAACAAGTTCAAGATCAGTCTGGTTTGTCTCAGAGAACAAAATGAGGGCCAGAAACAACCCCCAGGGGCGGGGAGCTCTGAGGTGAGACCAAGACACTTACAGAGTGAAGGCACCTAGCCAGGTGGCTGAGTCAAAGAAGACACAGAAGGGAAGGGACAATTGCCTGCTGCTAGTCAGAATCTCTGGTGATTATGAGAACTTAGGGTCTTAATGCATTTTTTTTTGGTCTTATTTTGTTTGTTTTTTAAATGTATATAGAATACCCTTAGTATATCCTGGAATCTGTGCTTTTTAAAAAAAAAAAGATTTATTTATTTAATATATGTAAGTACACTGTCACTGTCTTCAGACACACCAGAAGAGGGCATCAGATCTCATTGCAGATGGTTGTGAGCCACCATGTGGTTGTTGGGATTTGAACTCAGGACCTCTGGAAGAGCAGTCAGTGCTCTTAACCGCTGAGCCATCTCTTCAGCTCGAATCTGTATTTTTATTTGGTGATAATGAATGGGCCTAACTCAGAGGCCCGGGATAATGTGTTCAGGCTCAAAGTTCTACCTGGGGGAGAAAAATGAAGGCTGGGAAGGTTAGATTCCTGTGAGGCTGAGGCAAGAGGATTGAGAATTTGAGGGTACTTTGGGTTACACAATAAATTCCAGGCCAGCCTGGGCTACGAGACCCGGTTTCACAATATAATAATGAAAAGAAACAGAAATAAGCTATAGCAGAGCAGAGTGTGTCATAACACTACGTCTCTTTCTCTCTGGCCTCCTTCCTCTCCCCTCCCTGCCCTTCTGGCTTGCTCACTATGGAGTTTAGGTGCGCCTCACTCAAACTTGCTATGGTCCTTAGGTGACCCTCCCGCTGCCTGAAGCATCTTACAGGATCCAAAATTCCGTGTCCCGGGAGGTGTGCAACCCTGCACTGTTGAGAGCTTGAGAGCGAGGATGGGCAGCGCCCCTCAGAGCACAGATGAGAACTGAAGATGAGAACATGGTCCTGGGCAAATAGCAGGGCTAAGAGCCAGCCTCTGCTCACGCTCACCTGGCTCCTCCACCTCCACCTCCTCAGGCACCAGTATGCGGTAGAAGAACAGCGCAGAGGCGTTGTCCTCGTCACTCAAGTGGTTGAGGAAGTGCAAGATGCAGTCCTCCGCCTCGCTGTCATCACGGCTCAGCATCTCCTCGAATAGCATAGGGTTGGTGAGGTTGAAGGCAGTGTATACGCGGTCGCGCATCCACAGGACCCGCAGGTCGTCCATGGCGCAGACCTGAGCAGCGCAGGGCGCAGAACAGACTGGGCAGGGAGCCGGGCGGGCGTCCGTGGCAACGGCGACCCTAGCAACGGGGACCTGGGCAACGGCGCCAGCGCGGGGCTGAGGGCCCTAGTCTGCTGTCAGGAAAGCTAAGGTACAAGAGAATTGGTAACTGAGACAAGGGCTTTGTGGCAGAGCCAGGCAGGACTAGAAGCAGGAAACAGGTTAGCTTTTGAAACGGGTTAGCTTCTGTAAGTAAACTTGACACCAACCTACACTTAGCAGGGAAGAAGGAATCTCAACTGAGACATTACACTACCATCAGATTGGCCTATGGACCCTTTTCTTGATTCCTGATTAATGTAGGAGGGCCCGGCCCACTGAGGGTGATGACACCCCTCACAGGTGGGCCTTAGTTGGCAGCCGAGCAAGCCAGGGCAAACAAATCAACACTGTTTCTCCAAGTCTCCGCTTCAGTTCCTGCTGTGTGCTTCTCCCCTTAATGATGGAGTGTAACCTAGGATAAAATAAACTCTTCCCTCCCAAGTTGGTTTTGGATGGTGTTTTACCATAGCAACAGAAGCAAACCAGGTCAGGCAGGCAAGACTGGCTTCAGCCATCAGGCACTGTGAGGACACTCGACAGGCCCTAAGAAAGGACTAGCTCTTTCTGGCGTAGGGGCTTAGGGAACAGGATCACAAGAAAACTAGACACTGGCATCTCAAAAATATACATTTATTTTGTCACTAGCAAAAGGGAGTTCAATACTGTCAGGCAGACTAGTCCTTCCATGCGTCTATCAGTACAGTGCGGCTCTGGCTGGCTCCCGTAGTTTCCGCCCCAGGTCCCAGCTCCAGAACACAGCCTTGACGAATCATCCTGTGGAGTTGCACGGTCTGAGGATTTCTTGATGTATTAGAGCAGTGGTCTGCTGGTGGGCAAACTGCCTCTTCACAACACCACAAGAGTTCCTAAGGCCCATCTGGATAGTGTGGCATGTATGCATACCCAGACTTCCTCCCTCCGTAGAAAAATGTGACCTTGGAGCTGGTTTTGTTTTTATTTTCCAAAACTTGTTCAAACTCTAAATCACAGCTTGATGTGCCAGCCCTGTAAGTTACCAGTGGACGGTCTGTGCCTTACTACACTCCTGCAGACGGAGCAGTGGGCCTGAATGTCATTACACCCATGGCCAGCATTGCATACCTGTAGTGCCAGCTGAGAGACTAAGGCAAGAGGATGGCAAGGCCAAGGCCTGCGTCGGTGGCATTAAATATCTTGAAGCATAGAGACCCATTCCAGAACTGAGGCCAGGGGAGGATCTGGGGGAAAAGGAGTCTGTCCCAGGTCCTATGGAGGAGGGAGCGTGCAGGAGCTCAAAGCCCTTTGCATGCCTCTACTGGCCACATCACATCGGGCCTTCCCACCAGCATAAGTCTATGTGACGTGGCTCCATTGATGTTGTTCTAGGAAGAGGAACATGTGACACCACCAAAGAGCTGCATCCCCTGAGAGGACGCTACCAATTATATTTCCAGAGGGCTCATGAAACAGTGACTTCCATTTATGCAAGGACATTTCTATTTAACTGTGACAGGCTTCAACTGAGAAGTTACTCTTGCTCTGTGTTCTGTACCCAGGTAAGAGATGCCAGTTATAAAAGAGGCCCCATCACAACTGCCAACAGGGACAGTACATATGGCAGAAACTGTTTGGTTCCTGTCCCTGGAAGCAGCTATCTCTGTGGTGACCAAAGACCCTGGGGGCACAGTAACAAGAGTGACATGGGGGTGACACATGATACAGGTAAGAGCAGGTCTACACTGGGCGGCACCAGCTTACCCAGCTGCCGGCAGGCTCGGCATCCTAGCTGGAGCCTCGCTGCCGTCAGTGTGGACCCCACAGGGGCTGGAGCGATCTGATGTTACTCTCCAGCTGAGGCACAAGCAGTCCATGCCTCTCAGCATGCAGCTCTTACAGGACCCAAGAAGCTGTGAAATTCTGGCTGCCAGAGGCTTGGCTTTTAAGGAAAGGGACCCACACTCTACCACATGGTTCTGGAGGGCTGAGGCACCAAAAGGTCTCTGCAATAGCGTGGAACTCAGAATTTTAAGAGGCCAGAGACATGTTAGATTCCTTTCTCTCTTTAGGGTTATTACATAGCCCAGGCTGGCCTCAAACTTACCACATAGCCAAAGGAAACCCTGAACTTCCTGATCCTCCTGCCTCCACCTTCTAAGTCCTTGGAATACCAGTCAGATGCCACCACACCTGGGTGAAGTGGTTCGGGGGATGGAAACAATCAGGCCACACCCCAGCCTCAGATTGCTTTCTGAAATACTTAGCTAAACTCGCTTAACGTAAAATGTGAAAGTGAGGATAATTTCTAAGACTGTGACATGGATCTAAGTGTTCAATGGGATTGAGCCAACTTCACTCAAAGCTGAGGACAGGTGATCTTACATGAATGTAATAAATTAACAGGTTAGTAAGAATCAGTTTTCAGCTAACCTGAACAGCTTGGGAAATCAAACTGGCCATCAGACCTTTATTCAGAATTAGTGCCAAAGTAAAAAACTATACTATTGTCCAGTAGAAGCAGTCTCTGTGGTAAAATATCTTCATCTGTTCTTTGCTATAAAAATACACACGGCTTTTCCTGTCTCCCCTGGGTTTTAAGGCTCAGGACAGTCATCCTTCAGAACGCACAACTGCCGTGACTGGTCTAACACAAGGATGAAGGACAAGCGTCTTTAAAAAATATGCAAGCAGGAGAGCCATCGCTGTGCCACTTTGTCACATTGTCTCCGATTATTAAAAGAAGATCAGGCTGTCACGCTGCCCCTCCCGGCAATCCTGCGAGCATTTTGGGAGAACTCACATACATTCTGGAGCAGGCAGTGGGAGCGGGGACCTGCTGATGACCCAGCAGTAATGTCTGAAAACACTATGCCTAACTTGAGCTGTTGGAAAATATTATCTGACATCTTCTTGCGATGGAATAACTTCATGTTTCTTTTTTTTTAAGTTGAAAAGGAATCAAGTATCTAAGACCATTTTTAGCTAGCTGTTCAGCTGGCTTCTCTCCTCCAATCTTACACTTTAAAAAATAACTTTAAAGTAGCGTTGGCATTAACTTATATTTGCTCATAATAAAAACCAACGAAATTTCTGTGTCCGGAGTGGTGAGTTTTACAAAATCTTCACCATGAGGAAGAGGTGTATCTTACAGAACCATTTGGCTGAATCGTAAGGCAATCAACGAGGGTGGAACTTTCCCCTGGTAAGTTCTGACCGGAGTGAGTGAGTGAATTCTGTAACATGATAGTCCTCCGTTGATCAGAGCGGGCTTGCTGCAGCGTGCAATCATGCTATGCTGTCATCATTACTGAACTTGGAGGAGAGCAGACTGAAGGAGAAGGGAACAAACTTGGTGCCTGCACCAACGTAGAATTTGTTCTGAAATTCTACCCTACAGAAAGAAAAATGAACACGTATTAAACACTATGGACTGCACCCTGGAACTGTGAGTGACTTAATGTTTCTACACTTCCTTTTTGGTTTTTTTTTTTGTTTTGTTTTGTTTTTTTGAGACAGGGTTTCTCTGTATAGCCCTGGCTGTCCTGGAACTCACTCTGTAGACCAGGCTGGCCTCGAACTCTGAAATCCGCCTGCCTCTGCCTCCCGAGTGCTGGGATTAAAGGCGTGCGCCACCACGCCAGGCTAAAAGCTAATTTTTTTTTTTAAGATTTATTTATTTTATTTATATATGAGTACACTGTTGCTCTCTTCAGACACACCAGAAGAGGGCATCGGATCCCATTACAGATGGTTGTGAGTCATCATGTGGTTGCTGAGAATTGAACTCAGGACCTCTGGAAGAGCAGTCAGTGGTCTTAACTGCTAAGCCATCTCTCCAGCCCTGTTTCTACACTTCTTAAAACAAAGCAAAACAAAACAAAACAAAACAAAACAAAACAAAACAAAAACCTTTCTATCCTCTTTGCATTCTTGGTATAAACACTTTCACCTGACCTCTTCTCCCATCCACCGTGTCTTGTCCTCGTGTCACCTCAGCATCCTGCCCTCTGGCCCCTGTATGTGTCAGCAAGTCTAGCACACCTCCAGCTCTCATACACCAGAGACATGGAAGGTAGGACAGAGGACCTCCTCTGGAACACTCAGGAGGGCTGCTGAGAGGGCTCACGGGTAAAGGCATTTAACCCCAAACCTAACAACTGGAGTTCAATTCCCAGGACTCAACAGTAAGAAGACAGCTAACCCCTGCAAGTTGGCCTTTGACCTCCCAGCAACAAGGAAGGTATCTAAGTGTCAGACAGTGGTGACACCTCCCAATGCCAACATAAATAAAACTGGGAATGTATACAGTTCAGGCATGATGGCACCTGCCTGTAATCCTAGCACTCGGGAGACGGAGACAGAGGCAGAGGCAGAGAGATCTCTGTAAGTTCGAGGCCAGCCTGGTCTAAATACTGAGTTCCAGGACAGCCAGGGCTATATAGCAAGACCCTGTTTCAAAAGGCAGGAACATACACAATTGTTTCACAGACAGACATTTTCTTTTACTTGTAAGAAAACTGAATTTTGTTTCTGAACTTTAAACTGTCGTCTGGCAGGGAGGAGCTAGTCCATCACACGCATTGCATTTAGAAAGGGGTTTTATATACATTATGTTTTTCTTAATGGGCAGATTTTTCGTAATCATTTGCATTGCACAAGCATATGTGTGGATAAACATGCTACAATATACATGTGACTGTCAGATGACAACTGCTGGACATTAGCTCCCTCCCTCCACCATGTGGGTCCCAGGGATTGAACCTATGTCCCCAGGCTTGGCAGCAAGCACCTTTACCCACTGAGCCAGCTTGCCAGCTCCTGTTTCCTTTTTTAAAAGATTTGTTATATTTTTAAAGTCTGTGTCGTGCATGAGTGCAGGTGCCTGCAGGGCACTGAATCCCTCGTGCTGGAGTTACAGGAGGGTGTGAGCCCTGATGTGGGCACTGGCGAATGAACTTGGGCCCTTCCCAAGCACAGTGAGAGACAGCTCTTAACTACTGAGCCGTCTCTCCAGCCCTCACTTTCATTTTTTACAATCCTGTTCTGAGGACACACAGAGCACTCACCAGTGAAGCCTTATGGCGTGGAGGAATGCAGAAAGACCCTCCATGACCAGAAGGATAAAAATGGTCAAAACTGCAAAGAAAGCCATGACAGGCAGCAGCAGCAAGACCCCATAGGTGGTGTCCACACGCAGCCCCACGCGCATCAGCATGGCCCACAGCACATCAGAGAGCTCTGCAAAGAAAGCCGTTTGGAAAACATAAGCCCTCTCTCTCACCACCCTCGTGACAGAAGGAATGACAACCCATCAGCCTATCCCCCCAGCTGAGGCCAAAAACCTCCAGGCCTTCCTCCTTAAAGAACAACAATCTTAGGAGGCTTCGTTATGCCCTCCTGCTGCCTAACTCAGACCAGACCTGGATCGAGTACCCTGTCTGAACCTCAGGAGTGACCAGTTCGAGTTTGGGTCTGTGGTCAGCAAGGCAGCCTCTGCACCTTCACTGTCTTGGGACACAGAGGGCTTCCTCTGTCCCTGTTGGTCAGTACTCTCCGGTGACTACCCATCTCTGTCATGTGTCCCAGGCCTTTGTCACACACTGTATGCTGTGTGTGAGTGACTGCAGTCAATGGCTGTCACCTCCAGGCTGGAGAAGTGACATGGGCTCTCAGGGCTTAGCGGCTGCCACACTTGCTTAAACGGAATACTTGGTTCAGTAAGTAAAGCAATGGCTTCGACGCACGCGGGAGCAGGCGACAGAGGAGAGCATTGTGCCAGAGGTCACCAGACCCTCCATTCCTAGGGTCCCTCTCTGCCTAGATCAGGACTGCAACCTGTACAATCAGAATGTGGGACCCACAGTGAACAGGAGTGGTCCATCACCTCCCCGTGCAGAGCTTCCACAGGGCTGAGTAACATACGTGCATGGGCCAGGCTGAGTGCCCAGAGCCTCAGGTAGGAGGCGGTGTTGGAGATGCAGCCGAGGCAGTACTCAATGGAGTGGATGGCCTGCGTCATCAGGATCTCCCCGAAGTTAAACTGAGGGACAACAGAGACCATTAGACACCATACCACAAACCTGCTCACAGTGAGTCCCTGGCTGGCCTCTGGAGCAGAGCATGCTGGAAGCTACAGCAGATCCGAGGCGTAAATCCTACTCTCAGTGGGCTATGGGGCTCCTGTCCAAACACCAGCCTGAAGCTCCGATTGCCATGAGGACCATGTGGTTAGTGGTCTCAGTGATATCTGAGCCAGCCTCCGAAACTCCCCAGCATCCAAGTGAACATCCCAGCCATGGGTGCACAGTGGAAGCCCATGCCTGAGGCCAGGGTGCCGTCTCCCAGGGACTACAGGACCTTGGTTCTTCTTCACTGCTCTCTGTGCTCTATGAACTTGTGATGTGGCCACTTGGCCTGCATGAAGGCTGCTATATAATAATGAGCAAGCAGCCACAGGGAATGCACTTTGTCCTCATTAAGCAGCCAATGAAAAGCTTCCTCCCTCACCAACCTATCAGCTCAGAGCTCACCTCCTCACACGTCACTTCTCGGCAGCCTTCTTCCATGCGGCTGTTGCCCTCTTCTATGTCCTGGTTGCCCAGAAGAGACACCTCTTCCTCGCTGTCCTTCCTCACGAGTGTGTAACCGCTCTAAAGAGAAAAGAGGAGGGTCAGAGCTGAGACAAACTCCAAGTAACTGCTTCTCTTAGGACGCAGCTCTCTGGGAACAAGAGAACTGTCTCCAAGAAAATGCACACCCCATAAGCCTTTAGACTGTCTCAGAGCAATGGGGAAAGCAGAGAGTAGCTTGTGTTGGCACCCCAGTGCACTCCTGCCGGGAATGTAAAACACTCCAGCCGCTACAGAAAAAGTATGGCAAGTCCTCAAACACGCAAACACAGAACTGCGCTGTGACTCACACCTCCTCTCTGCACATACATCCAGGAGAGGCCGAGGAGACGCTTGAGGGAATGCCTGCGCACACATTACAACAGCACCACTCCTCAAGCTGCAGCCCAGCGGCAACCTCAAGCCTCTAAGTGAAGCCAGCTTTGGAGGGATGAGAACCTAGGGACTCACTCACCCGGCTCATGCCAAAGCAATTGCGCCCGTTGTGCAGCCACAGCAGAAAAAGCGGCTTTCCTAAGAAGAGCACGGGGACAGCCAGCACCGTGAGAGCCACCAACACTCTCTGGACGTGTGCCTGTTGGTGCAAGGGAGAAAGAAGACGAAAGGTACCACCGAGTCACTGGGATGAGAAGCAGACTGTGTGTTGGGGTCGGGGGGACAGGACAACTGTGGGCCAGGGGCACCATCACCCTCCACACTTCTTCTGACTCATAGCATTCAGGACATGGCATTGAAAGAATATTTTTAGAGCAGTAAGAAACATTAGAAAAGTTCTCAGTGGAGGACTGGGGAATGACTCAGTGTAGACTGAGTTAGATCCTGGAACTCACTTTCAGAGACCTCCATGGCTTGGCAAGCTTGGGACACAAGGGTAGGAAAAGTATCTTGGGCTTATTAGCTGGTCACCCTAGCGTACTCTGGTAATTCCAGGCTAGGGAGAGACCATCTCTCTCTCTCTCTCTCTCTCTCTCGCTCGCTCTCTCTCACACACACACATACACACACACACATACACACATACACACGCGCACACACACACATTTATATACACATACACACATATACACACACACACGCACACACATACACACAAGCGCACACACACACACACATACACACACGCACACATATATACACACACACACATACACGCACACAGACACACACACCAACAAAAAACGAGAGGGGGACAATGCCTGAAGGATGACATCCAAAGTTGACCTCTGATCTGCAGACACAGGTAACCACCCCCACCCCCACCCCGCCACGTACAAATTCTAAACAGGGTCTCACACTGACACCACACACTAAAATATTGAAACCATACAGAGATTATCAGGATCCCTGAGCAAGGATGATCTGTACATTCATGAGGCATTTATTAAAAAAAATCTAATCTGGGTGGTGGTGGCGCATGTCTTTAATCCCAGCACTCAGGAGGCAGAGGCAGGAGGATCTCTGAGTTCAAGGCCAGCCTGGTCTACAGAGTGAGTTCCAGGACAGGCCGGGCTACACAGAGAAACCTTGTCTTGAAAAACTGAGGAGAAGCCGGGCGTGGTGGCGCACGCCTTTAATCCCAGCACTCGGGAGGCAGAGGCAGGCGGATTTCTGAGTTCCAGGCCAGCCTGGTCTACAAAGTGAGCTCCAGGACAGCCAGGGCTATACAGAGAAACCCTGTCTCGAAAAAACAAACAAACAAACAAACAAACAAACAAACAAAACAGAAAAACTGAGGAGAGAAAAAAAGAAAGAAAGAAATCTAAATGGAGTCTGACTCCAGATAATAATATTCTGAGAACACTGCAAAAGGAGAAGCAGACACACAAGAGAACACTCCCCACACTCCTGGTTTAGGTCTGTCCCTTCTCATCACAGGCTACGTACGGGAGACTGCTGAGTGTAGGGTGGGATAGGGTGGTCACGACCACGCAGAGGCGCACTCACCTGCCCTGGGTAGAGCCCGTGTGTCTTGCTGGTTGGGAACAGGAACATGTTAATGAACTCGATCAGGATGCTCGGGGCCTCTCTCGAGGTCTCTGCCGAGTATGCCAGCCACTTGTAAATGATCATGAAAATCAGGTACCCAAAGATGCAGAGCATGAACAGGATCTCAGGCACCGAGACCAGGTAGACGTTGAACTTCTTCCTAAAGTGCCTGCAGGAGCAGTGAGGGAGGTGGCTGATGGCTCTGTTGTTATGGCGCCAAGGCCACTTCAGGGCTCTACATGAGTCTCTGCCAGCCGGAGCTGCAGACCCATCCAGAGGAAAGAGATACAAGAGGGGACAAGAAAGAGAACTGTGCAGAACCACACACAAACACAATTTGCTACTGGGTCTGGCTTTAAACTATTAGTTATTTTTTTAAATTAATGAAATAAATGTTCTTAATTTATTTAATTTTTGTGAATGGATGTTTGGCTTGAATACATGTCTGGTGCCCACAGAAGCGAGAAGAGGCGCAAGCTCCCCTGGAACTGGAGCCATCGCCAGTTGTGAGCCACCATGTGGGACCTGGGGACCAAACCCAGGTCCTCTGGAAGAGCAGCAAATGCTCTTAACCACTGAGCCGTCTCTCCAGTCTACAATTTTTTTTAAAGATTTATTTATTTATTTTATGTATATGAGCACACCATTGCTCTTTCCAGATGCACCGGAAGAGGGCATCAGATCCCATTACAGATGGTTATGAGCCACCATGTAGTTGCTGGGAATTGAACTCACATTCTCCAATTTTTTTAAACATTTTAAAAATTATGTGTGTGTGTGTGTGTGTGCGCGCGCGCATGTGTGTGTATAGGGCTGTGCACTCGATTGCAGAGCCCAGGTATCACCTCTCCCTGGAGCTAGATCACAGACAGCTGTGAGCCACCCACCATGGTGCTGAGAGCAGCCTCTGGAAGAACAGCATACAGCTCCCAGCTCTCTGCACCTCAGAGCACCTGCCGCCTTCAACAAATTTTTTTCTTTTTCTTTTTCTTTTTTTTTTTTTTTTGGTTTTGTTTTTGTTTTTGAGACAGGGTTTCTCTGTGTAGTCCTGGCTGTCCTGGAACTTGCTCTGCAGCCCTGGCTGGCCTGGAAGTCACAGAGATGAACCCGGATGCTGGGGTCAAAGGTGTGCGTCACTGCTTCCTCATGAGAAGAGGCGGTCAGCGCGGAGAGGAAGTGCCAAGGTGCTGACTCCCCACAACACAGAAAGCTTTCTACTTTAGAACAAAAAGAAGGAATATGACAACTTCCTCCGGGAATACCCAGCACTCATGTCACACTTGGACAGGAGCTCCAGGAGGGCACGGGCCTCTCTCCACTCTGCAGAAACCTGGTGCCCAGGACAGCACCAGTCCACAGTATGCACTGGATGGATAAATCAGGGATCCTCAAAACCCCACAGCTAAATAACCAGAACAGAGTCACATTCTAGCCTACACCATCAGATCAACTGCCCCAGGCCTAGCAGCCAACAGTCTAGTATCAAGAAACAAAACTGAAGGGCTGGAGAGATGGCTCAGTGGTTGAGAGCACTGGCTGATCTTCGAGAAAATCCGGATTTAATTACCAGTACTCAAGTGGTGGCTTACAACCATCTGTAATTCTAGTTTCAGGGGCTCTGGATTGTGGTCTTCACAGGCAACAGACACTCCCATGATGCCCAGACACACATAAAATAAAATAAAATAAAATAAAATAAACAAACAAACACAAACAAATGAAAACCCCCAAATATAAAGGGCTGTTGAGATGGCTTAGCAGGTAGAAACAACTGCCTCCAGGCCTGACACCTGAGTTCATTCCCCAGGATCCACGTGGTAGAAAAAGGGGAAACTCTCCTGCAAACTGCTCTGACAATTGAGTATTCACCCAAGTGTATACACACACACACACACACACACACACACACACACACACACACACCATACATATATACAACATGCATAAAGGGGGTGGGAGTGGGGGGGGGTGGCCCACTTGCTACCAAGCCTGATGACCTGAGTTCAATCCCCAGGATCCACGCATGGTGGAAGGAGAGAGCTAACCCCAAAAGTTGTCCCCTAACCTCCACTCGGACTGTGACGTGCGCCATCTTCTTCCTCTCACCAAATGAAGGTAAATAAATAATGAGCGGGCACACCGGCTCACACCTGCAACATCAATTCTTGGAGAGTGAAAGGACACCACCCTAAGTGGAGGGCAGCCACAAACATGAAGAAAAAAAACAAAACACGTACTTACAAGTGGTTAAATATTCCCAGAACAACACCAAAAGTCATGTGAAAAATTCCTAAAATCACAGACATTTTCATCTTGAAGGAGTTGAGGAACGTGAGGCGGTTTGTGGCCAGGTTCCAAATCTAAGGACAAAAAAACCCATCAGCCGCGCGGGAAGGCTCCTAAACAACCGTGTTACTCTGGGTTTACAGAGGAAACAACACCTGTCTCTTCTGCTTTCAACTGACTTCCCTGAGCCAGGGCCTTGGGGGCAAGAGCAAGGAGCTTGCTAGATCTTGCTAGATCCTGCTAGATCCTGCTAGATCTGGCTGCAGAGTGGGCAGCTTAACCTTCTGTGAATGCTGTTCACCTTCTGGATCCAACTCAGACTGCAGACTTTATCTAAGTATACAAATGACACCTCTGGGCAGGACTGAGGACACCTGAGACTGCAGATCTGAGTAAGACCTGCCACACTGTGAACAGCCTCCCCACACCTTCCCAGCCAACTCAACAGTGCTGGGATCTACTTTCAGGACAACTCCTCAGAAAGTCTTCAGGACAATGGTCCAAAAAGCTTGGCCTACAGGCATCTATGTGCCTGCTGAACCCTCTCATAGGAGGAGCCTGGCACCCTAGAGCTACCTCAGTCCCTCACTTTACTCTCTAGATAAAAGGCAATTCACACAAACCTGGTTGGTATCCACAAAGGATCACTTCTACCATAGGAAAAAAAAACCCTAGATAGCCCACAGCACCCCAGCACCTCCCCTCACACACGGGGAAAGAAACACTCACAGGATCAATGCCAAAAGGGTAGGGGCCTCGGAAAACTCCAGGGATATTCGGGTCCAGCTGCAAAGTCCTGCTGTGCCTGATGGTGCTGTCACTGAAACAGAGGGCAGAGCGGGTCACCATGCAGGGAGGAAGGGGCGTGGGTGGGAAAGGGACACCCCGCCTGTGGCATCCTTGTTCACGGGCCACTCACTTCCAAAGTACCATCTTCCTCTGCTCCTCTGGAGAGTGGCTGGAGCTGTACATGGCAGATACGTTCCACCCAGAACCAAAGAGGTTCACAGACTTGGAGAAGCAGTCGTTGTAGATGAGGCCGGTGTACACAGAGAACAGCCCCATCAGCAGCAGGATATACCGGCCGTCAAAGAACATCCTAAGGATCTGGGAGAAGACACCGTGAGAGCTGACTCACTCACTCACTGGACAGTGGGCTCCTGGGAGGATCATAATGGCTCATTCCAGCCTTTCCTCTAGGTTAGCCTTTGGTAGTAACAAGTTTGAGTCCAGCAGGACTACCTGAGACCATCTCAATCACTTCCCAGCAAAAGCACAATAAACACAACAGAGCTCTCCTCCAACCAAACAATTCAAGGCCTGTCAGGTTGGCGGGTGGGCGAGCATTACCTCCTGTGACTGGCTTAGTCTGGGGTGATTCTCATTTAACACCAGTAAGAGGGCAAACAGGAACATGACAAAGCCGTGCCCAAAGTCGCCAAACATCACAGCAAACAGGAACGGGAAGGTGATGATGGTAAAGAGAGCTGCAAAGACAGGGCCTTAGGTTAGCACGGACACACGTGCACGACTGTACACACGTGCATGTACACACACACACACTTTTTCAGAGCTCTCAGAACAGGACTATAAGGCCATTTAAATGCTACACAAAGCTGACAAAGTGACAACAGAGAGCTTGCTTGACAAACATCTACTCCATTCCTCCATCAAAAGCACTAACAAGGCTAGGCATGGTGGCACACGCCTGTAAGCCCAGCACTCAGGAGGAAGAGACAGGAGGATGACCAGAATGATCAGAAACTCAACCAAGCAAAGGCTATGCTGACAGAAGAGCAAGAGGACTGCCCTCACGCAGACGCCCCACCTGGGTTCACTTCTCTGTAGCTCCCGACTCCATAGGCATCCACGATGTTCTGGAAACCTTCAGTGAATTTGTTGGTGCGGATCAGAGTGGGGGGTGTTTCTTTCGTAGGGATTGTGTTCATGAACGAGGGGATTGTAGCTCCGCTCTCTCTCTTCCACACAGAAAAGAAAGAGGAAAATGACTGTCCATGAGAACAGCCACAAACCAACACAGGACGCATGCCCGCACGCAGCTGGCTGTGCTCTACCCTGCATGCTCACAGAAGTGGGTCACTGCTCTAGACGTCAAGCACAACAAGCACAGCGGCTGAGGACAGAAGCTGAAGCTAGAGCCCTAGTGAAGGAGAGCGGGATGGAACTGTGACCCCTGGGAAGGAGAACGGGACGGAGCTGTGACCTCTGGGAAGGAGAGCAGGACGGAGCTATATGACCTCTGGGAAGGAGAGCGGGATGGAGCTGTGACCCCTGGGAAGGAGAGTGGGATGGAGCTGTGACCCCTGGGAAAGAGAGCAGGACGGAGCTGTGATCCCTGGGAAGGGGAGCGGGACGGAACTGTGACCCCTGGGAAGGAGAGTGGGATGGAACTGTGACCCCTGGGAAGGAGAGCGGGACGAGCTGTGATCCCTGGGAAGGAGAGCGGGACGGAGCTGTGACCCCTGGGAAGGAGAGCGGGATGGAGCTGTGATCCCTGGGAAGGAGAGCGGGACGGAACTGTGACCCCTGGGAAGGAGAGCGGGATGGAGCTGTGACCCCTGGGAAGGAGAGCGGGACGGAGCTGTGACCCCTGGGAAAGAGAGCGGGACGGAGCTGTGACCCCTGGGAAGGAGAGCGGGACGGAGCTGTGACCCCTGGGAAGGAGAGCGGGACGGAGCTGTGACCCCTGGGAAGGAGAGCGGGATGGAACTGTGACCCCTGGGAAGGAGAGCAGGGACGGAGCTGGGAAGTGAGGATGAAAAGCTGGGATGAGGAAAATGGAGGCAAAGTCAGGCCCAGGGCAATGAAAACCTGACATGTGAGCCAGGCCTACACTTAGGAGGTTTGGGCAGGAGAACCTTTGAATGTGAGACAAGCATAGCAACAGAGCTGAAACTTATCTCATACAGGAAAGAGAGAGAGAGAGAGAGAGAGAGAGAGAGAGAGAGAGAGAAAGAGGAAAGAAAGAAAGAAAGAAAGAAAGAAAGAAAGAAAGAAAGAAAGGAAGGAAGGAAGGAAGGAAGGAAGGAAGGAAGAGGAAAGAAAGAAAGAGAGAAAGAGAGAAAGAAAGCAAGCAAGCAGGGGTGGGGGGAGGGGAGAGAAGAAGGAATACTGAAGTCTAGGACTTTAAGTCTTAAAAGTGGTCAAGAGAGGGCTGGTGAGAGGGTTCGGTGGGTAAGGATGCTTGCCCACAAGCCTGAGGACCTGAGTTCAATCCCTAGGACCCACATGGTGGAAGCTGTCCAATCCCTGCAAGCTGTCCTCTGACCTCCACAGGCACCGTAATACCCACATACACTCACACTGCATAACCAAAGTAATTCAAAATAGTCAGCAAAGAGCAAGTCAGATACAACTACAATATTACCTAATTTACAAAAAGAAAACAGATAAAAGAAAATCAGTTGTATCACTGTGGCAGAGCCTTCTCTGTCAGCTTTCCCTCAGTTTCAGTGCATTGTGCACACTTGCCCAGCAATACACACTAGCTACAATGTTCACACTTACCTAGCAATACACACTAGCTACAATGTTCACACATGCCCAGAAATGAACACTAGCTACAATGCTCACACATGCCCAGAAATGCATACTAGTTACAATGTTCACACTTGCCCAGAAATGCACACTAGTTACAATGTTCACACTTGCCCAGAAATGGACACTAGCTACAATGCTCACACATGCCCAGAAATGCACACTAGTTACAATGTTCACACTTGCCCAGAAATGGACACTAGCTACAATGCTCACACATGCCCAGAAATGCACACTAGTTACAATGTTCACACTTGCCCAGAAATGGACACTAGCTACAATGTTCACACTTGCCCAGAAATGGACACTAGCTACAATGCTCACACATGCCCAGAAATGCACACTAGTTACAATGTTCACACTTGCCCAGAAATGGACACTAGCTACAATGTTCACACTTGCCCAGAAATGGACACTAGCTACAATGCTCACACATGCCCAGAAATGCACACTAGTTACAATGTTCACACTTGCCCAGAAATGGACACTAGCTACAATGTTCACACTTGCCCAGAAATGGACACTAGCTACAATGCTCACACATGCCCAGAAATGCACACTAGTTACAATGTTCACACTTGCCCAGAAATGGACACTAGCTACAATGCTCACACATGCACAGAAATGCACACTAGTTACAATGTTCACACTTGCCCAGAAATGGACACTAGCTACAATGTTCACACTTGCCCAGAAATGGACACTAGCTACAATGCTCACACATGCCCAGAAATGCACACTAGTTACAATGTTCACACTTGCCCAGAAATGGACACTAGCTACAATGTTCACACTTGCCCAGAAATGGACACTAGCTACAATGCTCACACATGCCCAGAAATGCACACTAGTTACAATGTTCACACTTGCC